>NC_135761.1:55733163-56208190 GCF_052425735.1 Oculina patagonica | reverse complement strand
AGTTCTGGTCTTGTTGGTGTCTCGCAAAGTCTGCTTTTTTAAGTAGTATCAGCTTTGCTGTATTGTTGTTGAATGAAATACATTCGTAGTTCTAAAACAGAGCAGTGATGTGTAAAAGTCCTGATGCATGTAATTTTCTTTTTTTTTTTAACTGCATGTCAAAAGAATATGGAGAGGACCTGCAGATCAGTAAGTATTTCTTAATTTCGTATTATATCAACGTATTTAATTTTTAGCAATGTTAAGGTAAAGATTCGTTTGGAAACCAACGTTTATGAAACTCATCATTCAAAACTGGCAACAAGCAGAAGGACAGAAAGAATTACATATTTGGACAGTTTTCATAATCTGAACACAGGCTTCAACACAGACTTAAGTATTTTTTCTTGTCAGTATGAAGCCGGTTTTTCGTGATGTATGTATGGCCATCGCAAAGTTTTTTTAATAGCTTTATCAATATTTTCAGTTTCGCTAGTATCATTTCATTAAGCGGCCACCCTCGGGGCTTTGAAAAATGGTCGCTTGATAGAAGTTGGCCGCTCAATAGAAGTTCAATATAAATTGGATAGGAATTGCAGTTAACATGATTTTATTGACTCTACATAGCAAAATACTTTTAAAAAGTGAACATGTATAGTTCATGCCCTAACACAGTTCTGACACAAAGGGCACGTAGTTGAAATGTACAGTATTTCTTCGGGTTGATAATGTACAGAAATCTATGCAAAACATCATTGACAAATTTCTTAGGCCTTTTTGCATCAACCATTTGTAGGATATCAGTTATCACCTTATATCATCTATCCGACCATTTTGCTTGAAAAGATGGTTTGCTGGCCGCTTAATGAAGGTTAAAAACCATATAAATGATATACTTGCGACAGCAAGAAGGTGGCCGCGGCCGCTTAATAGAGCGGGCCGTTAAATAGAGGTGTCAAATACAGCAGCTTACTGACAAATACATCGGGAAAGTGGCCGCTTACTTACTGTACTTATATTTGTACAATCTTTCTTTTCTTAGGAGCAATCATGTGCCCATGCTGGTGGAAGGGATGCTTCTGGGGCCAATATCCAAATGATTGTTGAATTCCATGTTTTGAAGGCTAATGGCATTTCAGTTACCTTCTGAAACTGGAATACGTAGAGTGCATTAACGTAGAAGTAGTTCGCCCTTCACTCCTTCTCAGGAGGATAGGCCAAGAGTGAAATGTAGCCACCATGACTAAGGAATCACTTTTGTTTGCATGTTTGTATTGCAGTGTGGAACAAATAAAACCAGAAGTGTTTAAGTATAACGTTGTGTTTATTTGACTATTTGTTGTTGCCAATGGTATAGTTCTGTCTTTGGCCACATTTTAAATTCCCACTTAACCTGCCTATTGAGTAAAAGGCCCCGGGTCCCCGGGGTAAAATAAAGTACTACTATAGAGTACGCAGTGAATCAGACCAAGTGCTTTACACAACTGCTTTATTAGAACTGGATCAACTTTTCAATGAACAATGATGTATTGGTATATAATCATGTGACGGCGGTTAACCAATGTTGACTGATTATCTAAAAATGAAGGTATTTTAGCCAAACACAGGAATGAGCACTACAGTTGCTCTCATCAAACGGCAATAGCCCCTATGTATACGTAAGACCGGCTAGTTTCACGACCAAGCCTCGCTTTCGAAGTGCAAACTTGTAAATTTTATCACGAACGAATTCCCAAGGCAGCAAAGATGAAAAGAATACCCGGGTAAATAATTTGTGTAAAGAATAATTCGCGTAAACGAAGGTTGGTGAATTTTGAGAATATGACGTTATCATGCTTAAGGCCTATTCTATATATCATCTAAGCCTGTTTTCCGGCAGTTATTAATCAAAAAACCTAAAATCCATTTTTGGCTTTCAACTAGTAGAAAATTCAACGTTGTGATACCCTTCCTTACTGTGCCATTTACACAGCCGCTTCATAGTACATAGGAGGCAGCGAGGCCTAGTGGTTAGGTAGCTGGACTTGTGATCCGGAGATTCCGGGTTCAAAGCCTCCTCCCTGCCTCTAAATGGATTTGTGTTAGGTGGTCCCGAATTCAACTCCTCCACGCATTGTACGTAAAGGCTTTTTCTCATATAATCGCCCCGATCGTTTCTATCGCCTCTGTCAAAAAGTTTTCTTGCGATCGGGGCCATTGTATGAGAACATTACGGGCGATCACGATCGATTTGATCGCCCCTTTTCTATCCTTCTAGCTTTTCTTTCCCTTCTTCGCCGTAAAACTGCAATAACTGAGAAGATAGGAGGCCACGAGTTTTGCTCTTTCATTGGAGGCTGCCATTGTGTTTGATCTAGAGCTAAAATGATTGTTTTTCGAAGATCTTCGCTCATACCAGGCGATCGGGACGATCATATGAGGGTCTTAACGGGGTGGCGACTTTAACGGATAACGGTTTCCATTACGGTTAAAATATTTTTATTGTTTTTAAAGTGCATATGAGATGATTTTTTTTCTCGCGTATTGTTAGCTTGGTATGTATGTATGTACCTTCAAAACATGAAGAACCGATTCTAAACCTTTTTTTTTCTTTTTTCAGTTCAAAATACGCGCAATCTGCCTTCGAAATTGCCCCCTTGTTTCGCGCGGATAAAACGTCACGTGATTTTCTCGTGTGACGTAATTTTGTGTACTGCTTTGGAAACCAAAATGGAAGATACTGCGTTGCAGGAGCGCTGAATAACACTAGTTGTAAGAAGACTCTAAGAACAACTCTTACACCGATGGAATCAGCATGCATGAGTTTCCAACTGATCCGGTAGTACAAAATAAGTGGGTGAAATTTGTGCCGATTTTCACGCGTCGAATGAGCACACTTCGAAGAGTCACAATCTGCCCCATTCACCACGTATGCAGAGTCGAATTTTGAGCTTGGGAAGCCTGTGACTGTTGACAAAAAAATATGTAAACAGGCTCTCAAATAGCAAATTATAATCGCAAAATGTTATCACTTCCTTAGCTTTAGAGTTAAGTCTAACCAATGCTATAAGCTTATATTCTTGGGCTTATTGTTGGAAGGATATATTCGTCTGATATTCGGAATTTTATCGTATTTCGAAGTTCAAATAGCCTTCACATCAAACTAACACTTTCCCTTTTAAATGCAAACTGGTAGTCTCACCTCTTTTTTACGAAAGACACATTTAAGGAATTTTTTTTGTGTGTGTGCTCTTCTGTGCCGGAATGGTTTGATAGTCATTGTCGCAATCGCAACAAAAAATAAATAAAAGTTGTTGCCTGCTGCCGACAGCCAGCAGGCAACATGGAAATGTTTTAGCCTGCCCATCCTTAAAGCTGCTATGTATGCTATTTTGATCGAACAAATTACATGCTCTGCGGTTTTAGGCGTTCTTTAGATGGACATTTTTCCTCGCCCTGTGCCAACAGAAGATGAGCAGTCGAAAGTACGCGAAAGAAATAGTTGAAGTCCACTTAAATTGAGTCTGTATGTAGTTTCGGTTCTGCTGACATTTTTGTACACCCCACCTTCTACGCCAACTTAGCCATTAAGGCCCTCTATATTGTGATTAATTTCTACTAAACACTTATTTAAGCCATCTTTTGAATATTTCGAACTACTAATTTACGATAATTTTACAGATTTCACTTCCGATTCCCCTTCGCGCCAATTCTTGGCCTTTCAACCTGGTGTTTGCGCTTCTTTTCGACGGAAGACATATTTTAAGGAGTGTTTCCGTTGTGTAGTACTCTTCTTGCTTTCTTCTTCTTATTTTCGAATGGCAAATACCGTCAACTGCTTCTAAGACGGACACCGTCGTTGGAACCGGTTCCAACTGTTAGAGAGGTGTCCGGCTAATAATAATATAATTGACAAGTTTGTGCAATCACTGAGTTCACTGCTTCTGAGAGTGGACAGTGCGTGTTGCAAACTGAAACATGTCGATCTACATTTACTCGCTTGTTCAAGCAAACGTTTGCGACTTAGAGTATAAAATCTTAACTGTATACTATGCAAACTGAAACAAGACTAAAATAATCAAAAGCTTGTTCGATTGCTCAAGCAAAGGTTGAGAGCTTCTTCAAACGGTTATACTGTAAGTAGAAAATAGGACATCTTTGGTGACCATGCACTTATCGGTGAGTAGAGAAGTAATCCGTTATAGCGGATTGTTTGGCGAGGAAGTTTGATATCCTCAAGGCTTTGAGTAACTTTGATTAATGTGGATACGAAATTTTGAAGTATTATCCACCACTAAAAAAACACTTTTCAAGTGTCCGTTGACGATTTTAAAGTACCCATTGTCAGTCGTTCAGGGAGTTAAGTTACACTAAAATGACTGAAAACGGCAGGAACCAACACCGGGTGCCCGTCTTATAGATCGGGGTGTTCGTTAAAAGAGAGTGGACTGTACTCCATTTAAAAACAACAATCGTTTCTTGCTGCCGACAACATGTGGAGCTAAGGTATCCGTCAGTTTTGTCTGCCCAACCCATATAAAATTTGGGAAAATTATGCTCTGTGGTTAAAGGCGTTGCCCTGATAGACTTTTTTTTCGTTGTTTTTTTTATTTTGTTTTGTTTTTTCTGTCTCTTTCTTGTACTGACAGAGGGCCGATGAACACTGATCCGAAAGGTACGCGTAAATGATTTAATTAAACCCACTTAAAATTGTTGTAAGCTTGTTAACCAGTTCTGTTGTCAGTTTTGTACACTTCACCGCTGATACTGACATACAATGTATGTCAATATCACAAAAACGGCAGGGACCAACACTGGGTGACCATCTCTTAGAGGTGTTCGTTAAGAGAGAGTTGACTGTACTGCTCCAGTAAAATACAATCGTTGCTTGCTGCCGACAATAATTTATGTGGGGGATAACGTATCCGTCAGTTTTGTCTGCCCGACCCGTATAAAACCTTAGAAAATTATTCTTGCGGTTTAAGGCGTTTCCTTGCAGGCACATTTTTTCGTTGTTTTTTTTTCTGTCTCTCATATAATTACTGTACTGACAGAAGGCCGGTGAACATCCGAAAGAACGCGTAAAAAATAGTTTAATAAAACCCACTTAAAATTGTCGTAAGCTTGTTAACCCGTTCTGTTGGCATTTATAAACACTTCACCGCTGTAACTATCATATGTCAATGACACCCTCGATATCAGCTGTTATTAAACTTTATTTACCTTCCAGTCCTTTCCTTGTACTTTTGTATATCAATGATGTGCCAGGTTCGAAATGGGTTAACCCTCGAAATAAAAAGGTCGGACTCAAGGGCTCCGGTTCCTTAAACGATAGGTCTCCGTTGAGGCTCCGTAGCAAGTCTTCTGAAAGATTTGGACCTCGGGGAGGAGCCACTCCGTGTAAAATATTCTTGAGTATCCACCCTCCCCACCCCCCCCCCCCCCCGGTTGTTTATCGAGATAAAGACAACTTAACTGTCCAGACGGACAAAACACTTGGATTAACCGCCAAAATGTACCTTTTAAAAATATATCGATGGAATTTTTTACGCTTTTAAGCAATATATAACTTCCAGCTTACATCAATATGTATATAACGTGGGTGGGAATTTTTTGTGTTAACAGGCCAGAACCGGAAATCATCATTTATCTTTATTTTATTTACGCCACGAGTACAGATGAGCCCATTTTATGATATCACACGACTTAAAAGAAACCGCTGTCTGTGTAGAGGTCGCGCCGATTGTTTTGACAAACCTGGATTTTTCGAGCCTGCAATTCTCTTGCTACTAAAATAGTTACTTCCACATAGCCACGATTTTAAAAGCTCTTTTATTTCGTTACTCTTCCAATGGCATCATGCACAACGATTGTTTTAGTGATTTCTCAGACAATTCAGTAGTTTAATCCTAACCAAGATCTAGAGTTGTTGTTCATTCTATCTTGTTCTATATGATCTAGTGCACATGTTGTCAAGATGTTTATTATTATCCATTGTACTAGCAGAACTTTCCTCAAGCAGAACTTTCCTTTTCCGCCATAAAACGGTGACGCTGTAATGAGTTAATTACACGCCCAACAACAACAACAAAATACACGCTTTTGCAGTCGGTCTTTATCCAAAGAAAAGACTGGACTAGTGGCTCGAGATATTAACATTATTCGAGATATGCTCCTGACTTTTTTTTAATTAAAAAGTGACTTTAAATTGTGCTTTTTTCCTTCTCTTTAAGTATATTTATAATATGATTATTAGGGACACCTCGCTTGGCGTTAAGTTGTAGTTGATTATAAAAGTTAGTAGAAGACGTTAGTGAACGTATTTCATTAAGTATAGGAACTCTATGACTGCAAAAATGACATTGGACAATGTAGTCAAAACTACGTTACTGCACTGAATTACACTGATAGTTATTGTTTTCGTTTCCTAAAGAAAATTGTCATTGGTCGTCATTGGCACCAGATAAAAAATGTTTTCAGCTTCAAAGTCCAGGGGGGGGGACTTCAACATGAATGGGACGGGGATGCTCGTCGGAAAATTTAAATTGAAGCCCTTAAGAAGATTGAACCGTAAAAGATACCAGTATTCAGCTTGATCGGTCTAAATCGCCAAGTCAGTATAAAAGCTTTTTTTATATATGCTTAGTCCCCCCTAACAAGACATCGAGCGTTACTGTTCCTTTATATAGGTGTCTCCCCAGCCACACACACACCACCAAACACCAGGCCACCACCGCCGCCGGGGGCTAAAAATTATTCTACGCTCCTTGCATTGGTAGTGTGGAACGAAACAGAAGGGTTTGCAAAATTCTACAAGGCTACAACGTTTGCATGGTTTGACAGCTGGCAGTTCCAACACTGTTTCCACAATAAAAAATGTTAAACAGTTGTCAGTTACTGCCGAAGACACGTTAAGATCATTTGTCAGCTTAAAATACGCCAAATTCATTAGCCTGGTATGTAAATATAAGCTATTTTGACCTACAATGGTCCGAAAATGTACTCTATTTCAGACGGTCTTCTCTATGCACATGTGTTTTTTGATTTGTCAATGCACAGGGGGTAACAGACGATTGTACTTCGACATTCTACGAGCTTCTATGTGCATGTTGAGATGTAAATTTGCTGTTTGCGTCCAAACTCATTTGTATTGAAACATTTTTTTAACCATCGTTTGGCTTTGTATACTGTAAAGGCGGCATATATCCAAGCCGTGACTAAATTAGTTAAGTTATCTTAAATAACCTTTAACCCGAAGAGAGTCAAAATTGGAGCCAAGAGCTTATGGGCTCCTGGAGAGGGTGGTCATCATCGAGTGAGTGGCAGATGGGCCTTGGAAGAGTGAATGGTAAATTCGAGTCTATGGGGAAACTGAGAGACTAAGCGAGATCGAGACTACCTTCGCCTTGCCAAAAGAAATCGAGTCCATGAGACGGCTTCGCGAAAAAAAATTGACCTCACCCCTCTTGCTGAAGAGTAGATCAGTGAAACTGTCTAGTTTAAAAACCTAGTTTTAACTTCCCCAGGGAAGAGAGGTTGTCCGAGAATCCCACCACCGTAGAAAACATACTGCACAAAATTTTTTAGCCCACCGGATCCCAGATTCGCGAATTACAAATCGATAAAAATCCTTCAGACCTTCCCGCCCCTTTGAAAACAGGATACTTCCTAATTCACTCCGGTGACTTGACCTATTTTCGCCACTACCTGCGTAAAGCATAACTTTCCAAACAAAAAGCTACCGGCACTGGCGATGAAAATATGTTTGATTTGTTTATATCGATTACGCTTTTAAGCTGTCCTGAAGGGTAAACAGCGTAATTAATAACTAAATGAAGATGTTGATAATATCGAGAAAACTGGGCATCTGCCACCTAAAGACACGCAATCGTTTGTCGAGTTTTCTGCAAACATAAAGGTCGAATTGGTTATGCCAAGTGTACTCCTCCTGGAAGAACTATTTGTCGTTTAGCGGTGGTTGGATAACATAAAACATCACCTTGTCAATGAATGCATATTACTCGGAACATTTGAGACATAAGACATTTATATTTTTGTTTCGAGCGTCGTTAGAAAAAAACACCTAACGGACCTGTTATCTCTGTTCTAAAAATATTAATATAGAGGTTTAAATCTTGTTTATCAGCTTAAAGTTCTTGTAGAATTTGGCATACACTTTACACAAGCAAGGCGCAAACTTTTAGGGTGAAGCATGGGGAGTATAACAAAAGGGAAAAAAATATTATAATTCATCTTATTTTGTTATGGTACAGAGGAAACCCTATCTTTCCGAGAACTATACTTATAATAGTTTTTTTTTGCCTACGACACGCATGGCTTTATCAACACCCTCCATCAATTCTTCCCATTCTTAATTGAAGTAACTCAACACTTGCATACAAGGTGTATCGCCTTCATCCGATAAATAGGAAGTCTCCTTGCTCGATCCGATAAGATACACAAACAAGACCACATGCAATGAAAAGGTTAAACTGGATCATCCATATCACAGCGAAACGCCCCATTTACTCCCACGTTTTCCCAGAGAGCACTTTTGTTTCAAATCCGTAGCAAAAAAGGCAAAAAAAATTGTGACAAATCGATAAAGGGTACCAGATCTTTTATAAACCTGGAATCAGTTAACAGCATATATATAAGAATTACGGCAAGAAAAAGAAGAAAAAAACTAGTTAAAAACGAAATAGTCGAATGTGTCTAATTTTGTCTGAATATTCAACTGTTTGTTAAAGTTCTTATCTTGTTGAGTGCTGCTACTTTGAATTTTTTGTGAAGGTGTGCCGCTCCTAACCCTATCTGCGTAGGAAATCAATCTGTTCGAGGACTGAAACAATTAGGAATTAATTGTATTTGTGAACAGATCAGACTGTCAAGAATGGACTTCAAAAATGTCAGATCGATAATTGTTTCGAGAAAAAAAAGACTGATCTTCTCGTAAATACAAGGTTCTATAGAAAACGCCAAGAACGTCGTCAAGAAATTCGGGCGAGAGATTTTTAAAGTACTGTTTTCCATCGCCAAGTTTCGGTTCACTTTTTTGCGTTCTTGTTTACTGCCGCTTCTTGATAATTGTCTTTCGTGTTTATCTGAAAAATTAGTAAGCCTGAAGGTTTTTTTTTTTCAGGAACCACGGCTATTTCTTTTTCCTTTTCATTACCGAGAGCTTCACAATTCAGTTTCAGAACTTCTATTTTTTCTCTTCTTGCTCTTTTTTCCAGGATTAAGCTAACCGTTTCGTGTCTCCATTCTTCGTATAAGCGTTACATAAAATCCGTTAAATAATATTACAGAGTCTCTTATTTCGAAATATGCATAGTTGCGTTTGGTTCGACGTAATAAATAAATGAATGAAGCAAAAACGTTTAACTCGGTGGAAATTTTGTAGAAAAACCCCCCTCCCCCTCCGTCCCTTAGGGGTTAAAAAATGTGGGAAAAATTGATCTTTTTTATTTTGATCCGAGTATTCTTGACCTGGCCATTTGCCTATCTGATCTGCTTTTTTTAGTCGGAGTATTTATATTGTTTTTAGACCTGGACATTTGCCTATCTGAAGTTGTAAATCGCGTTTAT
This sequence comes from Oculina patagonica, assembly GCF_052425735.1. NCBI lineage: Eukaryota > Metazoa > Cnidaria > Anthozoa > Scleractinia > Oculinidae > Oculina > Oculina patagonica. The sequence goes on along the minus strand of NC_135761.1, from coordinate 56,198,644 downwards.
CATATTTTGTTAGTTTCTTCCTTTTTTTCTTTCTTTTTGGTTTGGAGATGAAAAGCCTTATGAGAAGGGAAAAAATAGGTTTAATGAGGTTTGCTCCGAGCCCAATTTTGCCCAAATCTCACTTCCCAGTCTCAGTTCTATTGTTTATATGTTTACAATTCCCAGTCCAAGTGATCCAAATCCAATTCTCCCGGTGAAAATTTGCCCAAATCATAGTTTCCATTTTACCCTTTAACAGCTCCCCTTTAATGTAGTTGCGCTTTCCGATGTGATACCCTGAACAAATTTTAGTCTGAAAGGCAAAACAAAACCAAAACGGAAGGTAAAATCTATGAAAACAAACTAAAAATGTTCAAAAAGATAACTTTTAAGGCTGTACACTCCTAGATAGTTTATAGAGAGGTTACATAATGAGTAGGGAGGGAGCGCATTATCAAAATAGGAGGACCCCCCACTTCTCCTCGAGCTCCGGGACAGGTTGACAATACAAAGATTACGAAATTGAAAAAAAAAAAAAAGTAAAAACAAGATTGTTTGGACTTCAACATGTGTCGTTCGGAATACTTACAATACCTACCAAGCGGTAGGTCCCAAAGGTGGCCTTACTTCACAAAGCATATATCTACTTTTCTGAGTGGATTACTCGTCTCGTCACTCCGCGCCGCTTCAAAGCTCAAATTTGATTGACAAAGAGGGCAGAAAGGAAAAAAAAAACTTGTATAGATTCCTCTCTTGAGCATGTATTAAAACTTTGACTCTTATATTCGACCTCGTTTTTTTGTTTATTAGTTTCATTATTTGTTTTATTTGTTATTTAATTTTCCCGGGGACCGGCCCGCCCCCAAGGCCCGGCCCCCCAGCCGGCCCCCTACCACCAGCCACGCTGCTTCCCTACACAACACAACACGTAGCGGTAATGCCATCTACATATGAGAACAACGATGATAGTGTTCTTGGTGTTTTTCGAAGGCTAGTCCATCAAATTTCTTCCTCTCACAAAATGACCCCTTCGATTTGATTCTGTCAAATCGTGCGGAAAACTTATGATTTATGGTTTTGTCGTTTGTCCGTCTGTTTATCTGTTTGTTTGTTTGTTTGTTTTTTTCCTTGTCTTTCGGCATAGCACGGTGGAACAGGGCTGATCGCACACGGGAGATGCCACATTCTTCAGTCAGTGACTCTTGCGTGAACGTGAAGATCTAAATCATCTAAAGGTGGCTTAATTTGGCGAATTGAAATTCTTTTAATTATTAAAGCCATTAAAGTTTCATTAAAGCTAAAATTCCACTAGCGGGTTGTATTTATAACTTGACATTAAAAACAGCTGCCTCCTAAAATACATTGGTTTATGGAAAATTTATATGTGATTCAGTCATTGTCGAACTTTTAAAGTGTGCAATTCGCACAAGAACCAAAAACCGCCTTAGTGGTACCTGACCCAGGGTACCTTACACAAGTTGACACATTGATTGTCATCTTGGTCTATTCCCGCATATCGTACTTCTAGCTCCTACAAAACATCTGGTTTATTAGACGAACAGATTTTGATCAAAAATATGCTTGGCACGCGTAACAAAATTCAGAGAAACAACTATCTCATTCCCAGCTAAATATCAGGTGACAATTAACTCCTGTAATGATATGTTCACTCAGATGTCTTGGTGCGGGTGACCGTAATTGCAATTTTGGTCAATTTTGTCCTGCAGAGAACTGTGCAGTCGACAACTAGTCATTATGGACGAGAGTAAGAAGATAAATAAATGTTTATAACTTTCATTTTGCATTCTGCTGCCCCCCTTTTCTCCTGTGAAAGAAATTAAATAAAAAAAAGCTAAAAAGAAATATCAGGATCTTGTCCAAGAAACACAATGAGCAGACATACGGACTTACTCTCAGCATGCACGTCGCATTTTTTTCTTGCTGTGCGACGGCCATATTATAAACTTGTTTACCTCTCTTGTTTCTTTATTGAAAATTTGATTTTTTTTCTTTTTAATCCTAATTGTAGCTATCCAAGTCAAGTAAAAGCAAAATTTATCAACCACTCCAGCGTAAAGAAATGAAAACAGTTTGCATTTGTTTCTATTTTAATCTAAAAAGCGGATAATCCTATAATGATATCATATCAGTCTTGCCACTCTCCACGACTTTAAGTTCGAGTCTTCTGAAGCTCGTTTCAACACAGTCATACCATTTAATTTCTAATTTGTTGTTCACTGTGTTCATGATATTATTCCTGATGAAAGTCACTCTTAACAGAGTCTCTGTCAACAGTTTGAATGCCCTTTACAAAACGCTAAATGTCCAACCCTTTTATGTCTTTGTTGACCAAGAGATTACAAACCCGGGATTACAAAAGAGCTTTCGTTTTGTCACCGTTGTCAAAGCCGTGATTAACTTCTTCGCTCACACGAAACCTTTTTTTCCACCTTCTACTGAAGGCACCTTTATGAAGATCCAAAGCTCAGGCTGGAAATTGTGTACGGGATGTTCAAAGTTTCAATCGTGACACGGCAGACTTGCTAATTGCTGAGACTTGAGGCCAATGCGTTTTTTATCGAGCCTTTTTTCAAAAAATATTGGTGTGACAGATTAAATGAGTCGAGGGTGAGATAAAGTTGCTTTGAAATGTGCTTGCTCATTCGGGAAAATCTTTATTAAGTAATGGGATGATAAAAGAATTGGAAAATTTTCAGAGGTTATCATGAGAGGTCGAGCTGTGAAACGGTGTCATTTTGAAATAACTTCATGGGGCTGCGACAAATGAAGACATCAACCAGACTTCTCATGACTTCTGGTTTGGCCGTCTGGCACCCTTTTGTTGAGCGATGTATGGTTAACACCCACTTTCTCGCAGGAAACTGCGTAACAGACTTGCGAAACTTAGAAACGGCATATAAACTTCAAGGAGGAATCACTAAGCAAACTTCTTTGCTAAGGAAAGATAGAATATTAGCAGCGGGGCTCAGTGGTTATCTGTACTACCACAGAGCCAGGCATCGTATTGTGATCAAACTGACAACGGGAATTCCCCAATGAAAAATTTAGCAACCGCAAATTGGGCAATAGCCTGAAAAGTTATGTTGACAACTTATCTTACTCCTGGAGGTGAAGGGATTGAATCGAAAATTGCGCAAAATGCTGTCGTAATGAAATAGTTGAGTAGACTCGACAGTCTGATTTTGAACTATATTTGAAGATCCGTGTGATGCAAAGTTATTACTGTCTCTTCTACAACACGTGGCAGTGATCCTCACTGTTGTGTGTGAACGTTTGGAGGAAAGATTATTTACCAACAAAACAATTTTCTTGCCGGGTTGTATTTCACAGACGGGGGTCGATGTCTAAACGTTTGGCCCTGGGACCGGGGTAATCTTCACCTCCTTCTCTAGTATGTTCCGTAAGATCGTTCCAGAGCTCGGACAAACAACTTCTAGTCAGATCTATTAACAAAAAGTGTTCTTGTTTTTATTAAGGTTCACAATGCATCAACATGTACATGTAAATGTACATGTTTATGTTCTTTAAACAAGTACTCTTTTAGCTTCTTTTAAATTTCCTAATAAACTCTTGAAATCTGTCAGATAGCGCGGACTTTTCCGCTCGTGTGACGTGTTACCCCTTTGACTTTTGGGTGTCAATTTGAAATGTGATCTTGGGAAACAAAAGCCGCCAATAAAAAACCTTTCATGTTTGTTCTGTGGTACAGTTCGCGGCCGACCCTCTGTGAGATGATAAGTCCAAGTTTTAGCTGATGGATTTTCATGCCTCAAAAATGAGGGATTTGGTGGCGATATTTGTGTGCTATACCCTCATTCAGGCGGTTTCAGGTACGTTTATACAACTAGTAGCTGGTTTTTGTCAATGGAGTACACATCTTAAAGCTGTACCTATAGTTAGCTACGTTATATGAAGGCAAAAGGTTCTTGCTTATGTTGTAGTTTCTAAATGGACGTTTACTTTCAGATGTATCTGGTACATAGCCAGTTGAATACAAACGCGTACGTAATATCCTCCTGTAGTCGTGTTTACTTCAATTTATAATATTGGATTTTAAAGATACAGTGTCCACATTTTACATAACATTCCCGCCCGGGATTTAAAGATTAATAACGCGCGCGTGGCGATCTCTCGATGTGTCGGGCCGCGACGGGTCAGCGTGGAGCATAGCCTGAAAAATGTGAAATAAACGAGAAAAAAAATGCAGTTCTCGATAAAGATTTCCTTTTGATGAACATTCTTGATTAAAACTGTCATTCATCATTCACAAAACTTTTATTATGAAGACCAGGCATTCTTTTGCGTGACACATTCAAATACTTGCGAGTAGAAAATATATTTATTTTCAAGAGAAATCTGTAAGCAAAAGGCTGAAAGATTGATTTCTTTTTCTATTTGACCTTTTCCCTGATTGATTCCCTATTTCCTACGGAGAGAAAAGGTTTACTGAACATAAATAATGGTTTGTTCGTGTGTACGTGCATAAAACGTACAGATTGTTATCGAAAATTGAAAATCCTCGAAAACACTCTAGGAATACTATATGGCATAAAGACAAATTGGGAAAAAAACGTTGGCCATTTCCGGCTCTTCATTTTGTTTCCTATTCTGCACTTCATCGCTTTATTTTTCATTTTGCCCTCTTTGTGTTACTTATCTTCGGTCGATAGTTACGCTATTTCCTAGCCGATAAATATAGAAAACAGTTAAAGATCTCAAAAGAAAACATAGCAATTATTTGAAATGTTTACTTTTCTCTACTGAGACCGATATCACCGGAAAGGATTTCTTTCGCATATGTTGACTCGCTGGGTGTTATACAGTTTCAGATGGTAGATGGCAACAAGCAAATATCAAAAGATGAGAAGTAAACTTAGTTAAAAACTGCAGCCTTCCGTCACCGAGCTAGAAACAAGCACAAAAAATGTCTTCAATGTTAAATGTTGAAAGCGCAAATATCTTTTTTGTTCAATCGTGACGGCCCGATCCAGATGTGCCTCCTGTCCTAGTTTCGTTTTGCACGCAAGTATTACAAACATGATGAAAGAAACTCAATCGGCCATCACGTGAATCGACCTTAAAATTACAAATACTGTAAAAGTGAAGCCGACCTTTATGTATTAGTATTTTTGTTTTGCCAAAAATACCGTCCACGAAAGCGGCCATCCAAACTTTTGATTCACTGCATTTATTTTAACAATTGCTAAAAGACTTTGGTTCATCAGTGTTAATACCCTGTTTTTTTGTTTAGTGATTTGCTTGTCTGATAATGCGTTGGTTTTAAGAGAATTCGTGTTCTTTCTCGCAATTCTTCGATTCTCTTTTGTGGCCATGTATCTTTCAGCATCTTAATGCGACGACTGCGGGAATGTCGCCTATGACTGTGAGGCAAATTAATTTGAAGTTAGGGCTGAAGGCAATGGAAGAATGAGAGGAACGTTAGTCGCCTGTTACTCTTTGTTTTGCTTAGAGTTGAACTATATGTCTGGGTCACCACATGTTGTTGTCCTAAACAACGTTTTCGTTGACTGTCCGTAATATCGGAGAAACGAATCTTCTAGCCGCTTCTTTCTTGGCTGTTTTTCTCATTATAGTTGATTTCCAATTACTTAAAAATAGCAGGATTTTGTTTGTGGTCGTTTTAATGGGAGTTTGAAAAAAAGCCAGGCTTCCTACGCAGACATTCGTCACGTAATCTCTCCCAAAAAACATTGCATGACCAGCGCAGGAAACGTCTGCCAGTAGGTCTTTTACTCATAGCTTATTTTGATCAGTACTAACCTCAATAGCAGAACGCATTTTAATGGTGTATACAAATTTGGATGATCTTGATTTGAGGAAAACTGAAGAATTCATAGAAAACCAGAGGAGAATCGGGGTGGTGGGAATAAAAACAACCGGGATTATGGAAATTGAACACCGAGCCATATCGGTTACTGTCGTTGCCTAACCCGTCAAACTTAAGTAAAGAATACCGTCTGGTATTTTGTGAATGAAATGACGGGAATTATGGCTCCCTGCTTGTCGCAGCACAGACAGTTTTGCCTCGCAAAATAACAAGACATGACCAAAGAACAAGGAATTCGTACAACTGTTGCCCATGTGTTTTTTGATGACTTTTCCAATCCAGAGCCCTATGGTTTTCACAGACAGTTATAATTGCTTAATAATTAATCCGCAAACCGCAACATCTTTAAAATGTCTGATAAAAACTAAGGCTTTGAGGCAGTCAAAATTTCATTACTTTTTAACCATCTTTAATGCTCCATATCACGACATCCTATCTACTGAGTACTTTTTGTATTTTAGCGATACTTCAGACCAAAGAGCTTACTTAAGCGTTTTTTCCAGCTAAGTTTAAGTCTATCAATAAATTTCATTTAAGTAAAAAAAAAAAAACATGTGCAAGTTAATTATCGAGGAGAACATATTTCTTAATTAAAGAACAAAGGTATTCAGTCTCCAAAATGCGTGGACCGGGGACAAGATCCCTGACATTTTTTGTGTTTGCACTCCGAATGTCGCGCATTGGTGAAATTCTTTAGATCGAAATCATTTCCGCGCGTCGTCATGAAACATTCAATACAGACAAAAAGTCTTTCTGTAAAAACCGAGAAGAAACTAGTTCTGAAAAATGCTTTTTTGTGAGAAAAAAAGAAACCATTCAAGACATTGGCAAGGTCCGAGTTGCTTTTGTTCCTTTTGCTTATTCCTGCCAGCAAGCGAAGCGCTCGTTTCTATGGCCAGAACCGAAACCTTGAGAGAGGGAAAAGCTTGGGAATTTGGCCATAACATTCTTTGGGGAACAAGAAAACAAAACGTTGATCCCGATTTATTTCATAACAAAATATTTCTGCCGTGCTAGTAGGTAGAACTTAATAGTTTAGATAAAGATAACCAACAGGTTAACCAATAGGAATACAGGAAATTGCTGACACCATTTAAAAGATAAATTAATCCTGTGTGATATCGATAAGAACTGTGCTGTTATTTTTTGTCATGTCAGCAATCGCATTCGATTACCGCATGTGGCGTGATTCATGCAACCTCCATGACAGACGGTACCATTTGATGGAATAACCCACTTTTGGCGTACAGTAGCTTTAACTGTTTATAAGCCTTTTATACATAACAAAGACACTACTTGCCCAAGAGCGCGTGCAGTTCGTGTTCTATCAGACAACAATAAGAAAACCAATCAGATTCATGGATTTCCGATATAACATGGACACTCTGCGTGCCTAGTAATTATCTAACTGATTGATAATTAGATTATGAGCTCGAGATTTCTATGAGGTGATGGTTGATGAGGCTGAAAGGGTCCTGAAACGTGCTGAAGGCCAAATCAACTGTATTCTATCTCCATCGCCATGGGACGCATATAATAATAAGGCCTCCAAATAAACTATCACCTCGAAGAAATCGAAAACAAAGTATTCAATTGCTTAAAATTAAGTAAAATTTTAACTTAACCTTTTTCAAATAACGAATTGCAGTTGTTTCTCTATGAGCCTTTACGGTTAAGGTGGCCGGAACCTTTCTATTTACGCGTCGATGAAATTTTTGTGGCACGCGTTTTTACGGAGAAGATTTTACCGTTATCCTGGAACTTTGGAATCCTAAACGAAGAATGTTCGAATTTTTTTTTTTTTTTTTTTTTCAAGTTGCAGTACATTTTTGACATTTTCTGGTCAGTTATGGGCTATACGTTTTTGGGTCAGAAAGTGCTCTACTACTTTAGGCTGTTTTTTTTTTCCTTTTTGTTTTTTTTTTTTCTTGCTTCTTCTTTTTCTTTTTCTTTTTTTGCTGCAGTGCTGGCTTTTTACTACAGGGGGCTCATACAAGCGACGTCTCTATTTCTCGCTATTTGTATGTTTGAAATATAAAGAAATTTATGAGAATATTGAAAGGGACTTAATATCGTAAACTTTTTTCGAGTTATGTCTATGGTAAACTCAAAATAAACGTAAATCAACCTCAGCTGTTGTATTTTGTCGTTTTTGCGCCATTTTGAGCAGCAGAAATGACAAAATACACCACCACCTATTTTGGGCCTCAACATGTGCATTACTCGAAATAAATTGACGAAAAAAAACTCTTTCAACATTCCAATATATTTCTTTTTATTTCGAACATGAACAATCACCGCTAGTATGGGCCCCTTAGCTTGTGGAATTCCCGAGAAAGCATTATCGAAAAAGGAAATTCTTGTCATTGAGGAGCCAAGGATGGTCGAGGCAAATTCTCCTAAGTTAAGAAAATAAATATCTTTTTTCGTATTCATATATTTTTTATCGAGGACGCCAAAAATCCGTTCGTTTTCTTTTTTTATTACCTTTCGAAACCTGCATCTGCGTAAACGAGCTCATCAACTCGTTCAATAATTTTGATTTTTAAAGTAGCGTAACGGTGATTGCCATTCTTTTACTTCTTCCCTCTGAAACGCGATCCACTAAAAACCAATGGGTGATAGTGTATGATAGCCCAGCCAATTAAATTTCAGCATCTGCATTAGCACACTGAAATGTATGCTGGCTCAAAATTACCAATTCTGTAACAGCGTCGGCCCGGGCATTTCTCCTTGAAAAAAAAAAGAAATAATTCCTTACCATTTGGTTAGGAATTATATATTTCTTTTTTTAGCAGTGAATCTTGATCTTTATAAGTTTCAAAATATGTAATGAAGCTGCAACGTACGAGCTTTAAGGTGGCTTAAGATATTTTTGTAGTCTTAATTGCTGATGCAAGACAGAGCCCGCACAAGCATTGCGAAAAAACAAACATGGCGCCGATAGAGGCAAGATTTTTTTTAGTTCTATGCCGGTTATATTTGTAATATATTTTTCTGTAAATGGCACAGTGCGTTCTAGTCGTTTGTAAGTTATGGTGTTTCAGAAAAGGCGAGATCAAATCAATCAAATCAAATCAAATTTTATCTATACACATAACACATACCGTTCTCGTACATACAGGGAGAAAATCAAGCTTTTTACACGTTTACCTTGAGAGCTCACTTAAATGCTGCACATGCGTTGTTTGGTCAAAACATTTACCCTCATCTCTGGCATTTCTTTCCACGCGCGGTACTTACTTAGTCACGTGACAGGGTTCTGCAGGACTAATACTTAGTCACGTGACAGGGTTCTGCAGGACTAATACTTAGTCACGTGACAGGGTTCTGCAGGACTAATGCACGTCGCCTTCACCGGTGCCTATTTATAAATCTAAGCGGATCATTACAGTAAAATATCCTGCCCAGTAAGAGCTAGCACGAGGACAGGTGAACTTCAAGTCGAGTACGCTTGCTTTAAGCACCACTTTCTGACAATTTCTTGATTTGCTTACGTCTCAATTAAACTAAGCTTTTTACTCTTTAGGTCTCTTTTATGAACCGCCTGATGGTGGTGCACTTATTGGTCATTCAAGAAAACTTCAATCATGTTATTGGTGGCAGTCGCAAAAACTTGCATGCCCACCAAAAGGGTCCAGGTGTAGCTCGAACAAGGACTGTCCTGGGCAGAGCATCTGTTGCCTACACAGTTGTGCACGTGGTAGCTATTGTACAACACCAGTACCTACACACCAAGGTAACGTAATTACAGCACAATCATGTTTGGATAAGACGTAGGAAAGGATTTAAAACGTTATGACTCGGGAACATTGCGGTGTTCGAGATTGTTCTAGTCACCTGATGTTGCCATGGTTACGTGGAATCAGCCCTTTCAATTTTCAGATGTCATGGTTAATGCTTAATAAAATGTGAGATGGCGGATTTTCGGTTTACAAACATGAAAAAAGGTGTAAAAAAGTTTGACAATATTCCAAAAAAATCAATTATAACAAAGTCAAACAGTCAAACGAAATAAACAACATACATCTTAATTCTCGCCTTCTCAGTAAATATCTGGCTTAATTTACAGATCCTTGTGCACAAGTTAAGTGTGGTCATGGAGAGGTCTGTGTCGTTGACGGTTCCAGGCCGAGATGCATGTGCCCTCCACGCTGCCTTGACCGCCGCATTCAACGTGTATGTGGTACTGATGGCATTACATATAAAAGTTACTGTGAGTTGATGAGGACCGCCTGTGTAATTGGCGATAGCTCACTGACAAAGAGGCAAGACGGCCGGTGTGGTTCCACGCCCCCTACCAAGCCTCCAACTACAGTTCCTCCTACACCTCCTACAGGTATTTTTTTTATTCTGCAGTGCATTTGGTCTAAACCATCGCTATGGTAGCTTAAGAAAGATAATGCGTTAAGTTAATTCTCCATTCTTTGCTATCGAAAGAAATAAGTGAAAAAATTAACAAATAGATTCCGTTTTGTCGTGCGTCTGTTCAGTTGTAGATCACAAAATTAATGACGTCGAAATATAGCAAGAACAAAGAAGTTTCGAGTCGGGCTTGTTTAGCCCTGTTCAATGTTTCTTAAGGTGAACGATATTTGGCGGCTTGTCTCAAATTGAAGACTTGTACTTAAGCTGAACATTTTGATATTTTTCGGCCCTGAGTTTCGAAAAACTATGAACTCTGATCACGCACGAAACTGACGCAATTCACACCATGCAATGGCGTCATCTGAACATCTGTCTTCTAATTCGCCACAGGCAATAACCAATTCTAACGCCGGCACGCGCGCGGTGACTGGGTCATTGTATTGTGTTCTTGCGTGTGGCTCTGTACCTTTTTCGGTACCTGTGAGTATAATGCACGTATCAATGTTAAGCTGCTGGGGGGGGGGGGGGGGGCGGGCATTTGAACTTAGCTGAGACTTTCTGATCAAATGCCCAACCCCAGGGCATGTGTGGATGTTCAAAAGAGTCACTTAACTTCAATAAAATGTTGTAAGAAAGTCCATTAAAACGGTCAAAAGTCCCCACCACGGGCAAACAATTGCTGTCAAATCCCCCGCCTAATCCCGGCCTCCCCCCAGCGGCTTAACATTGATAGGTGCATAAACAGTTACAGTCGAACTCGTTGGACGTAACAAAATCCTGTGACAAGCTATCATTCCATCCAGGGAGAGAAGCAATACTCTTAGTCATTTCATGCTTCATAAACCGGAATTAAGGACGTTGTTTCCTTTTAGTTGTGCGCACAAGATCAATTACTTGATGATTCCGCATGTTTTTACCCGACGCTGTCTCTTACGGTCTTTTACCGTAGTTGGAATGCGGGATTTCCCGCGGAACCATCGCGTGATGCGCAGAACGTGTACGCACTTGCAAAATGGGCTACAATCCCTGAGAGCCAGTCGTTTTTGCCCGCTACGCTCGTGAAGGCTTTCAGCCACCACCTTTTCAATTCCATTCTATATTTAACCACACTGGAACCTTGGTTGTCAGCATTTGTGTTGGTGTTGATCATGATAATAAAGATGACACTGTAATACATGTAGTCAGATCCGCTATAGCTTCTAGTAGTGCATGAGAAGATTTTTATTTGCCTCGTTTCAAATCTTTCAATAATTTTATTTTACAAATTAAGCAAAGACAAAGTCAGTAATAAAAACAGAAAACGCAGCCAGGATGAGACATGGTAAAAACAACAGTTAAAATGAGCTTTAGGCTGTCGCTCTACAAAGGCTCTTTTCGCAGAAGAAAATATTTGGAGGCTTAGCACACCTCTGCTACTAAACATGCTGACAATAGTTCTAAGCCGATTCCAAACAAGTATTGTATTCTTTTTAAAAATATAGTCACCTAATTAGCACATTTTTACTTCGCTTTGTTATTATTATTATTTTCTTCTCTCCTTTTTTGTATGTATTATATTCATTTTCCCTTATTCTTTTTAATATTTTAAGCCAGTGAACGTTTTTACTGTAGTTAATACTTTGAGAAATGATAATCATCTTAACTTACCCGGGTAGCTTATCAAACCTGACGTTGATACTAATCTTGGATTTACCTTAAGTCCCAGCTGATTAAGTCCCAGTGGCAAATCGTACGTGTAAAGAAATAATGTTTTCGACAAGATTCTCTAGTAATTCTTATTTTGAATATTGCTTTAGATTCTCCGGTTCCAGCTCTAAAAGTGAGTCCTCGGCACCAAGTACGTCAAGAACTTACTGAGGGAAAAAGCGGTAACATTTCGTGCCAAATCGATGGAGAAGTCACTTCATACAGCTGGGTGTTGCCAAACCGCAAACCAATGCCATCTCGAATGCGCGCTGAAGGAAATGTTTTGATGATTAATCTGGTCTTAACAGAAGACGCTGGGAGTTATTCTTGCAAGGCAGTAGGTGGACCAGACAATAGCCAAACTGTTGAGGCCCTGGTTAACGTAACAATCCAACGTAAGTATTCCTTAGCAACCAATAATCCATCCTCGGAGACCCAGGGGCGGTTAGTGTGGCGAAACGAAGGAATAAACCAGGCAGAAATCGTAGCGACGAAAGTTTTCAAGAACGGCCGTTCTTGAAAACTTTCGTCGCTACGATTTCTGCCCGGTTTATTCCTTCGTTTCGCCACACTAACTGCCCCTGGGTCTCCGAGGATGCCAATAATCAATACCGATTAAAACTTGGGCCAGCACCTGCAATTATCTTATAGCTTTAATTAGGTCCTTTAGCTTATTGCATTTCTTTCGACCCACGTAAAGTTCGACGTTTCACTCCGGTCTTAAATTGGGAGCGAAAAATTTTTTATTTGCATTTTTATCAACAAACTGAATTCCGCTTAACAAACTACCAATTATTAATATCTCCCGAATCAACCCCACCAACGCCAACATGTGAACTTTCTTCAATAATATGACCCACCAATTAATTTATGCCTGCTCTCATTGGACAAAGCACATCACGTGGTACATTGTAATTGTTGACGGGTATCAAAAGATTATACCCCGCTCGATTTGAAATCCGTCGCCCCAGTTTATAGAGAAGTACAAAACAAACGGACAAAGTCATCTTTTCAGATCAAACTTTTTAATTAAATGATAGTTTTAAAAAAACATTACGTGGACCAATCAACTTATTTCAATATTTATTTCAACCGCAATTATAACGTGATTAACACTGTAGCTTTCGTCTCCTTTTTACCGCAATAAGGCTTGTTTATGAAATTAATCAGAGGGTAATAAAATCAGTATATCCCTTTCTGGCTTCCTGTTATATTGAAGGGTATCTATTTGGAAAAATAAACCTCGACTAAACCTGACAGTTGCTCTCGAAGCTTTGCTCTCAGCCATCTGCTTATTTTTCGGGCAATCTTTTAACCTCGGACATTATCCTCCAGTACGCTAGGGGCCTGAAGAGGAATATTTATTGACTCACTGCATTTCTTTATATGTAATCTTTTCATCAGCAACCATTCCAACAACAGCTGACTTTTGTGACGAGCCTCGGGCTGAAGGAAATTGCTCAAGTTTCAAAATTCGATGGCATTTTAACAGCGTGCTAGATGAGTGCCTTCCATTTGCGTACAGTGGTTGTGAGGGTAACTCGAACAACTTTCTCAACAAGGACAAGTGTGAATCTGTTTGCAAAAGAAAAGGTGAGGTTCTTACAACCTTGTTGACTGCATGCAGGGACAAGCAATTTCCGAGTACCTCTTAACCTCTGTTTTAAACGTAGTCCTGTGTTGCAAACTTGGAAATTGCTTCTTACTAAAACAGGTAACACATTTGAATATTTCAGAGTTCGTCGTAGGTCTTATTTAACGCTAACAGATAGGGAATGTAATCGATGTTTCAAGACTTAGAGAAACGAATGTATTTTGCCTCTGCCTCTGCAGGCTCTCTATTCGGGGGCAACGTGAATTGAACTCTTCGAGCGCCGAAGGCGCGATCCCGCGAGTGCCCCCCCCCCCCCCCCGGATAGAGAGCCCGCTCGCAGGCTATGCCTCTGCAGCTATTTTTTCCTTAAAAATCAAGCTCTGTACCAAACCTTTCGCAAGAATCTTACGGTAAAACTTACTTACTTATAGATACCTAATTTCTCCGTCAATATTTATTTATTTTCTTATTTTCAAAAAGTGTAAACTAAGTTTCATATAATTATAAGAAAAACAAGTCTGGATCAATTTTGCTCTTTGAAGTTGTTTGCTTGGAATGTGGCACTCGCGGTACAACTAAAACGCGCATCAGTTCAAATACAAATGTTTCAATTGCCATACCCATACGCAAAAGGAATCCAAGACTACTAATTACCAATACCAATTTGTTTTTTTCTTTTTTTAATAAACAGAAGTTCCAGACAACAGAGTATGTCCCACTCCGATAACTTCGTCCAGTTGTATACGCCGCAGCTCCAGCTATGAATGTTCAACAGATGATGACTGTCTACCGGGAACAAAGTGTTGCTCAGTAGAGTGCTGCCCTGGCAGCTGTAGAAAAGAGTGTGTCAAACCTGTTTTGCCAGGTTAGTTTCCATTCATAATACTAATATCACAGCATGAAATTAAAGCATAACTTTACAGGGTGTAAAGCTCTAGTAAAGCTGGTGTAAATTTAGAATTTAATCAGTTATACGCTGACTTTACATTTTTTAAAGCTGGCCTTTATGCCAGCTTTACACTCAAGTATAAAGGTAGATAAAGAGACTCCTGAACACCAACTTTAAATCACATTTACACAAATTGATAGTGTAAAGTTGGATAAGCAACTTTACACCAGATTTCACCAACTTTAATTTAACGTTACTCCCAATTTCATGCTGTGAATCAGCACGCTATACCTTTTTGTAATACATGTACAACATTTATTATGTTAACCACATACAAAACTTACACGACTTAGCTTCATTACGACAATGCTTACAGATGAGCAGTTTTTTTAGTGAATGTCGTAAAACTAAAACCAAAGTAATCACTCTGGCCAATCACAAAAGACATAGACAATCCAGTACCAATCAAAACTCGAAGCAAATACCTGTTGCCGGCACGAAGCGCGCGAAAACTTGCGCAAGCGACCCACGATCGGTTTTGGTTTTACTTCTGATTGGCTGAGAAATGGCGCGAGAGTTTAAACCAATAAATGAGCGTTGTAATACAAAACCAATGCAAACGCGATTTACTTTCGACACTCAAGTGAAAACCGCTTTCAATGACAATACAATACAAAAAATTTCTTTTTACAATGACGAATACAAAAATAATGCAATAACAAGCATGCTATACTGTGATTAACCAAACTAAGTTTACCAACATTTTATCAAAATATGGCTTAAGGAACCCAAGTTAAACATTTTTTCGAATTCGTTATTCTGTATAATGACTATGTCACTTGTTGTAAGTACTGATAGCCCCGCTAAAAATTTTCTTATCTATCCCAAACACAGGGACTAGGAATCATATAATTATATCATATAATTTAGTCAGCAGATGTCAATTCCAATCGCCGTTGTCCATAAAAGTTTAATGCTTAAAACTCTATATCCCTTGTATCCGTTCCTTTGAAACATAGAACTTCATATGTAGTGATTTAATTTCGTAAAAAAAGGAGTCCTCAACTGAGACAGTGAAAGTTGGCAAACGCTTGTTGACAAACTCAAGTTGGTGTGTGTGAAAGACACAACAACAGTTAGCAGACAAGTTGGCAAACTGTTGGTGAGAATAGGGACAAGTTCTATTTGTCGCCAACAGTTGGACAACTTGTTTGCCATTGTTGCGGCGTTAACACACACCAACGTGAGTCTGCTAAAACGATCCATTAGTTCGTCGTGTGAAGGCCTCTTAAGGACTAACACCCCGGGGACTAACAATAGCACCGTTGTAGAACTGCTTTTTTCTGTACATTTCAGCCAAGAAGGGCACTTGTCCTGTACCACCCGCTGACAGACCAAACTGTCGCCAAGTCATCCACGAGTGCTCCATTGACCATGATTGTGATGGCGACATGAAGTGTTGTGAACGGTCATGTGGACGTGTTTGTGATGAACCAGACATCAAAGGTATGTCGTGTCATTTTTACCTAATAAACCCTTAGAGCAAACCTGTCAGTGCGATCCCCTCCCGTAAGCAACCAGGTTTTCAAAATACCATTTTTTGGCCTACTCACTTCAGTCGGAACCAGAGGTTCCTCCCTGGTCCGAACATAATGTAAGGGACCACCTCTTATAGTCGGCGGCGACAACTTTTAAAAGGCTGAGATTTTGAAATTGATTTTTTTTACCTCTATTAAACGACAACTAAGTTATCCGTCAATTTGAACCCCACCCCTAGATGGGTATATCAACTTATTTTTGTGTCAGTTTAATTCCGTGAAGTCAAACTAGTAATTGATTATTTTTTCAAGCCCACCTTCTTAAGTTATAAACTCTCAGTTTACATGCACTGTTTCTTTTATTCACAGAAGAATCGTGCAAAGCTATAGTGGACGTGGCGTTCCTGATCGATTCTTCTGGAAGTATTAGTCGCCGTAACTGGAAATTGATGCTCGCTTTCCTCCGGGATGCAGTTGATGCGTTTGACGTTTCCGCTAAGGGATCCCATATCGCTTCTGTCTCCTATTCGACAAGGCCAGTCGTGGATTTCCGGTTCAACACTCTAATAGGAGACAAACTTAACGGGGCAGAGCTGCATAAGTTGATTGACAGAATAAGACACCAGAGAGGATTTACATACATTGACAGAGCATTGAAGCTTGCCAACAAGGAGCTCTTTAGTGATAAGGGGGGAATGAGGCAGGCAGTGAGAAAGGTATTATCATCACACAATGACGATGCTTTGTTACTTATTACTTGTTCATACCCCATGGAATGCAACATCTAAGTGAACAACTGGTTACTTTGTCAGTTGTTACAAAGCATAGATTACCTCATTATAAAAAAATCACGTTTATAAGTTAACTATTGCCACTTGGTCAGCACACACGGGGCGATTTCCACGACCGAGCAGTCCCTCTAGCAAGTCCCCTGTAGTGTGCGTAGTGGAGTGCGCGACGTCTCCTTGGCTCCTATCGAGTCGCAACAGGTCGTGCGGACTATTTGCCTCGTTTCCAACCAGTTCGAATTCTTGAGGACAAAATTTTTATCCCGCAATAAGATGTCTTCCTAAATGGAAAGTTTACAGTAAGGGACTTATCTCCCTGACGACGCTCAACCCTGCTGAAGATTCTCAATTGCAATTTCCTCTTTTTAAATGGCACTGATTGCTGGTACTGATCTTTACATCTTGAAAAATAATAACCAGAGTAACAGGTTGGAGGCCTAAAATGTGGCTTGTTTTGTGTAAAATTGGGTACAAGTGACTGGGAAGGCGAACGTTTTAAGAATTGCGTGTGTTCTATTTTTAATGATAAAAAAGTGCCAATGTAACAGTGTGTGTTTTATTGTACTCTAGGTTTGTTTTGTCATAACGGATGGTCAACAAACAAGAAGAGACTTTACGCCACTGGATAAGGCGTCTCAACCTCTCAAGGACAAAGGAGTAGATGTTTGGTCTATTGGTGTAGGAAAAGGTGCAAACAAGACAGAACTTGAAACAGTTGCATCTGATCCTGGAAAAGTCATCATCGTCAAGTCATTCAAGGAACTGAAGGATATATTAGAGAAAGTGCAGGAGGCGGCATGTGAAGGTAAAGTCAACGTTCTTACTGATTTTTACTGGTCATTTTTATGGTATGCAATGAAATACACACGATTCTATCAGCGATTGCATACTCTCTGCAGTCGCAAACGCAAAATCACGCGTAAACCATCTTGCCATATACGGTAACTGAAAATAATAATTACAAACACAGAAATGAGCATAAAATAACTAACAACGACCGACATGAGGAAACGACAAAGCAAAAAAACGAGAAACTTACAAAGACGAATGTGACCACTGAAAACAAAAACATAAAAGACGAACTGTAAACTTGGAGCTTGACCGTAAACTCGAAACTTGACTCGAAACTCACAGGCTCGCAAACAAAACTGACTGAATAAATTACACGCAACCGAATACAGAGAATATATGCCAATATGCAAATAAAAGTAACATGTACAAAAATACACTTATAAAACAAGGGGAACTAATTAACACAAAAACCAACACGTAGCTTCGACACTAAAACTAAACGAAACGAAAATTCTGGCGCCTACACTCTCATTGAAGAGAACATTTCAAAATTCTATTCAGTTTTCAACGGAAGCAATTAGACTACTCTGCTGTCATTTGTTGTCGCCTGTTGGTTTTATAACGTTATTTTTGTGACACAGATAAAAAGGAAACCAAGTGCCAGAGAGAATACTTAGCGGCCACAAAGAATAGTGCATCCGGAAGGTTTGTACCGAGGTGCAATCTAGATGGCAGTTATGCCGATGTGCAGTGCCGTGGATCAGTTTGTTACTGCGTGGATAAGGATGGTAATGAAATCATAGGAACAAAGACACCACTTGACTCCGGCAAACCAAGCTGCAAGGAACCATGTACGTTGTATTTTTGCTTGTTTGTTTGTTTGTTTGTTTGTTTGTTTTTGTATTGTATTTTAAGACCTTGATTATTCAATGCATCTAAAAATTCCAATCCGGAAACGTTGAGGTTGAAGGCTAAAAACACGCACATTCTATCTCGGCAATACTTCAGCATTTTCCTCGTGTGGAGCTAACTGACACTTGCAGCATAAAAATATTAAAATATTAAAAATCCTTTTCGTTCGTTCCCATTTTTAGTATTTATGCTTATTAAACATAAGCCTATGCTTTAGCTGGACGTCTATTGAACTGACTCCCTTGGTAATTTGAAAAAGCATTCGCCTTAGTTGACCTCGGCCGCTGGCCGCTGGCGCTTAGCAAGTATATATTTTTTAACAAATTCCGTGCGTTTTCATATATAAGTAATCCCACGCCAATTATGATCGAATTCTTAATTTCAATACCTGTACGTTCACTCATTCGTTAATGACGTTGTTTTCTCGTGCACTTTTAACGTTTCTTGTATTATTTTTGTTTCGAACAACAGATAAGCTGACACCTTGCCAAGAAGCGTACAAGAAAGCCATTCAAAATCCAAAGGTTGGAGGTTACATTCCCAGGTGCAAAGATGATGGCGGGTTTGAGAACATGCAGTGCGGAGGAACATCAGGGCAATGTTGGTGTGTAGACAAAGATGGAAAAGAAATCCCAGGAACGAGAACAACCAAGAATCTCCAATGCCCTGATCCAGGTATTTAATAATTTTTGGTGCGAAAAATATGCACGGTTATTTGTCCGTGAACATTACCTTTTCCGAGAGGCCAACATTTTCCCGAAAGCAGAACTCTCGTGTACATGAGTTTTGAAGCTAAATAAAGGTTATTGTATGTGTTTGTTATCCTTTAATTGTCCTTACACTTGGTCCCCCATTGTTTGGCTTAGCTGTCAAACTGAGAAAAAAATAATTCCGCCAGCGTTAAAATCCTTGTAGACTCTAGTAAAATTCCTAAACAGCGAGGAGGGTATTAGTCCTAGGTCATTAAAAACCCTCTACAAGCTAAACATTGCATATATCTTTCCACAGCAATCCAACCCAATTACACTGATTGTCAAAGACGTTACATCGAGCTCTCCAAAAACCCAGTTTCTGGACAATACGTTCCATGGTGCAGACCTGATGGTGGATATTACTGGCGCCAGTGTTATGGTTCTTACTGTTTCTGTGTTGATCAAAATGGTAGAGAGGTATCGAAGTCACGTGTCTACAGCAGTAATGGAACGCCAAAATGCTCAAAGGACGGTAAGGATAACGTACTACTTTTGGCACATAATATTAACATTCCGATCAAATTGTACGCCCATAATAGTTGGCACGTGTGTCTTTGCTACCGTTGAGGAACAATGAAGTAAAATCAGTGAACATGTTATGCCATTTGGAGGGATTAAACACACATAATAATAAAGGGTATTGAATTTACACCTTGCCATATAGCATCGCCTTGGTAGTCAGCATTGATGGCAGTCGGCAGACGTGGTTTCCTCTATAAATATAGTAATTTATTGTTTACTCTGTAATAATAATTTAGCGTCGACCAAAGCATGTTGTTTTATTTGCAGGAGGATTACTGACTCCGTGCCAACAGAGAGCTCTTCCATCGCTCAGCACAGCAGCAGGTTTCGCATATCGTTGTAGGAAAGATGGAAGCTACGAAGAAGTGCAGTGCCAAAAGAATGGCATGTTCTGTTGGTGTGTTGATGAAGACGGTAACGAAATACCCGGAACAAGGAGCAAAAGCGCAATCAGATGTCCAAGGAGGGGTAATTTCTAAGCTACGTTTATTTAAAAATTCGCTGTTTTTTTTAATCAAATGGTGTTGTGCTACATCAAAGTTCTAGTCTTTAGTGCTTAAAAAAAGTTTATGCCACCCTGTGTGGGGTCGAGGGTACCAGGCAAGACAAACCTATCCGATGAATTTACTGATCAGAATAGTTTAAAATATAACCTTAACATTCGGAGTGCATGACGCTTTCATTGCTAGTAAAATGGCACACAGAAAGAATGGATTCTCTTCCTTAGTTTTTTATCGATATTGTAGAGATTATAAGACACCCTCATTTAAGATGGGGAATGGATGGGGCATAAAATAACACTATCGTTTTTGTGGAATATTAGGTCCTGCCCGAGTGCAATATTTTTAAACATTTCGTTAATTATTTTTGTTGCACAGGAGCATCATTGACAGCCTGTTGGAGAGCTTACCAGGATGCATTAAGGAGTTACTCTGCCGATAGGTTCATTCCCTGGTGTCGTGCTGATGGTTCATACAGCCCTGTGCAATGCTACCGTTCCCACTGTTATTGCGTTGACAGTTATGGACAGGAGATCAGCAATACCAGAACGTATATAGTGACTGGAAAGCCCAAGTGTACATATACAAGTAAGCAAAGAAGATACATGACAATTGTTATCCGAAGTAGCCGTATTCAGCTTGAGGTTGCGAAGAAGGTAGCGTGATATGTAGTCGCAAAACGCATAATCACGCGTAAACCATCTTTCCATACACACGTTTAATCGAAGATAGATACAGTAACTGAAAATAACAAAATTACAAACACAGAAATGAGCATAAAATAACTTACAACGAACGACATGAGGAAAACGAGAAAACGACAAAGCAAAATAAACGAGAAACTTACAAAGACGAATGTGACCACTGAAAGAAACATAAAAGACGAACTGTAAACTTGACCATAAACTTGAAATAGACCGTAAACTCGAAACTTGACTCGAAACTCGCAAACAAAACTGATTGATATTTCCATATTTCCTTGTTAGCACTAGTAAAATTACTAATTTTAAAAACACGAAACAACTTTTTAGACATGTTTCGGCATGACTTATGCCATCTTCAGTTTATTGAGAATTAAAAATCTAGGGCTATATATATACCCAAGCTACAAATACAAAAATAGAAATGTATACAAAGTAAAATTACAATAACAAAAGATAATGGTAAAGCCGTTACAAAGTGGCAGGTACTGTCTGGTACTGTCTAGAACAGTAATTACTCACAGTGTGAGCTTTAGACCGTTACTAATAGAACAAAAGATTAAAATAAAAAGGTGTTGACATGCTGCACTTGAGTGTTTAAATCTGGTTTTAAACTATTAATGTAAAAGGCCTCTTTTACAAACTCTTTAAAAAAGTTTTTTCGTGTTTTTAAAATTAGTAATTAAAACTGATTGAATAAATTACACGCAACAGAATATATACCAATATGCAAATAAAAGTAACATGTACAGAAATAGACTAAAAACAAAGGGAACTAATTAACACGAAAACTAACACGAAGCTATGACACTAAAACTAAACGAAACTAAAATTCTGGCGCCTACATGATATCTTCTTTACTTTTATTTAAGGTGGATATCGTAAACCATGTCAACAGAGGTATTGGGAGGCTGTACGAAGTCGTCCGTCCGCAGTGTATATTCCAAGGTGTCGGCGTGATGGCGATTACGAGCCAATGCAGTGCGATATACAGAACTGTTGGTGTGTCGAAGCTCAAGGAACAGAGATAAATGGCACAAGATCAAGAGGAACTGTTACTTGCCCTCCATGTAAGCAGAATATGTTTGAAGAATTGCTTTTTAAGGTCATTGCCCTGTATGGCATTGTGCATCCCCGACTGCGCAGAATTTTACGCGTTATTAGCGCGCACAGAAACAAAATGGCGCCTTTTTCTATACGGCTTAGTCCGCGAGAGAAGTAAATTGTCGCTTTCTCGTAAACGAGTCTGGTGACCTATCAATTTTTTCTCATATTTTGGGTGTAGCGGTCAAAGTCTTTCTGGAAAATGAAAACAGATCAATCTCTATGTATGAAAAATAAATTATCGCTAAAAACGTGTACTTTGGCAGTATTGATCAGGAATTATAAAAGAATTATATGGAATGTACAAGGTCTCCCTGCTCCTAAACGAATATGGTGAGCCCCCCCCCCCCCTTTTTATTTCAAAACTTAAGTTTCCTTAAAGTAATAAACCAGTAGGCGAAGTTTGGTTAAAATCTATGTTCAATTCTATTTCAGGGTAATGACCTTAAGGATACTGTTGTCAGTCAGTCACGACTTTTGTTGTTGCAAATGAAGTTCAAGGTCTTTTCTGCGCCTTTCTTTTGCTTGTGTTACTCTCAATTTGTTAAAAAAAACTGATGTCTTTTTAGTATATTGTTCGTGCGCTCATTCTTTCAACAACGTTATAATGGTGTAAATCCTCGGCTTTAAACGATACTCAACAACATATGTACTCCTAAAGGAGTACATATCAATAAATACAACTATGTAAATGATCAGCTCAGAAATTTTTATTTCGATAAAAAAGAAGCTTTTTGAAATTTAACTGAAAGATAAATTTAGCTCTGAGCAGCTAACTCCTGGCATGACTGTTTGCCATTTCCCTCTTTTATTAAAGTTGATTGATTGGTTGATTGATTGATTGATTGACTGTTTGATTGATTGATTGATTGATCGATCGATTGATTGATTGATTGATAATACAATATTGATTGATTGATTGATTGATTGATTGATTGATTGATTGATTGATTGATTGATTAATTGATAATACAATATTTTACCTTCAGTGACTTTTCCTTTATAATAATTTAACATAAACTTATGTGCTTACTGCGTTTCATTAATGCTAAGGATGAATGTCTCTCTTTCTTGTAGCTGATAGAAGGCCACTAGATTTTGGCTTCTTAGTGGATTCGTCACCAGATATTACCAGCGATAACTGGCAACGAATCTTGTGGTATATGCGCAATGTTATTGACAGACTACAGAACATCTCCCCATCGCGTTATGGAACAAGAGTTGGAGTTCTCAGTTACGCGTCTCGTCCTCACCTGCATTTTGACTTCAACTTTCTTTGGGGTCCAAATCTCAATAAAGAACGATTAAAAGGACTGGTGAACTCACTTTATCGCCAACCTGGTAATGACAGAAGAATAGATAATGCCGTGGACTTCACTAGAGAAAATCTTTTTAGTCCCAGGGGTGGTGCACGTCCAAATTCAAGAAGGGTATGTATGTCATTGCTAATTAATTAATCAATTAATTAATCCAATTAACTAGGTCCTTCACCTCTTTGGCCAATACAACAATCTTTGATAGGAGAGATTTAAAAGAGGGTTTTGTATAATTTTGTCAGTGAGAATAATTCAATTTTAATGGTCACCATAGACTTGGTTAATTTAACTATTTATCCCTTTTGCAGATTCTATTGATCATAACTGCTGGGCCTCAGACACCAGGCTCTAGTCAAGCAAACATTGTACGAGCAGCAAGACGGCTTCAGGGAGAGGGTGTACAAATGTATTCAGTAGGAGTCGGCCCAAGCTATAGACAAGCTGAAGTGTTGGGACTGGCATCATATGCAGATTATGTTCGCCCTTATGGTTTCAATGAGCTGCCTAGACGTTACTTCAATCCAGGTGAATATCACCAATTTTTTCTACTTCCAGTGTTGTGAACGAGGATTGTTTTTAAACATACGAAGTTCAAGGCTTACTTATTTAACTCAAACGCCCTGTAATGTTTCAGTAATGTTTCTGATATTTCCTGTTTAGATTATCAAGTGGATCTGGGATTTATTGTGGACTCGTCAGCTGCACTACCCACTAGTTTGTGGACCAATATCCGGCGGTACGCCAAGGCAGTAACAGATTCTTTCGACATCTCCTCTACTAGAACACGTGTCGGTGTTGTTGTCTTCAGCAACTATGCAAGGATTGCCTTTCCGTTTAATGCGGACTATACAAGAGCTGGTGTCAAACAACTGATTGATGGTATGCAGCAATCTTACAACCGCGAACAGAGAGTTGACCGTGCTTTGGAGATGGCATCCAGGGACTTGTTTAGTACAAGATATGGTGCTAGAGCAGGAGCTAGACAGGTAATACAACGATGTCTCTACCTTTGTGTTCAGGAACGAGGAAAATTCCTTGAGAGTACTGCACCATGCGATAATTTGGGCTGATTTCTGTCTTTAAACAAAAGTAGAAGCTCGCGTGGTGGCTGAAATAAAATTCAGAATCAACAACATAAATATGTGTTTAGAGGCTCCACTGTATTCAGACAGGTTTTGCCACGCTGTGTCATTTGACTTTTTTTTACTCGATGAGGCAAATTAAAAAACAAAATTAATAAATCACTTTATTTAAGTGTCAATGTATTTTGCACGGCTGTGCTAATTGAGACACCGTAAAATTATAAACAAACATTATAAATCAAACAGAAACTTGTTAAAAATCCCAACTGACAGGAGGCTGACCAGTTGGCTATTTACAAAGCCTTGCCGAAAAGTTGAGTTCGGGACGACCGAACACAAATCCATCTAGTGGTAGGGAGGAGGATTTGAACCCGGGGCCTCCGGATAACAAGTCCAGCGCCCTAACAAATAGGCCACGCCGCCTCCCGGCTAAAATGTAAGTGAGTGATTTTGAATTCGTAGAATCCCTTGCATTTGTTTTCAGATCCTCATTGTGCTATCGGGTGGAGTCTGGAATCCTTACTATCGTCCAGCCTGGAGGTCTGCCGCTGCTCAGCTAAGAAGTACAGGAGTTGATGTCTACATCACGGGAGTGATACCACAGGATGGGACTTCGCGTTTCCGAGATATCACCGGGCTGCCATCCAAGGCATATGATGCTTCAACAGAGGACCTAATGAACAGTTACAGGCCTGAAATGATTAGACAGATTGTGTTTGGAGGTACTAATAGTAGTGTTTGGTGGTAGCAAATGAGTTATATTCAGCGTGCGAGTGTCTCATTATGTACGTCAACTATCCCAGTTTCCAGTAGTAAACTTCCGAAAACTCGGAAAAGTCTGCATGGGATAAAATCTATGAGCAATAAACTCACGTGCTATATCCAGCGTGTCGTGCTTTGAAAAAAATGGACATTATTCGCATTGGAGTTTCTATGTTTAATTTGCACAAGATGCAGGAACCCCATAAGGGCAGCTTCTTAGCCCAATCAGCCTTTGGTTTTGTTTAAAATACAACAAGAGCATTAGCTAGCATGGAATTCTTCTTTAGAAATTACAAAACCTGCCAAGAAATTGAAATGAAAGTCGTGCAATGTTGTTTGGCCACTTCAGTGTAAACTTCACGTCTTTTTATACCATACTACAACTCTGCAAACTTCTGTCATTGCTGATTTGTTTCTTATTTTGTATTTTGCAGCAAGACCACAACAACTGGACCTTGGTTTTGTTGTAGACTCTTCAGATAGCGTCAACTGGTCACACATGCAACGTTTTGTAACATCAATGCTAGAATCATTCGACATTTCCGAGGACAGAGCTCATGTTGGGTTTGTTGTATTCAGTGACAGAGCCGTTCGTTCATTTGGATTTAATGCACTCCAAGGGGCCGCTTACACACGTGATGGCATCACGCAGTTGATTACCAGAACATCTCAGCTTAAAGGCAGTCAGAGAAGAGTTGACCTGGCATTTAATACAGCCTATAGTGATTTATTCAGCGATGCCGGTGGCACCAGAATGACAGCTAGAAAGGTATAATGAAGTTCTGTATGCATATAGCCTTGTGTGTCTTTTGCAACACTATTTCGTTCTTAATAATCAATGCACTAAAATAAATGGTTTGAACCCAGGAGTATCAGTAGTTCGTATAGTGTGATCGTCCGGGTGAGAGTAGTTCTGAGAAGAACTGTTGTTGGTGACTGACGTTTCGACAACCTGAGCGGAAGTCATCTTCAGAGTCAAGTGAAAAGTTGTTGTCAGTCGATGATGTTATAAGTCTGGTCCGTTGAAGCGGATTGGTCAGTTAAGCCGTGATGTTATTGGCTGTAAGACTCGTGTAAAGTTTGTCGCCCTACAATATCCGTATAGCTCACAAACCTATAACGACGTTACGACATTTACTGATCAATGTTAAATACAGGGACGAACCTAACAAAAGACAGGGAGCGATTTATAAGATCAAATGCTCCGACTGCCAGGCCTCCTACATCGGAGAGACCGGTAGAAACTTGACCACGAAACTGACTGAACACAAACGAGTGACGAGAAATGGTGATGTCAACAATCACATTTCTGAACACCACCGACTTACTAAACACAAAATTGACTGGGACTCTGCTGAATGCTTAACCTACAGTACTAACTATTTTCAACGACTGACTCTGGAAAGTTGGTACACAAACTTAGAACAGACGCCTATCAACAGATGTCAACAACTACCGGCAGCTTACAAACGACTTATGCACGACGTAAACAGAAGCGACAAACAAACCGCCAACAGAACGACTTAATTTGACTAACAATAGACGGAACAAAACGACTTAATTAGACTAACAATAGACGGATCGAAACTAACCAATTACTGATGACAAAACGAAACGTCAGTCACCAACAACAGTTCTTCTCAGAACTACTCTCACCCGGACGATCACACTATACGAACTAATCAATGCACTGTTATGAAGAATTCATACATATGAATTGTGAATAATTTTGGAAATCAAAGTTGTAAGCCCTGGTAACGAAGTTCGGCAAGGTTAAAGAAATGTCATATTCTGAGGAAAAATACAATAATACAATCATCTACATGCTGTTAATCCCACCAGTTTAATTGAAAGTTAGTCGTGTACATGTTAATATGCATTCAAAACCTTTTTCCTTGAACATTGCATTGCATTGCAATGCATTTTATCTCACTCTCCTTGTAGGTCCTCGTCCTTCTAACAGGGGGTGATTGGGATTCTCAGTATCAGTCACAGTGGAACTCCTATGCAAATAATTTGAAGAACTTGCCTGTCGATATGTATTCTTTCTCTGTTGGCTCTGTCCCATCGCAAGAGCAGCTTCAAGGTGTTATTCCCTACAACAGGGACATTTTTAGAGTCAGCTCGTATGAGACCATGGACAGTAGAAAGCCGGACCTGGTCAAAGCTATCCGTGGAGGTAAGACGACAAAGAATTTTAGATGAGAGATCACTGCTAATTGCCTGTACGTTATGTATATTGTATAGAGCTACAAAACCTATCGCGATTTGCTTTGACTCTTGTCTCATTTTTAAATGGTGTGTAAAGAACCGCCAACCGATTAGCTCAGTTGGTATAGCGCCTGAATACCGTGCGGGAGGTCTTGGGTTCGAGTTCCAGACCAACACTCATGGTCTTAAAAAAAAACTGAGGCGAATATGCTGCCTTTGCAATGACATTTGCAAATGGTTAAATATTCTAGGCTACTCGGATAAGGACGAAAAACCATAGGGCCCGTCTCCTGCCTCTTCAGTGTTTAAATAATATGGTCAGCAGGGGACGTAAAATAACCTACACACTTATCGTAAAGAGTAGGGTATGGAGTTCCCGGTGTTGTGGTCTTGTCTTTGCAAGTTGAACGGTTCTTACTGTGAAATACTCGGAGATATTAACTATATAAGATACTTTCATATCCGATGGTAACTAAAAGTGATGTGATGTGAGAAACACCGAGGCAAATTATCCAGCAGTTGTGTTGCGGATAGGAATAAAAGAAAGCGGTTCATCTGCTGCTCTGAGACTACAGTGTCAACATATAATTAAACGATATTCAAAGCTTCCAAACAGATGGTAACTTCATTACTATCTTTATTAATTCATATTTGCCCTACATTGCGCAGGTTACGTTGACCAGCCTCTAGACATTGCCTTTGTAGCCGATTCATCATCGTCAGTAAACTGGGACGGAACCCGCCGCTTTGTAAAGAACATCATTGACTCGTTGGACATCTCAGAGGAAAAAGGCCATGTAGGTTTTATATCGTACGGCAATAAAGCAAATCTTGGATTTGATTTTCGTGGTCATGGTAACGCCGGTTACACCAAGGCTGGTGCAGCACAGTTGATTGATGCTATTAATCAGCAAGGTGGAGAAGAGAGGAATGTTAACGAGGGTCTTGATATGGCAGAGTACATGTTTAGCAGCAGAGCAGGTGGAAGAGATGACGCGAGAAAGGTATGTAACATAACGTGACCAAGTCACCAACTACTGACAAGCTCGTATTCAAACCGTCTGTCGATCATATACATCATATGTATCGCATACATCGTGAATGAATTATCTAAACTCTTGGATACTTGGATCCAGTTGATCCTCTGTCCACCAGGACGTTCTGCAATTGCTAGCAGCTATTAAAGATCTTCTCCTAAGGGACAGCTCTATCGTAAATAGTTCCAAAAAACTCAGCTGAAGTCAACTTCAAACGGAAAGAGGTGGAAGACCAAAGAGGTAACAGTAAGATAAGATCACGTGTAATTTGGTCGGCAAATTTGTACAATTGTCTTTTTCACCGGAAAGACGGATGGAAATGGGAAAAACGGGCATCATTTTCACTGTTTGAAGAAAAAGGAAACTAGTGGTCCCATTTTATCATTTCCCCTAGCCCGAGAGGTAGTTTTAACGTTGTTATCGCTTGTTCAATGTCATAGATTCTTATTGTGCTGTCTGGTGGTCCGTGGCAAGATGACAGTGATTCATCAACATATAGGAGTAGAGTTCTCCGGTCTCTTAAGGACAGAGGTGTAGAAGTATACGCTGTTGGTGTAGGTCCAGGGACCTCTGCTTCTCAGATGTCGGGCTTTTCTTCTGGAAGGCGATACTGGTTCCTATCCAACTCTTATGATGATTTGCAGTATGTTAGGCCAAGGCTGATACAATCTATCCAAGGAAGTAAGTACAGGCAAATGGTTTTTGGTACCTTTGCTGGTCATATTATCTTTAGATGTACAATCTGAAACGCTGTTCAAACATTTTCTCAAAGGCCTCCTAAGTCAACATATACATTAAGGTCCAATTCAGTTTATAACGTCTTCGTATTTTAAATATTCGTCTACAAAGTGTAATCGTTTACATTTAATTTCTTTCTTTAACATGTGTTTAACGGTAGTTATGTCCGCCAACTCATCAGGTTTGCTTCTGTATGCCATACAGAAACGAAACCTGAAGGTTTCATGTCACATTCATTTGTAATGGAGGTGATGTCGATTTTTTCGTGTAAAAAAGTGGCGTTATAGATACTAATCAGGTTTCCATCATACAAGACATTTGCACGCCGTATTCTACTGAGTGGACAGTAGATTAAACCTAGTGGCTGTTTTGATGTAATATTTTCTTTTGTCCAGACTACAACCCTCCTATGGACCTTGGCATATTAGTCGACTCATCCTCAGCCGTTGATTGGAGCCAAATGCAGGGCCTGCTTAAAGGTTACGTCGGAACTAGGAACATCTCTTTCGATGGTGATCGTGTTGGTATTGCGTATTTTGCAACATCCAGCAAAGTTGCCTTGCCATTCCCTACTTCAAGCAGTGTTGACTACAACAAAAATAGTATTTGGCAAGCAATTGATGCCCTTAAACAACAAGGAGGAGATGATCGCAGAATTGACCTTGGGCTTGAAACTGCCTCAAGCGACTTGTTTGGAGCTCAGAGTGGGGCCAGACGAGATGCCAATCAGGTAGAGATACTCCCAATTTGTCTTAATTTCTAACCATATTGTAATTCCTTTCTTATATTACGTCTACATTTCATCCTTTACTATATGGTCTCTAAAGAAATATTTTTTTATCTGCTGGAGGGGCGGTGGCCTGATGGTTAGTTGGACTCCGGGTCGAACTGTCTGGGTTAATTCCAGCACTGGTCGAGGTCTTTGTGTTGTGTTCCTGGGGTAGACTATTTACTTTAAAAGTGCCCCTCTCTCCCTAAGAGTATAAATAGGTTCCGCGAATTGTTGGGCAGCCTGACAGAATGCTGGGGAGTAACCTGTAGTGGACAAGCATCACATGGGGGGGGGGGGGGGGGTAGCAAGACCTCTAGCCGCTTCGAACAATTTATGCTACAGGAACCTGGGTAATGCAGCGAGAGCCATATGCCAGTTGGGCATAAAAGGCTTTACTACCCGACTTGATTGTTAGTTGAAGCACACTGTTCTAGAAAATCGATATATCTAACCTTGTACCTGTGTAGATACAAGGTTAACCCCCTCCTACCATTAACGCCAAGGTGCCCTTATCCAGTAAAAAATACAATGACCATTTACAGTTCAATTGGTCTGTTACTATTGTACCGTATGTTTTCTGTTAACGATGGACTGTTGGTTACTGGTTACTCAGGAACATTACATTAGTTTTTGAGATATTACAACATGACTGTCTAACCACTTGTTGTATTGTGGCTGGCTGTAGGTTCTGGTCGTGTTTACAGCGGGTAGCTGGCCATCTCAATACAGCCAAGACTGGCAAGACACGGCAAAAACTCTCAGAGAAGGAGGAGTAGCAATTTACGCATATGGTATGAGACCAGGAGCACGGAGGGAGCAACTTGAGAGCATTACTTCTCAGCCCAGTAACAGCTACCTGTTGGACGGATACGCCATACCAAGTGCTATACCCACGGACGTATCAAGTATGTTCCGTTTGTAACAGCTTTTTTTAGTAGCAAAATATACTTTTAACAGTTCTTTTATCATTCATTGAAAATAGTCATTATCATTAATAGATCGTCATCATTAAACGTAAACAATAATGGGTGTCAGAAGAAGACAACGTGGGTCCTTCAAATGTGCGGAAAACTGGCATGCTTGGCACTGTTTTGTTGGTACAGTGATTGGTTGGTTGGTTAACTGACTGACTGAGTGGGTCGGTTGGTGCCTGAATTGGCGGGTGTCTTAGTCTAACGGTTAATAGTACTGTTTCCACTATTCTGCACAAAATTAAAAGGATTGGGCAACATTACCTTTCAATATAAAATAGTTAAGCTGATCAAAGCGTTCAGAAAAACCCTCTAGGGGGAAGAGTCGAATCTGTTTAACAAAGAGCTAAATATCTCCGTATATGTTATTTTTTTAAGAAATTAAAAAGGATCAAACTTCTTTACAGGTGACCCTCAAGGAATTGACATAGGCTTTGTTGTGGATTCGTCTGACTCTGTGGATTGGAACAAGATGTTAGCATATATACAATATTTGGTTGAGAACTTGTATGACACGGTAAACTCAGATATCGGTTTTGGAATGATAACCTATGGTGATGAAGCTAAAGTCGCGATGCCTCTTAATTCTAAAGACACCAGAAGAGATGTCTTAAGTTTCATTGGCCAAATACAGCAACAAGGAGGATCTAGTGCAGGCTTTACTCCAGCAATGCAGTTGCTTTCAAGCTTCTTTTCACCCCAACAG
Source organism: Oculina patagonica (assembly GCF_052425735.1). Classification (NCBI taxonomy): domain Eukaryota; kingdom Metazoa; phylum Cnidaria; class Anthozoa; order Scleractinia; family Oculinidae; genus Oculina; species Oculina patagonica. The sequence goes on along the minus strand of NC_135761.1, from coordinate 56,167,055 downwards.
GGTGGCAGAATTGGAGTCAGACAGGTAATAAAATAAAAACTTCCATACCCAGGTATCTTGATATCGGTCGTGAGCATTACCATTCAGCGTTTTGTTACAACTATTAACATCATGAGAAGCTTTAAAGATATCATGAGAAGTTTTACCGAGGGTGAACTTGTTTTTACTTTGATTTTTATGCAGACGAGTCTTACGTTCTTGTTATATAGGGCTCTATCCACTGTCATCAAGTGAACTTCCCTTATGGTTTTTCCCCAAAGGTACATTTCGTGTTTTTCTGTGCCGGTTTTTTTTGGATTTTGGAAATGTGATAAACTTTACTTACTGAATGTCTTTTTCATAAGTGTAATAATGGTGTCAACTTATACCACATGATCTTTGTGTGTGTTTCTTTTATACAAATGAAAAACAGCTTTGCTCTTAGTTACGTAATGAAATTGAAAGGGTTAAGCCTGTATTAATGCTACGGTTGGCGCAGATGTTGTTAGAGGTGTACTTTTGCGCTTGCTACGCGCGTCAGGGAAGGGTTAACTCGGTATGAAAAGCTGCCCCGTACGAGTATTTTTTCAGTGTGGGGAGTTGAAACTTAAGAATGCGTAACTTACTCTCTGCTTTTTAGGTGGTTATTGTTCTTACGGCATCACCGTGGCAAGATCAACAGAGCTTAGACTGGTTGCGGAGTGTTAAAGACGCCAGAAATAGAGGCATCGAAATTTATTCTGCTGGAATCGGAACATCAGTACGACTACCACAGTTGGCAAGCATCGTGCGTGATCCTACAAGAGATGCCTACATCTTAAAAACGTATGATGACCGCACAGAGCCAACGCGCAAACTTTTAAATGAAATAGCAACAGGTGAAATTTCTACTTTGTTTTTAATGAACAGTTATAGCTCTTAAATGTACGCGATTAACAACAGCATATGTACTTTAGAACAGTGTGATATGTGCTTCAAATTAATTTAACTTGCGAGGCACATGATATTGTCACCACGCGATAAGCGACCCAAGTGGTTCGGAGCTGTGCCTCTTTTATAGCTGCTCTAAACTGGGAACCTTAAAAATGGCTCCCAAAAATTTTTTTACAGGGGTTAAAAGACAAATAAGAATAACACCTATATTGTTCTTTTGACCAGGTCCTTTGACACAGCGTGCAGTACCCGTGGACTGGGCTTATGTTGTCGATTCCTCTGACTCAGTGGACTGGAATTCCTGGCGGAGATACATTCTGGAGAATACCCAAAGATATTTCAAGGTTAATGACGAATGGTCCAGAGTTGGTCTTATTACCTTCAGTGATCGCGCAAGGATAGCTTTTCCATTCAATGCAGCAGAAGGCTGGGATGTGCTGATAAACAGAACACAACAACAAGGCGGATCTGGAAGAAGAGTTGATCTAGCACTTCAAGTTGCTAGAGATGACCTCTTTACACCTAGGCTTGGGGCAAGGACAGACTCCAGAAAGGTAACAAGGGATGTAGTTTATGCTACCTAAGATACACAAACATTATGCAAGCGTGACGTTCAATGGATTGCTCAATAAATGTTTTTGTTATTGCGTTTGAAGAATCCTTATTCAAGCCAAACATTATGTATTCCATGTTGACCATAATGTAACATACCTTTCTATGTACTTTTAAAGTTGAAATAAAGATCACTCAAATACATGCATTAGTTACAACCGTTGATGCAGGATTTGGGAAAAAACTTGCTATTTATGTTGAATCAACAACAATTCACATAGCGCGATAAAACGCTCAAAGTACAATGCAGATTGGATGATTTCTGAAGATCTTAAACCTTATGTATTAGACATGAACAGTCAAAAGCGTCACATTAAAATATCTTTTTGCGGTAACCTTTATACTCTAGTCTCAAGACTATGTTTGAAAAGGTCTAAGTTTTGGAAAGTTAACAGTCCCCTTTTAAACGCTTGAGTGTCGACCCCTTTGTACTGCTCAATGTCGCGACTAATGGAGCATCATTCGTAAGGCAACCTGGCCTAACCAAAAAAAAACATAATTTACTCCTAAATAATTGCATAGAACATAATGGCAAGGAGATATGGTTTTGCAGCTGTATTTAAATGTTTACTAATAGCTTATTTCAGCCTGGTTACTTTCTATTCGATGTTAAAAACCGAATTTTGAACATTATATAGAAAGCTATATACGATGGAAAAGTTGCATATTTACATAGTATGAAAATAACATGTAAAAATTATTGCACCATCTTCGTGTATTTTTTCCATAACGCTTTCACCACTGAATGATTTTCTACTCTATATATCACATAAGTCATAAAGCATTAAAACGTTTCATTTTAACCGTTATATACCACATCTAATAAACAATAATTTTCTCAGCCATGACGAAAAGCACTGAGTACTGAGTACGTCACTGTGGCAGTTTAAAAGATATCACCTTCATTGAACATTTTTCTGACAATATGCCTCAGTTCAAAGACAAGTATACTATACTTGAATTACCCATCGGATATAAGCCTGGCTTGTGACATGATAGAAACGGATTGTTATCCAATTTTTTATGTAAATCTTATCTTACCTAAATAAGTCATGTTATTATTCACAACACAACTTTGTTTTCCTGGCTTCCAGGTTTTGATGCTCTTGACAAATGGTCGATGGCCATCACAGTACAGAGACGCCTGGAGGTTAGCTGCAAGACAACTGCGGCAAAGAGGGGTTGAAATTTATGCTGTTGGAATCGGACCATCTGTTGACAGCTCGCAGTTGAATGATATTACAGAGAATACCTATGTGGGAGATGATTTACCTTCTGTTACACCCGACCTTGACTATGACACCAGGACAGGTATAATAACCGTCTGGTAATATTTCAATTTATTATATGGCTACAATAGTACGCGCGCTCTGATTGGCTGCTGAGCGGGCATTATTTTCTTGTAATGACCGGGCATTATGAAATTTTTTCTCGGCTCGACGGTTTTTTGAGTTCTGAGTAAAAGCTACTAGCGAGGGGGCAAAAACAACAAAAAATGCCGACAAAATATAACTATCTTTTCAATAACTGATAGAAAAATATAAGCATACCGATATTTCTTCAGTATGAGCGACGAAGAGAGGACCAAGTGAGCCACAGAGAGCGAGAGCGAGATTTACCTCCAGTGTTTTTTATTATACTCTTTTTTGAATAGTGCTTAAAGGCCATATAATAAATAACTTATTAACCTCGTCCGTTCGGTCATTACAGGGGAATCTCAGACCTCGACCTTGATGTATTGACCTCGCTGTCGCTCGGTCAATACATCAAGGCCTCGGTCTGAGATTCCCCTGTAATGACCTCACTCTCGGTTAATAAGTGGTATATAATGAAAAAAAGTCAAAATTTCAGTATTAGCTTGTTTGCCGTATCAAAAAATAAAGGTTGATAAGGGAAGTGCTTACAGCCGATAAAAATTGTTTTTGTCATTGCTGGTGTTACTGACAATACATTTTTTGTTCTTTTCCCAGTTTTACTACAATAAAAGTCATTAGGCATTAATGTATCAGTTAGTCATGAAATTTCTTTATCACGTAACTGCTGTGTTGGATTCCACATAAAATAATAGTTATACATGTATTTGAACTTATTTTAAAAATGTTTCGGGATACATGTAGGTCGCTAAACATTGCTTTAATTTACTTCTTTTAGTAAAACCAGACAAGAAATTGTCAGAATGCCAAAGACGTTATCAATATGCCATCAGCCATTATACTCCCCATTCGAAGATTCCACAATGTAAACCTGATGGAAGTTTTGAGGCGATGCAGTGTGATATGTCATACTGTTACTGTGTTGATCAGAATGGAGACGAGCGATCAGACACTCGTCTCAATGTCAGATATGGAAGACCCATTTGTGACGACAAGGGTAACTGACTTGTTTTAAATGAATTCGATAGATAGAAAACAAACAAATAAATTACTTTATTTAGTCACTTCAACTAATGCCTATTACCGTGGCATGAAGTGACAGTGCACGTGGGGGATTGAAGTTTGATGTTTAAATTTATATTTTTCTTTGATAAATCTCCTTTATTGTAAGGGATACTTGTTTAGATGAATAGCTTATATCAAATTTTCTGTTCTATTAAGTCCGACTTATAATCGTGTTAATCTAACTATGATAGTTTGGGTGGATTACGAAATATAGTGAATCATCGAAAAATGGTTTACAAATAAAAATGGCCACAATATTACCATAACAGCTATTTACTACAACCTTGTCTGAAGCCATATAAAAGTTTTGCCAATCCCATGATTTATTTTGTATGGTACTGCCTCTTTTTCGATAATAATTCACAGTAAAATTGTACTTTTCTTCTTTTCAGGGATAAAACCTACGGCTTGTCAGGCCCAGCAGGTCAGGTCTCAAGGGTCAATGATGCGTGGACCTGAATGCAAACCAGATGGACAGTTTGAAGAAGTTCAGTGCAAGTCAATGACTAAAGAGTGTTGGTGTGTAGATTTGTCTGGCTCAGAATTGACAGGGTCAAGAACTACCAAGTATCTGAGATGTCCTCAAGCTGGTAGGTTTTAAAGTGCAATAACGTTTGTTGTGTATGACAATGCAACAGATAGCGCGATGCAAGCAACACAAATAAGCTTTTACTTAACTAAGGTAATCCTGTCTGGTGCACCCTTCGGAAGCACGTTTCGGCGTACCAACCATTATATAAGTTATACAAAGCGCTAACTTCATTATTAGAGATAAAATAAAAGTTTTCCACCTCCTTCTTCTCCATTTGGACAAGACTGGTACTACTGTTAGGTAGCTGGACTTGTAATCTGAAGGTCCAGGCTTCAAAGCCTCCTCCCTGCAACTTGATAGATTTCTTGTTCGGTAGTCGCCTCAGACTCCTGCCATTTGGTATAGTTAACAATTCTTATTTCTTAAATATCTATTTAATATTTTTAAAATAGCTTTAGCTTTAAACAAAATGCTCCAGGTTTTTTTCTTTTTTTTCCTTACTCGACATCACACTAACGTTTGCAGTTGGGAGTAAAAGTTAATTGAATAATTCCTAAACATTATATAAATTTCAGGCAAGCCAGCATCCACATGTGAAAAACAATATCAAGGAAGAGATCCCTCGGACTACACACCACGTTGCAGACCAGATGGAAGTTTTGACAAGACACAATGTGCAGACCAAGAATGTTTCTGTGCGGATGCAAATGGCGCCAAGATCTACAGAAGTAATGTGGTATTGTCCAATGGAAGACCAAACTGCACTGCCCCACGGCCAGGTAAACCTAATCATAAACCCGTCAGGCATGTTTTAGTACTTTTATTCTTCACTGAAACGTTGTAAAGCTAAACGAAGGTGGACAAACTCTAGTAGCTTGACGCTTACCCACTCTTTTCTTTTCGTTAGATGGCAAAAGACCCTTAGATGTTGGAATCATCCTTGACCAAACCTTGGCACTTGAAGCATTCGACTGGAGAGCTGTGCTTGATTTTTTGAAAAGAGTTGTCAATGGGCTAGGTGTCACTTCGGCACCCGATGGCGCAAGAGTCGGTATAATACGATTCACTTCTACGCCATCGATTTCTTTGTATTTTAATACAATAAGGGATGAAAACCTAACACCGGATGCTGTCAACAAGTTCATTGATCCCATAACTCAGATTCAAGGTGATAGACGTATTGACCTGGCACTGCAGCGTGCTGCCACAGCTCTGTTCACTCAAAGTGGAGGATCAAGACCAAATGCAAAGAAGGTAGTAAAAGCTTGAAGAATAATTACCTTCCCTGCCTCTTAAAAAGTCGCCTTTTTATTTTTAAGAAGCTTTCCACGTTTGGTTCTAGATATCATACAAGTATCAAATATTACATTTAAAGCAATATAGATAATGTGCTAAAACTTACTGATCACTCCTCGCCGAACTAAATATAACCTGAGATCATGCCCTCCCTCCCTACTTGCAAGGGAAAAAATGCCTGATCGCAGGTTAGACTAAATAATACAAAGTGTCCTGGCTAGTGAGGAAACAGATGTAAACTACACTGTATACAAAAATACTCTCCATCTCCCATAGATCGCTGTGTTAGTCACCACCGGCCCTCAGTCCACCCAACAGCCACTTGACACACCATTAGCTGATGCTGCAGCCCAGCTCAAAGACACTGGCGTGGACATATACTCATTAGGTATTGGGCCAAATGTGGTACCATCGGAGTTAGAAGCTATAGCATCGAGGCCAGAAAATGTCCTCAGATCACAAACTGCCAGTTTACCCATAATTGCATCTCAGCTCAATGCTATGATACGCTCAGGTAAGGTGTATGACGTAAAAGCCCTCCACGTGTTGGATATAAACTCATCTAATTTCATTTCATTCTATTTTAACGGTTTCGTTTTGCGTTTATTGTTGTTCTTATTCATTTTTGCTTTTTTATAATTTTTTGCCATTAAAAGACTTATTTTTAGACGAATATAGCCAACTCAAATATATTATTTCGGAAATAGACTTATTATAGGCATAAACATCAAATGATTTTAGTATCCTGTAATATACTGCATTGTCATCAACTACGGATATATTAGCATTTATTAGTAATCGTGACTTTGAAATCTCTGCAAACATGCACACCATCAATTTTAAGGCATTAAAAAGATCTTAACAAGAATGAGCTTAAATTATTTCTTTCTACAGGTACCATTCCATCATTGGACGTTGCTTTCTTAGCGGACTCATCAGATTCTGTAAACTGGCAAAAGACTTTGAATGCCATCTCAGCCATTATCGATAACTTCGATGTCTCGCAAAGTGGAACGCAAATTGGCTTTATCCCGTACAGTTCATCGGCTCCAGTGGCAGTCCCTTTTCCTTCTGCAGATACTCGACGCTACGATCCCACAGTAGTCAAAGAGAGGATCAACAGCGTTGCCCAACTAGGAGGATCCGAGACACGGGTTGACCTTGCGTTCCAGGCGGCACGGGATGACCTCTTTACTTCACAGAATAGATCGCGTCAGGCGACAAAACAAGTATGTTATTTTAAAAACCGGTAATTTTTTTCCGGGGCTACCCCTCAACGGATGATTACACCAGATGACGCACTGGCATTAATATGCTCCATGTTAACATAAACTTCAACTTTATAAGTCCTGCATAAAGCACAAAGCTGTTATTCTTATACATGTGTTTCATTGACCTTTTTCCGTAGATTGTTGTTCTCTTTATAAATGGAAAATGGCCTCCTGAGGACAAATGGATTGACTCTGTGACTCAACTGAAGAATAGAGGCGTCGATGTGTATGTTGTAACTACAGATCCTTCAGCAGATACTCCAGATGCCGTGAGAGCAGCAAGTACAGAACCGTTCATCTTCAGAACAAACCCTTTCAGCGATATTGAAGAAGCCCATCCCAAAATTGCCCAAGCAATTACAAAAGGTACTAGCGGGAGGCGTGACGCTAAATGTCATATAGCATTCGATAACGCTTTTACGCATATCAAGAGCATATTAATTTTATGTGGGTTTGTATACGTGGACTATCTACTTCACTAAAACAATCTCGTCCATTAAAAAAATGTATATATTAGTTATTATAAAGCCAACTGGCGTTATCCTTGAAACAGGTAAACATCTGCACCCGCTTAATATAGAAAAAAGGACGCTTTCGAGTATTGACCCCTTTAGCCAAAACAGTAAGTTATTTATCTCACCTTTATATTCAATAAGAATTTCAGTGGTTGATAGCTGCGCGTTCCTGCGTAAGGAAGCAGTTTAGTTCGATTATGTTTGATTTTACATGTTCTGTTGCCCAGAAAAGCAGTTAGCGTGTTAGGAATGCCTTAATGGCAGTCAATGCTCTGCTAAGATAAAGGCTCGTGCTATTTTAAATCCTACTGTCTTCTACGAAAAGACTGTATACTTTTCGTGAAAAAGGCTGATTTCTTCCTACCATGCATAGATCCCGAAGTGACAATCTGCCAGCGATTTAACAATGGTGACGATCAGTTAGTCATCCCGCAACGATCCGGATCAAAATGCAAAGCAAATGGACAGTACGAAGAAATCCAATGTGATGACAAGTCCAAGGAGTGTTGGTGTGTTGACCAAAATGGCTATGAAATTACAGGGACCCGAACCACTGGACCTATAAAGTGTCCTTCAATAGGTAAGCAATTCAGTTTAACTTAAATTCTATTGTGTCGAGTGTGAGGAATTTGTCCTCGCCTTACTGAAATGTCGCTGGTCGCAGAGAACAATTACTGCTACAATCAGGTGAAAAAGGGTAAATTTCAATCTTTAACTCACTATTGTCGTTATTACTTGCTTTTCCTGTAGAACAGGACTCGTCATTATCACGTACGTTAATGTGCTGTGAATTACAGTAAAACACGTCTGCAAAAGGCGAAGCACATACATGTATATGGATGAATACACTAACCCCAGACGCACTACACCTTTAGTGTTACCACATGTACGATACAAAAAAAATACATTACAAAACCTTTAATTAACAAACAAAGCAACCGAAGAGAAATGTCACTAAATTTCAGTTTTTGTAAACAACAGACAGGCGTCGAACACTTGACCAGAAAACGTTTTCTGTCGGGCTAATGTGGTGGAGAAATAACTTTCAAGTTTTCTTGTATACAGGTGGAGACCCAACACCTTGTCAGAAGGAATATGCGGAAAAGTCAAGAAACTGGTTGTTAAAAGGACGGTATTTACCACGCTGCAAACCGGATGGTAGTTACTCCAATAAGCAATGTCACAAGTCGTACTGTTTCTGCGTGAACAAGGATGGTATTGAAATATATGGCTCAAGAAAGAATGTCTCAGATGGTGACCTGATGTGTGGCCCTGATCCAGGTGAGTCCTAAGCTTCCGAGACCCACATGGCGCGTCAGACACTTATTTGAGTGCACCTTCTTGTTATTATTCGTGGTGCCCATGAAAATTTGAGAATGACTTTGGTGATGCAGTAGACTAAAAAAAAACGTGCATACGTTAAAAGAGCTTTGGAAACTTTACCCGACCAAGCAATTACAAAATATTGGACCGGTAATTAAGCACTTAGTTTCACAAATTTAGTTATTGACACTCTCGACTGCCTTATAATTAAAGAAAAGTAGTAAATCCGATATCACACAGCTATAAGCGTTCGTAAATGGATAATTTAGTATAAGCCTTCGAAGCGGTCCTCGATGCCCCTGATTCGATCTTTCAAGAACTTATTCCAGCATTCCGAAGTAAGACCCTCGGCGCTAACAAGACATACTCCGATTTTTCGTTTGAATATGCAATAAAATTATTTTCCTTTCTACAAATTAAATATATGTACATCATTCGAAGTGGTAGGATCTGCACATAAAGGAAATGTTATTTCTGCTATTCAAAACCAAACAATTGCTCCACGACTGTGTCATTACTTAGTGGATACAAACATTTACATGACCTATTTTATTCTTTCAGATTATATTGTATCATCGTATCATAAAACTTGCGTGCTCTCACACTTACCAATCCAAAGGTTTGAATGTTTTCTTATGTTGTTTTTTGTTCGTTTTTCAGCATTTACAAAGTGTCAGAGTCAGCGAGCTGATAACTCTGCCAACCCAGCACCAGGTGCTTTTATACCACGTTGTAAAGCAAATGGAAACTTTGAAGCACAGCAGTGTCATGGTTCTGTTTGTTACTGTGTCAACGTCAATGGGATACGTATTCCTGGCACTGAAGTGAACATTGGTCAAGGAATGCCCCATTGTAAAGATCTAGGTTGGTGTAATATGGCATTTACTTTTAATTTAGACCGACCGACTGACCGCCGACCGACCTACCGACGGACCGTTAGATAAGCCTATAGTGTCGATTTCCCATTTCTGTCTACGAAAACTAGATTAAGGAACATGCCAGTGGTGATAAACCTGTATATTTTTTTGGCCATTTATAACTGAAGTGTTATAAGTTTTCTATTTATTTTTATTACAATTCCACTATTTTACCAATGCAAAAACTGCAATCTGATTGGCAGAGCTATCCAACACCGTTAGCCATTAGTGTGCAGTGGCTGGAGGTCGTCATTGAAACGGTCGCGTTATCTTCGTTCCCCGAAGTTTTGGGCGAAGATTTTGAAATATTACTTGATTATTTATTTCTAAAAAGCGTCACAGCCGCTGTTACGCAGCTCTTAAAACTTGAAGTAGTTGGAAAAAGGATTAGCGCGTACACAGCTGTAATTTAGCCCTCGTGCGATTCGTTCAAGCTTCAAGTTTTATGCTACATGAAGTTAAAAGGAAGAGAAAATTTGAATTCGTTATTTAAATAAATTTTGTTTGTGCTTTACTAAACATTCATACTATGAGCTCGAGATTTCTATGAGGTGACAGGTGACGAGAGACCATGAGATTTAACCAACTGTTACCTCATAGAAATCTCGAGCTCACAATCTTATTGTTAAATATCTTCTAAAGATGACACTCTTAAAAAATGCGAGAGGCATTCCCAGAAGAGTCTTATAGACGGAAGCACGTTTGTCCCAAAATGCACGCGAGATGGAACTTATGAAGAAGTACAGTGTGATGGATCGAGTAGCGAATGCTGGTGTGTTGATGAAGATGGAAATGAAATACCTGGAACACGGTCTAAAGATCAAGTCAAGTGTCCACGACAAAGTAAGCAAAAAATAGAAGCAGGCCTTACGTTAAAGATGAAATGTTCATTATGTCACAAGCGTGGAAAAAAAATCCGAGTGCCCGAAGGGAATCGAACACACGGCCAGAAACCGTTTGTGTACTCTAAACACTGAGCTACGAGAGACCCGTGGTGAGCAGGGCCATTTTACTAGGTTGATCTGTGACACGCGTCCTGCCTACTGCTGTCCATACTGTTGGGATCAGCAATGTCAAAAGCATCAAGTGTGTAATAAATAATAAAAGTGGTACATTTTAAAACGTGCGTTAATGAAATACACAAAATAGTTTAAAAAACATTTCCCATTCTTGTATTATCAAAATATTCGTTATTCTTCCTCGAATAAATGTGCCATTTTGTGTCCATAGAAGACCCGCTAACACCTTGTCTGCAGCAGTACCAAGACAGCTGGCGAAATCCAGTGGCAGGCCGTGCTGTTCCATCATGTACCCCTGATGGGAGTTACAGTAAGGTGCAGTGTTACCTTAGCACCTGTTATTGCGTGGATGCAAATGGCAATCAAATAAGAGGCACCAGTGTCAATTCTCTTAGAGATGGACTGCCAAACTGTGATGATGATCCAGGTATGTTTCTAATGATTTTTGTGCTACTGGAACTTTAAAAAGAAAATTCGTGAGGTTATCCGTATATTAAAACAATTTCTTAGAAATCCAAAACCAAATTCATTAATTCAAAGACATTTACAATTTCAGTCAAGCCCATGAAAGTCTTTCGTCTGTTCCAAAAGAGTTACTAAACGAGCATGTACAACGTGTTTAGGCAAATTTTTCCACTTATTAACGATGCGTACAAAGAAAAAGTACTTATAGCGATTAAAACGCTTATTTTGCATTAAGTTTACAGTCGCAGTTAGCTGCATCTTATTTATTAACTATCATTGTTCCTTTGTTTACAGTCAAACCACTATCTGAATGCCAGAAAAAGCAAGCTGCGTCTCAGTTGTCATCCTCTCTGTCACCTCAAATCATGTGTAAGGCTAATGGTTCTTACAGCGATATTCAATGTGACAAGTCATCAGATGAGTGTTGGTGTGTGAACGAAAATGGTGAGGAGATCCTTGGAACTAGAAGCCTTGGTGTGGTTAAATGCTCTGCAACAGGTAAATGCCTATTTTAATTGACGTTTGGTTCAAAAGCGAGGAGTTTTTGTCTTGGAAATGTTAATCAATTCACCTTTATGATCTTGCAATTCATCTTTATGATCTTGTCGTCAACAGTTTCTTACAGAACATGTAAGACTCCTTAAATGGGCTATGTCACGCAATTTTAGGAAATTTCGGCACTGATCAACTTGTCAAAGAATTAACTGAAATATCACGATAACGGCTTAAAACTGTAGAAGAGCTCAAAAGAAATACAGAAAGGCCAAAAAGCGGCATGGATGAGCAAACTTCGAGGAGATTAAAACGAATTTCGCTTTTGTAAACAAAAATCATCCTTAACTTGTTTGTTATGTGGCCGTGATTTTGCCAATAAAAGACTTTTGCTTTGTCAATTTGAAGCTTAGAGGTCTTACTTAACGAAAATAAATAGAATTACCTAAAATACCGTGAACTAGCCCTTCTAACGGCGTTTACTCCTTTTGTCTTCTGCGTCTACAGCACCATTGTCAACATGCCAGGATCGTGTTAAGAGAGCATCTGGAGGAAAGGTGGCACTTTGGAATTATGTTCCTTACTGTCGCCCCGATGGAGGCTACCAAGATGTCCAGTGTAATGCTCAGAGCGGTAACTGTTGGTGTGTCAACATAAATGGACTTGAGTTTACTGAGACACAAAGCAAGAAAATACCAAACTGCGCCACACCGGGTAAGCTAACATTATTGGTACACATAGTACCTGTCACGTTCTTAGTCATATTAGGTCCTACTGAAAGTTAGCGGCAAATACCTAACCTTGCAGGTAACATGGTGTTACCGTTATTTTAACTAATTGGAAATAATCGGAAAATAAGCCAGTTTGACTTTTGTGCAATATTTATAGCATTTTTGTTCTCTTACTACAAAACTGGGAAGATTAGCATACCGTTTGTTTGTGTGCCGTTCAAATAAAAAATACTAATAACTAATATCTTGCTTTGCAACCATCTTTCTAGTTTGGTACACGCCATGTCAAGCACATAGACAACAGGTTCTCGGCCCAACAGGCAGTGCTCCGGTAGGCGTCTATGTTCCTCAGTGCAATCCAGATGGAAGCTATAATAGTACACAGTGCCAAGGTGGTGGGGCAATCTGCTGGTGTGTTGATGCGAATGGAAAGGAACTTGCTAACACTAGACAGCCTGGAAATCCAAGATGTGACAAGCCAGGTATAACATATGCTAGTTTCTGATATTCACACCCTCATTAGTTTCTCAGTCAAACTTGTAAAGAATTAAGTAGGTCCAATTGTGCAATACTCCTTGACAAGAGCATTGTTCACTAAATAAGCAGTCACTTAATGCAAGCCGTCAACAAGCACTTACTAAATGTAATCACATCTACACATTACCACATAGTACTGTAAGTGTTCAAACACCGCACCCAGGAAAGCTACTCCCTATAGTGAACTATACAGGAAGTCTCCGTTCGAAAGGGGTTCTTTTTTATGTTCAACGTATATAAAAGTGTAGGGATTTCACGAGTTGGAGTATACAAAAAGATTGGAAAAACTGTCAATTCGGTAGTTACAAAGGCCTCTTAAAATATCTCGAACAGTCCCACCGAAAAGTCTATTCATTTAAACATTTTAAGGGATTATTCAAGGGAAATATTAAGAAAAAGTATGTACTGACCATTCTGTAGAGATGTGAAACGGATACCATATTCTATCGGGATTTGGACTTCGGTGTATGAAACATTTTTGAGAAGCCCTCAAAACCCTCCTCCCCCTCCACCGGATACCGCAAAGAGGCTAGCCTTGTAATATGCCTATAATTTGTCTCTTTCAGAAGACATCCTCGATGTACCAGTAGAACTTGGCTTCCTTTTCGATGGATCAGGACAAATCAATCACCCAGATTTTCTCGCCCAAATTGACATAGCAAAACAAATTGCTGACACGTTTAATATCAGCGGTGGACGTGCACGTGTTGCCGCCGCAACATACAGTGGAAACAGTAGAGTGCAGTTCAGCTTCCCTCTTGATGGGAAGAATCGTTCCGCTCAGGCAGTCAAAGACCTTCTTGACAAGACTCCACATGACCAAGGAGCCGCAAGACTTGGTCAAGGGTTGAAAATTGTGGATTCTGATTTATTTAGCATAAAAGGTGGAAGCCTTGAGGATGTCCCAAAAGTAAGTCAAGGAATAGAGGAGCACTCATGTTCCGAATTTACATGTTTAGCTGTCATTTTACGCATTCTTGATGTGCGTTTTATAACTTATCGTCATTCGTTTGTATGAGACAACAAAGCTCGCGGTTCAAAACATGTTATTGTTTGTACGCTGTCTGCTTAGTCTGTTAGAGCGTAACACAGTTAGTTGTTTCCTGGTGCAAAATTAATAACACAAAAGGTGTCCTACAAAATAAAAATAAATGGTATCCGACGATGTTTTGTTGTCATCTTGAAAATTTGAAAGTAATAACATTTGTTTTGTTTACATATTCTAGAAGTCGGATGGATTAATAATTATATTAGTTCCAACTATTTATTACCTGTAATACCTTAGTTTTTATGATCTAGTGTTATTCAATACTTACCATGAAGTATACATAACTTGATAATGTCAAGATGACATCGAACGTCTTAATTTTCTCTTGTCAGAACTGTAAGACTTTTTTATCGATGACTCATACTACCAGGTTCCAAAAATGCAATCAAAAATTTCAGATGTAAACGAAGACAATATTCCGCACTTATAGACCAATACTAGCTTGTGTTTGTAAAGATCTACCTACATTCCTTGTTTTCAAAAGGTATTGGTAGTCTTTGTTGGAAGCACTCAAACAAAGGACAATAAACAAGTTCCCTTACCAGACGCCGTTGCCGGGCTCATTGCGAAAGATGTGGAGATTATCCCAGTTGGTATGGGAGACAATTTTGACCCAGACGAACTCAAAGCCATTGCAAGTGACCCCAAGGCTGTTTTCCCTCAGGATGCAGTAGATCCACTGAAGAGAGCTGTCAAAAAGGCAGCCCTTTCTCGACCAACAGATGTATTTCCAGGTAAATGTATTTTAATTGAAGCCTGTTTAAAGATTACTTTTGAATAGCATGTTGCTTTAGTGCAGAGATGATATTTTCTTTGTTTTTTACAGTCGCACCGGTTCCAACAACATGTCAGCTAGCGGTAGAAAACGCACTTCAAACCCCTTACAGCCCTGATCGCTTTGTGCCGCGCTGCAAAGAAGATGGCAGCTATGAAGATGTACAGTGTTCAGAGAACACAAGGGAATGTTGGTGTGTCAACAGCCTCGGAGTGGAGCAACGTGGTACACGGTCACTGGACTTCGTTACCTGTCCTGGAATGGGTAAGCGCGACAGTGGGTTTAAAAAACTGGTAGATAATATTTTCTATATTGCACTCAACTGATGAATATTTTTTCTTGCCCACCCTTCAGGTACTGATCGAACACGATGCCAACAAGAATATATGGAAGGGCGTTTCAAGCCACTCTGTACTCCAGAGGGATCCTACGAAGATGTACAGTGCCAAGGAACAGCCTGCTTCTGTGTAAATGAGAGAGGAGATGAGATCGCACAGTCGCGAACAGAGCTTCCTGTTAAGCCAAACTGCACCAAAGCAGGTATTATTTCCCGTCTAGACCAACAATTGAAACATGCTAGAATTATGTAAGACCTGCTCACAACCCAAGTAAAAAATGTTGGGAAGGTGACTTAGTTTTCGGTACCCGCTCCCTCTCATTCAGTTTTGAAGTATACCAAGAGACTTCTATCACACCATATTGTCTATCAAAATGCTCAGTAATGCTTCAACATTAATATGGAGAAGAGGGGGGGGGGGGGGCATACACACTGTTACGTGTGTTCCTATAAATTAGATGTATTTAAAAGTTGTTGGCATCAAGGCGTTCATTTTCAACCTTCGCAACTATTTTTGTCTTGGGTTGTAGTTTGGCGAGTCATTGGTATCAGGTCATCAAACGTTCTCATTTGATGCAGCACAATGCCAGTTTTAGACAAAATGGATCTAACGGTCAGAACGCACTTTTATTCTGTGTATGACTAAACCGGACCATTCTCTCACATAAGAAGCCACATCAGACTTAACCACAAAATAAAATTGCCAATTTCATTTGCCACTCTAGACCAACAACCCACGGTGTGCCAGCATCAGTATCGGCAACAAACGGACAACGCAGCACCAGGAGCATTTATTCCTCGCTGTAAGCCAGATGGTAGCTATGATGATGTTCAATGCCGTGGATCAGTCTGCAACTGCGTAGACAGGAGAGGTAATGAACTGCGAGGAACAAGAGTGAGTATTGGAGAAGGATCACCAAACTGCGCCACCCCAGGTATGATCAAAGTGATTTGACTGAAAAAGTAAATTATATTAAACAGCTTAGCCGTCTGGTGGAGGATAGGTAACTTGATTTTTCAGGGGCTTCCACTATAGCAGTCCCTTAATTGAACAACGCCTCCTTCTTTGGCATATCCTTGAACCCCAACCAAACATCTGCAGTCCGAACAGCTGAAAACGTGCAGTGGCAGAAGTTCCAGTGCTATCCTAGCACACACAGTAGGAAAGATATTGACACCTTCTTTGACGGTTTTACAGATAATACGCGCGGGTAATTTCTAGAACGTAATTTAAAATCATTTATACCATGCCATAGAAAATACAGCCAATCAGAATACAGGAAAGCCGTTGTATATTCGATGGTATTCAACCCAACCTTCCCATCGTGCGCTGCGATCTTATTCTCGATGAAATTTAGTGAGCGTATTTTCTATGGCATGGTATAAAATAGTTACACAACACTTTCTCGTGGTATACTATGGAATATCCCACTTGTCACTTGTATTTTCTTCGTATACAAACTCGCCTAAAGGCTCGTGTGTATAACGAGAAAATACAAGTGACTCGTGGGATATTCCATATTATTAAATTTTCAGCCACGGATATTGCATTTCTAGCATTCTGATTGGTTCACTCAATCCCGGTTGTCAGCTCGTATACCTTAGTTTGACCTTATTTGGAAAATGATTGCGTTACTTTTGCCAAGCTAAAATTTTTCTACGGAAGCGACAGTTCCATCGGAAAAATGGTTGAAAAACAGCAAATTTGGCGAACTTTATGAACAAGAAATAATCAGCGGTGCCTACCACAATCACAGAAATGCCATAGTAAAATTAACTACGCAAAACAAAAGGATTGATGCGAAAAGTTTAATTAATAACACTTGTAAACACACAACAAGAGCGATTCAATAAAGTAGAAAAGCAGCAAATAATTTACGAAAGAACGGCAAACTGACACAGTTTCATTCAGTGTACGTCATAAAACTAGGCTCAGCACTTCCGTAAAGTTTGTTACCTTTCAATCTTGGTTTTGTCCTTTTATACTTCAACAAACCTGTTCCACTTTAAGCTGAATTTCGCTTCAAGTAATATAGCAGTCTTGATGACAGCCGTGGAGCCGTAAAGAAGTACAATGTAAACACTTGCTTCGTTCGACTTGCAAAAGACTTGTAGTTTCCAGAAAAGCTTTTGCTTCGGATCTTCTCGTAAATCTTAACTGTTGTCACAATTTCCAGGATATTTAGACGACTTTAGAGGGGATTGTTCGAGGAAAATCTTGGAAAGAAAACTCTCTGGCTCGCTTTCCTCGTATGTTTCATTCAACTCAAGAAGTGAACACCGCGCCAGAAATTTTCGCGCCTCCTCATACTATCACTTCGTTTACATCAAAATGAAATGTCCAGTCGATTTAAACTTGAGAAGAATTTAATAAAACAATTATTCCATTCGCCCTTGTTGGATACGAGTCGTTATAGCCAACTCGGCGCTTCGCGCCTCGTTGGCTATTTACCACCTCGTATCCAACGCGGGCTCATGGAATAATTGTTAAGTATACCACTCGAAAGCGTTGCATATCTAGTATATACGTGTACTTGGTTTAGGGGCATAGCATGGTTTACAATATCAGGAGAACCATTAATATTCGTATTTGTTTCTTTGACATTCTTATTTATATTATATTCAACCTTTAGGTAAGACCCTTACTTTGTGCCAGCGGCAATACCAGGAGTACTGGAAATATCCCGCCATGGGCCGGTATGTTCCTCGGTGCAAACCAGATGGTTCCTTTGATAACATACAGTGCCATGGACCATATTGCTTCTGCGTGGATCAAGATGGAAACAAAAGAGCTGGTAGCATTTTGTTGCTGTCCCTGCCAAGTGGCATCATAAGCGACGATTGCCCTGATAGTGGTAAGAGACTTTAATTTCCATAACTTTTTATCACCTATCTGTCAAACAGATATACAAAGGAAACATTTGCAAAGGTGTATGAAAAGGTTATTTTATTGGAGACTAGTTTAAAGTCAGCTCAGTGTTGGTTTAATCCCCAATCGATATTATAAAAATTACTTATCTTCTTACATCACAGAACAACCGCTCACATCTTGTCAACAGCAGCAGGCAGATTTCTTTACCTCACCCCCCAGTCCTGGCAAATTCCTTCCACGTTGCAATTCTGTTGGAGAGTATCTTGATATACAATGTGGTGTACAAAACGATGAGTGCTGGTGTGTTGACAGAAATGGAGCAGAGATCCCACAAACCAGGTCACCTGGCCCTATTAGATGTCCCAAACCAGGTAAAAAAAGATTAACCTCCTTCATGCACAAGGAATAAGCTGATAAATTAACTCCATCTTCGTATTTGACCAAGGAAACAGCAAAGACATATGATGGGAAAATTGGTCAACAACGAATATTGACTGTTCTTTACCAGTTGAATTATGCCATGAACAACACTAAATAAAAAGAGTGACTCTTATCTAGAATTATCCTGTCTTTTAGATTCTGCACCTGCGTGTGTTAGTAATCAAATTCAAGATGCTGGATACTTCACACACTTTATACCTGAGTGCAATGAGAACGGAGATTACCAACCTGGCCAGTGTGACTACAGGTATGGCTACTGCTGGTGCTCAGATGAAAATGGAAACCCTATTCCAGGTACAACAGTCAGAGGTCAAGCCGACTGCAAAGCACCCGGTGAGTGATTAGTTTTGAATTGTCTTTAGAGCGGTTTTCACTTGAGTGTCGAGAGTAAATTGCGTTTGCTTTGGTTTTGCATTACTACGCTCAGTGATTGGGTTAAAAATCTCGCGCCACTTTCTCAGCCAATCAGAACTAAAACCAAAACCAATCGTGACTCGCTCCCGCACGTTTCCCGCGCTTCGTGCCAGCTACATGTATTTGCTTCGAGTTTTGATTGGTTCACTGGATTGTCTGTGTCCTTTGTGATTGGCCGGAAAAAACTGCTCTATCATTTTACACTAATCTCTACAGTGAAAATTTCCGCCAGACTTATAATTATCACCTAAAAAATAACATTTGCAAAATTCAAAACTAAAAGCAATTTCGAAACACTTACAAGGCTGAAACAGGATCAGGTCTACTGCAGTAAACGGGTCTTTAGTAATTTGGTAGTTGAATCCGTAAGTCGTAAATTAATTACGGTTTTGTTCGCTTTGCTTCTTGCAGAAAAGTTGACCAGGTGCCAACAACATCTTCACCAGTTGAGCGGTCATTCCAGTTTGCCCCCATCTGGAGCCTTTGTTCCAATATGTCGAAGTGATGATGGCCATTACAAGTCTCTTCAATGTAACCGTTCCAGCTCTGTATGCTTCTGTGTTGATAATTATGATGGTTATTTGTTGGCAGGATCAACAGGCGTTCGCCAAGCAGCAGAGTGTGCTAAGTTCGGTACGACAACTTTCGTTTCGTCCTTACCTTTGTTTTCAATTCACACTGTGCGTGTTTAACATTGAAAAATATCCTTTGTAGGCAACATGTTAATACATTCCCTTAAAATGCTTTGGAAAATTAGTCTTATTAAAAGCTTTTGCATGCTGTGGCGTTATTTTTTAGGCCAAAGACCTTCCCCGCCAGCGGCACCAGGCACTAAAGTGTATCCGCACCTAGTTGGCCGCGCACCTTGTGCACGGGCCCGCAAACAAGCTTTAGGAGCACTCACCGTGGCGAGTGTTGGCGTGTATGTTCCACAATGCAGCCCGGACGGTGGATTTGACCGAAAACAATGCCATCAGTCTACTGGATACTGCTGGTGTGTTGACGAGAACGGAAGGGAAATGCCCCGCAGCCGCACCCGTGGCCAACCAACATGTGATACAGGTAAAGGTGTCATGATAGTTATATATTAACCACTGCATGAGGGCACACATGACGAGAACTACGAACAACCTTAAAATGGTTTATTGCCTATGGTAACGGAAAGCGATAAATGTTCTGTATACCTCTGACAAAAATACTTTCTGCCTAAACAAATGTTACAATCCTAACTAAATTTTAAATCATTTTTGTACACTGTCACTTGGGGAGATGAGTTATCTGGCAACAAAAGAATGGAATTCTCTACCTAAATTTATAAGGCCATGTAACTTATCTGACTTTAAAAGGCACATCTGCAAAGCCAATTCATGAAGCATGTAAATGACAATTTTTATAATTAGTTAATATAAGTCAATTTTAAATATGTAAATAGTAATTTTTATTTTTATTTTTTGTTATCTATTTTTCGTTCTCGGAAATATTAGCTTGTCAAGCTACTCTAAATTCGAGTTTAAATAAAGTTTTATTATTATTATTATTATTATTATTATTATTATTTTTATTATTATTATTATTATTATTATTATTATTATTATTATTATTATTATTATTACCATCATGTCTATATATATTACACGACTTCTGTGGCAAATTGAAATGGCGCAAAATTAATCACATATTGCCTTTCCTTTATTACTATAGATGCCAGTAATTTGACACGTTGTGAGACGGACCTGTTGCGTGCTCGTGGCTGGCAAATAGATGGCAAAACATCTGCAGTTTTTACGCCAGAATGTCGACCCGATGGTAGCTATGTTCCCGAGCAATGTGATAAATCTACTAGTCAGTGCTGGTGTGTTGACAAAAATGGCAATGAACTTGTCGGAACACGAGCAAACGGAAGACGTTCCTGCACAACTCAAGGTTTGTATTTATGGAATCTACATTGATATTAAAGGATATGACAGCTTTGATCTCAACAACGGCTTCGATTTGATTGTGCATTTGTGGATCTTTTGTTTGCCGTCACGGGTTTCAAGAGTTAGTTGTGAAAAATGTAGTCCTGGGGGAGGGTGAGGAGACACTGTATATCAAATGGCGGGTTTGCTCGCGTTTTTGTACCTTTTAGGGCTTCTATTTCAAACTGTCACAATAGAGAAAGCCACAAATAATTAGGAGCGTATTTTTTTAAAAGAAATATTTTTTTTTCTGAGACCTTGGTCAAGGTGCGACCGCCCCATGTTAACACTACCTCTAAAGGGATATATTTTGTTAATTTGCAATAGCAATTATTGACCGTAAATCCTGTTTTGTCGACTTTCTTATTATTAGCTGGTAAGACGAAGTGTCAAAACGATGCTGATGCCGGTAGTGCATGGGTACCAGCTTGTGATAAAGATGGCGGGTACATCCCAGGGCAGTGCAATCAAGCAATTGGCAGCTGCTGGTGTGTAGATAGACTGGGAAATGAAATTCCAAGGACTAGAGTCGTGGATAAGAAAGGGAGACCTAAATGTGATGTGACAGGTACTTCTTTTTAATTGTATATATAGGGACCTTTTGATACCAATACAATAGCTGATTTAGTATGAGTACACACTTCGAATTTCGAACCAGTAACTTTTCCGAAGCCCTCACTTCTCCCTATTGCTGACCTGTTGAATAGATGACCATCAATAGCAGCTAAATTTTCATACCGACAATGTTAACTTTCATCACGATCTTTTCCGGTTAAATTCGGCCAAAGTCCCTTTGCACAACCAAGAACAAAAGGACTATTGTCTAATGCTTAATGGGAAAAGTTAAAACACAACAATAGACCATTTCTTGATACGATTGGTTTTAAACGTGACAATCGAAAGTAAACGCTCAGGTCTGAAAAACGCAATTATACTCAATCACGTCCCTCGTCTCCAATCTCTAACAAAGACGATTTGAGTACCACTGGTTCGTTTAATAGCTCGATTTATAAGAAAGACTGATTAGATATCTGGACGAACTTGCAATTTAACCTTTTTTTTTTTTCAAAAAAAGAAGCTTTTGTCCAGCGAAGGGTTGTTACTTTTACTGTGAACGCTATGGTTCTATAACACAATGTTAAGATTGGGAATTTGGTGTTTGCCCTTTTATAATGCAGCCATTACTGTAGTAACGCCACCTGAAAATAAATTAATTAGTAAGACAGAAACAAAGATTAACACCTGCCGTGTTGTTTGCGTTGTAGCTGGATTGACAAAATGTCAACAGGAACGACAGCAGAGTCTGGGATGGAGAGGAAGACCAGCTCCTGGAGTCTTTGTACCAGAATGCGATACAAATGGAGAGTATAAAAGTACCCAGTGTCATGAATCATCAGGACTCTGCTGGTGTGTGGATGCAGGAGGAAATGAGGTCCCAAGGACACGTATCAGAGGGCGCGCCATATGTAGACCTTCAGGTAAATTATCAAGTTAAACATATTTTTCTCAACTAAGATTATTTGTATGCTGTCTTTTTAGTCTGATTTCCTGAATTAGTCAACACAAATCAAATAATAAATTTTGACGAGACACTAAAATAACAGCAAAAGAAAAATGAATTGCTTAAAACGTTTAACTTTCTACACCTGAAAAGAGCATAATAACTACAATTTCCTTCATATGCCAGTGGTAATTGCATTACTGTCTTGTGGAATTCAGAACAGTTACCCTCTCCGCATAAGCAGCCACAACATTTGCCCAATATCAACAATTCACAAAGAACCCAGTATTTGGCTTCAAAGCAACTGCTTTAATTTGCAAACTGTTTCGAGGATCAGTTCCACAACTGTTTCGTTCATATTAATCATTTAACATTATTTTTCTTTGTACTGCGTTGTACACTAGACCGCAATGCAGCACTTATTTTTAATCTGAAAATCTAAGAACACACTTTTTGTTTTGGCTTCTATTTTGATGGACAGTGACTAAATCACCTTGTCAGAAGGAACGTCAGCGACATCTCGGTTGGAGAGGCCCGTCCGTCAGACCCTATGAGCCAGCTTGTAGTGAAGATGGTCGATACAAGCCTGAGCAGTGTAATACCTCTCATTGCTGGTGTGTAGATAGTCATGGATACGAGCTTCCAGGAACATTACAGTCAAAACCTTCAAGCCTTGATTGCTCCAAAGCACCAGGTATAGGAATTGAAACTTTTAGTAATGTTTAAGAATTTGTAGATTTTGAGTGATATATCAATAAAACGAAAAGTCATTTGATAAGCTGTGTACAGCGGCTGCATTAAGTTTAAGGCGGGACTTAACATAAAGGTTATTTTTCTGCCGCTTTTCATGAGCTTTTTAGTAATATTTCGTTCGCTTTTTAAGCAATACAAAAACCCTATGCTCGTCCTAGAAATCTATGTTTAGGGGTGTTGTGTAAATATTTGGGTGATTTTTGGAGATTTTTTTGGAGGAGATAGTTTTTTTTAAAGGAGTTGTAAAATTTAGAGAAATAAGAAATATTGAAGATTTGATGTAGATTTGAAGTTTAAAGTTAGTAGACGGACACCAGACAGTCCTCTGACAACCTGGAGTGGGGTTCAACTGTCTGTTGGTGTTCCAAAAATAATTTTCTTCCTTTTATTCCTTTTATAAAATACTATAAATTTCACTCAAATTTACGTTAAGTCCCCCCTTGAGACAGTATTATGTTTATCCAGTGTAGCATAAATTAGCGTAACCGGGTGTAGTATAGTGTAACCTTTCTGTTCCTCCAACTAGCTAAATTGAGCACGTGTCAGCGATGGAAAAGCCGCATACTCGGTTTACCTGGCTTCCCTGTTCCACCTGGTGTATTCATTCCTCAATGTGAGCAAGATGGAAGCTTTAGAACAGTCCAATGTTTAGGAAGCACCGGACAGTGTTGGTGTGTTACGGAGGATGGATTTACGATCTGGACCACAACTACAAGAGGACGTCCTAACTGTGAAAAGAAGGGTAGGTATAGAACAAGCACAAAGAATTTACCATTTGTTTCATGAAAACACCTCCTTCATTGTACCTACATTATTTTCTTAGTAAAAGCATGTGTCTGAGAAATATTTAGTAAACATCACTTAGATAAGTAATTTAGAGGAGCTTCGTGGTTAAAAATTTGGCAAGACTCCCAATTAATGTTGTTAGGTGGCCATATTTACCCACGTTCAAGATGGCGCTAGGAACCGTGGGAACGTCTTTACCCTGCAATCGTTTTAAAAGAGTTTATAATAATATACCAACCACATCCATGTCATGTGCAGGTCCAACTAAATGCGTCAAAGAACAGCAGTTAGCAAACACTGCCAGGAGCCAGAACGGAAATGGAAAAACCTTTATTCCAAGTTGTAACCCAGCTGGTGGATATGAAAGAATGCAGTGTGACAGCTCAGTTGGAGAATGTTGGTGTGTAAACAAGATGGGCGACGAGGAGCCAGGAACACGCATCAGAGGAAACAAGCAATACTGTGATGCACCAGGTGGGATTTTCTTCTTTGACTATCAATTATGCTTGTTTGAAATGTATGGAGGCAAGCTTGTCACACACTTTTACGACTGTTTTCATCAAACTACAAAAAGAAGGAAGAAAATACTACAGCTACAGTGCCCCATTAAATGAAACACATATTTTATGTTTCTATTAATTATAGGAACATGAATAGAAGTTTGCGAAAACGAAAAATGCTGTGGAAACATGAGCACGGGCCACAACTTTTTCAAATTCTATGAAGTAAAAAATAATTGCTGTTTATTTTAAAGGCTTTTAAAAATAAAGAAGAATGGCGTTTTCCTTTTTGCAATATCTTTTTTCGTTTTAGAGATATTTACGTTTTTATATTATGCAAATGAGGAAAGTGATGACGTCATTAATTGTTCCACAAAAAGATGAAGCATTGAATTAAGAATATCTCTTGGAATATTTGAGCTGTGTTCTTCAAACTTGGCACGATTAATGTACACCACAAAAAACACAAAATGATACCTGTCGTGCTGTTGCCATGGCAACAGTTTTGCTGCAAATACCTATTTTAATTAATAATGATATCCCCAGTTTTTGCTTAATCAAGGATGATCCACTCCCAACAAGCTAATGAGGAGAGTTAGGGTAATAGGGCATTATGTGTGTTCCAAGCTGGACCCTCTGTCCCACTTTAAAGGGTTGCAAAGTGAGATATTTGGTTTATGACAGAAAGAGCCTGGAACCAAGAGTGTTGCCATGGTTACATCATAGTATGAGCCATCTTGCACCTATAAGAAAGGTCACTACTGATGCCAAGTTTCAGAAATAACAACTTTATATTTTCTGAGATATCCTTGATTTTGTGATCTATCTTTTTGTGGAACAATTTATGACGTCATCACTTTCCTCATTTGCATAACACAAAAACGTGAATATCTCCTGAACAAAAGAAGATTTTTCAAAACGGTAAACGCCATTCTTCTTTATTTGTAAAAGTCTTTCAAATAAGCATTAATTAGTTTTTACTTCATAGGCACTTTAAAGAACTTAGGAAACACTGCAAGAAAAAAGTACATTTCGATTAAAAAATGTTAATTCACTTGCTTTCGCCATCATAACGTTAGCTGTTTGTGCCCGTTCTGTATTTTTCTCGGGTTGTAGAACTACAACTTTTAGCACGCGCTGTCTTCGACGGTGATTTCTAAACACGTTTAGAAACACGTATGGCTGTGGTTATACAAGAAAGTTCGCTTGAATTACGGCACACCCTCCCAACAACCCAATCGTTTGTTTATTTCTGTGGTGAACTGGTAATTCTCCTTTTTATCCCCAGCGAACCTGTCTCCCTGCCTAAAGGAACTTCGAAGGGCTTTGGGATACACTAACGAGGCTATAAATGGACGCTTTAAGCCACGATGCAAGCTTGATGGATCATATGAAGAAATGCAGTGTCTGGTAATTGGAGTTCGTAACGAAACGTGTTGGTGTGTAGACAGTGATGGGAAAGAGTTAATAGGATCCCGGGTATCAGGAAGGGCATCGTGCGTCCCAGAAACAGGTAGGCAAGGTTTTCATCACAAAGCACGCTAATGCCTGCTGCACTTTAACTGGTGTAGGTTGCCTTCTGTACAGTGTCACATCATTATGTTTATAGAGATAACCTTGTGGTATTCTTGTATGCGCCAAAATATCCCATCTAGTTAAATATCTAAAGATTTTTTAATGCTAAAAATAACTCCCCCATACAAAAGTACTCCCCGAATAAGCCAATGTGAGAGGGACGTTGAGCAAATAAAGACCTAGGGCTTATCTACGGCAGTGCCTCTCTTCACTTAGGTGTACAGGTGTCGGCGAATTTATAGATGGTGGTAACACTGCAAAGTACATCCCAGTTACAGTTGAGTAGAAATTCTCCTAGTCGCTTGCCGGAAGAGCACTGGCTTGAGAGGCAACTAGGATCGAACACAGACTTAACCTACTTTTAAATTAGCAGACAAATTATCAAGCAATTTGACAAACGTACATAGTATCTTGTATCTTAAGTGCATTAAACCAAAGTCCCCAACTGATACACACCCTCGTTTTTTATCTCAGCACCACCGACCATGTGCCAAAAAGAACGAGACTTCGCTCTGGGTTGGGACAACAAACCAAAGAACGGCGTTTTTGTTCCTGATTGTGACTCCGACGGAGCGTACAATCCTCTCCAGTGCTTGCGGAAGGAAGGCCCATGCTGGTGTGTAGATGAAAATGGAAAAGAAGTTCCTGGAACGCGAAATGAAAATGGAAAGCCTGAAGATTGTGGTTTGTTATGAGTATTTGTTGGTTTTATTAAATAATAAAGCATTTATTTAAGTGTTCTAAAAACCAAAGTAATAACTCTGGCCAGTCACGAAAGACGCAATGAATTCCTGTGATACAATCAAAACTCGAAGCAAATACTTGTAACCGGCACAACGCGCGTGAAAACGTGCACAAGCGAGTCGTGATTGTTTTCTGTTTTACTTCTGTTTTACCAATCACTAAGCGTAGTAATGCAAAACCTAAGAAGACGCGAGTCACTTTCGACACTCAAATGAAAAACGCTTATTGGGCTGTCCATAAGAGCTGATATATGGTTTTCTACAAGGATAAATAGCCTTTCCACTTAAATTTACCCTCTACTCCTAAACAGCTTTAATTTAGCCTTGTGGAACGTGCTACATGTAGTTTGATATATTTTGTTAGTGGTACCATATGACGTTCTAAATTACTCGTTATGATGACCTACGCAAAAAATACTTCAAGACGCTTTACATATACAAGCTACTATTTAGTGGTACAGGAAGACCTCGTCCAAAACATCGTACCCAATCTGTAGTTCGCCACGTTTCTTATCTTGGCATCACTTGTTTTCTGTATCTCGAACACTACTCTTACGTTTAGTTGGATGAAGTTATTACATCTATGCAATAGGGTCTACTGTTTGTGGGTTCGTGGAAATCGTAAGACAACTAGGTAGAGGTTTACGAAAGTGGGGATGCGATAGGTATTACGCACAGTTGAGGGCCAATTATTTAGAATTTGGTGTGTGTGTGTGTGTGGGAGGGGGTGGGGGGTGACTAAATTTCAACATGGCGTAGAGTTTGCTTATAAAATTCATGAAATACACATTTGGTACATTCTGATATGTTCACCCACAGATAAAGGATTTGGAGCTTTGGAAGGAAACAGACCAACTCGCTGCCTGTTGGACAGAGCACGATCTCTGGCATTAAATGTAATCTCTGCAAATGGCGAATACATACCCAAGTGTAATAAGGACGGAAGTTACGATCCAGTACAGTGTCATGTTGACTTAGGGCAGTGTTGGTGCGTGGACAAGTACGGCAATGAGCTCCATGACACAAGGCAGACCGGTGGAACACCCGACTGCAGCGATATTGGTTAGTAGCGCAGGATGTCAACTAACATTGTTTGAAACCCATTTTGCGAACAGTGAAACTTTGATTTAACGAAGTACCAAGGGACGGGGGAAATTTGTTCGTTATATCGAAAACCTCGATATAACGAATTTGTGGCAAAACAAACAAAATGTTCGTTATATCGAGGTATAGTTAATAATTGCTTTTCACACTTACCTTGCACTAGCCAGCATTTATTGATCTGAACGGCTGTCAAAAGTAACAACTGTGCTTTAATGTCTAATATCCACATAGATATGGACATGTAGGTCTCTGAAGTTGTTCTCCTGTTACAGGATTTAAGTATTTTCATCCTTATCGGTCTGCTCTACATTCATTGTTTGTCGCGTGTAACTATAATTTGTTTTATTGGGGTACATTTTACGTTTGGGCGTCCGGATTTTGTTTGTAATAACGAGGATTTCGTCATATCGAGGTTCATTATATCGAGATTCTGTTCCCTACATTTTACTCTAACTTTGGCCGGGCTGAAGTATATCGTTCGTACCGAGGACTTCCTTATCTAGAGGTTCGTTAAATCGAGGTTCTATTGTACTTTATTGGAAATAATTATTCTGCTTTTGCTGTAGATTCCAAGTTGACTCGGTGCCAGAGGAAAAGAACGGATCTCTCCCAAGCTGTTCGCCCACTTGGCAGTTATGTACCAACATGTTCAAAGGACAATTCATATGAAAACGTCCAGTGCCATCCTTCAACTGGATACTGTTGGTGTGTTGACCAGAATGGCAAGGAGTGGCGAGGAACAAGGAGAAGGGGCAGGCCTCTCTGTGACCATACTGGTAATTTATGAGCTGTCGTTGTTGCATGAATCAAGGACGATAGTGTCTTGTTAAAACCAAGCGTTGTGACTTTAGGGAGTAGGCTTGTCTCGTAAACGAACATTATACATTTATAATTCAAACAATTCAAAATGAGATGACAATTTGTGATTGCGTTACTGCGAAAAATATACATAAAATCTACTGTGTAGTTGAAGTCTTGTGCTCTGTAGTACGAAAAAATATGATCATTCCCTTGCATTAATTTACAACATTTAACGCATCTTCTTAATTTGCCAGCTGGTCTGACGCCTTGTTTGAGAGACCGTCTCGAGGCGTATGGCCTTTACAGCATACCTCCCCCTGGTCGTTTCATGCCAGAGTGCCATCGGACTGGAGAGTACAAAAGGCTTCAATGCCATGGTTCAACTGGGTACTGCTGGTGCGTAGATAAGAACGGACAAGAAATACGAGGAACGCGCAAAAGAGGAAGACCACCCCTCTGTTACTCAAACGGTAGGTTAATTAAGAATGTCTTATTAGCCAAAAGTGGTGGTTTTGAGAAAGCTCTTTAATTTTCAAACTTAACCTAACGCTCCACCACTTAACATCCACAGAACTAGTTTCTGTTATTAAAGTTTACCTCTCTTTATTAGGCAAGTTACCTCGCTGTCTCCGTGAACGTCAGTTCGCCTTAGGCTGGCAGGATATTGCAGTCCCCGGACTGTTCGTCCCTGAATGCACAACTGACGGTAAATATGAACAAGTGCAGTGTCACGCTTCATCTGGATTCTGCTGGTGCAGTGACAGTGACGGTCATGTGTACAGTGATACTAAAGTTCGAGGAAAACCAGACTGCTCCAACTTACCAGGTAAAACTCGATTCCACTTTCCATGCCAGAGTCGTCAGTTGACTTCAGTCTGAAGAGCGTTATACATTGTTGCATGATTCAGTTTGCTGCAATGAAATGCGATAAGCAGATTGCGCTATTTCAGCTATTGACTACGAGCAGTCTCCCTTTTGCTTTAAAGCCCGTAGAAACTAGGGCAGTCTTTTTTCGCTCTTCTTCCAGCGGACGCGCTATGGCAGCTCGTATATTGCGTACGCTCGCTTTCGCGTTCGTCCTCAAAGAGAGAGAAAGGGACCGCGCGCATTCAATTAAGTCTATAAAGCTTATGGCAGTTAAATCGTTAGCAGCTATAAGTGAAGTTCGACATGTATTTTACAAAAATGTAAGTCTTTTCAAAGTTTTCTTAGTCTACTTTAATTAACAGTTCTCCTTTAAAAAAAACATTTTTGATTTTGTTTTATTTATAATTTACTCCTTTTACCTCCAGTGTTTCTTTTTCATCTTTTATTTCACAAAACATTCATACATCCAATCACCAGAAAACATGGACTAACGAAAGAAGACTTATATACTTAGGCACAAGAAAGCACTTGACCTTGGTTGTTTAAATAAAAAAATTACCTTTCATCTTTTCAGACGATGTTAGTGCTTGCATCAAGGACCAAGTACAAGCTAGTGCATGGTCTGCGGATTTCGCGATCGTTTTCTCTCCTGAGTGCAATCAAGATGGCAGTTTCAAAACTGTACAGTGTCAGAAATCAACTGGTTACTGTTGGTGTGTGGACAGCGGAGGAAATGAAATCTGGGGAACCAAAATCAGAGGGCAACCAAACTGTACTGATATAGGTAGGTTTGTATTTTGTGATTGGGCCCTTTGCAGCTAATTATCACATGGTACAAAGTAACTCCTTGCTGAAGGGCAAGCGACGCACTGGAGCATCCAAAACAAAGCGACTTCAATTAGTCATGCTCGGCTTTGTTTTGAGTGTCCCAGAGCGGAGCTTGCCCACCAATATGGCAGCTTTTGTATCATGTGACAAATAGTTGCAAAGGGTGTGAAAAGGTTTTATCAGGTGGTCCTTTCTAATATTTTTCTTGATAAAATCTTGCGAGTTTTCTCTTTTTCTGCAGGTTACTTACAAGGCTATTCCGCTCTCTCTTTCCTTTATTAGAGATGAAACATTGAAAAGAAAACTCTTTTTTTTTACTTTTCGCTACAGACGAAAAGAAAACTGTGTGCGACATGGAAAGCAGTGAAGGTGCGCAACTGCAACAGACCAGTTTCCAGTTCACCCGCTTCGTCCAATTGTGCGACAGATATGGTGGTTACCGCAAAGTTCAGTGTGGATCACTTGGGGAATGTTGGTGTGTGGATCGATATGGCAACGAGTTACCAAGGACAAAGACAAGAGGAATACCTTACTGTGGACTCGACGGTAAGACTTTTCTTAGCTAAGTCGGTGAAATCATTTTAATGCCGCAAAGGTTGTTGCGTTCTTTTGGCTTGTTCTTATTATACCAAGAAATGATGGTAACATAAATTGTGAAATCACTATCAATAAGTCAGGCAGACTGTGGTACAGTTTGTTTGTAGCGTTACCGTTCGTCTCCACGTA
This sequence comes from Oculina patagonica, assembly GCF_052425735.1. Taxonomy (NCBI): domain Eukaryota; kingdom Metazoa; phylum Cnidaria; class Anthozoa; order Scleractinia; family Oculinidae; genus Oculina; species Oculina patagonica. Next base: position 56,135,966 of record NC_135761.1, on the reverse strand, counting down.
TGTTTTAATTATGTATTCGGCAACCGTATAAATGCGCGTGCAGATGGGTTTACACCTTTTATTTAAAAATTCTACAAATAATAATAATAATAAAAGCTTTATTTAACCTGGAAAGAAATCTATCTATCTAAGAAATCTAAGATGTCCTGATTAAGAAAATCTCGAAAGCGTGCACATTGAATTAATGATAAATTTCCCAGCTAAGTCAACAAAAAGGGAAAAACGAAAATTCGTAGAATCAGCGAAGTCAAGACTAAAGCCAACAACAAACACGAATCAAGTTTAACGAGCGGTGGTGTATACACCATTTATTTATTTTTCTTCTAAATGAACAGCTGGACTGAAGAGATGTCAGAAAGAAAGGCTTGCAGCTCTGGCTTGGAGTGGATCGGCCCCAGATGGCGTGTTTGTGCCACAGTGTACAAAAGATGGTGAATTTCAACTTGTACAATGTGCACCATCTGGTGATTACTGCTGGTGTGTAGATCAGAATGGCAGACCTATTCCAAGGACACTCTCCACTGACAAACTTACTTGTGCTGACACAGGTTTGTAAATATTTGCCTGCAACTAACGTTAGTTTATGATACTGGTCATTGTGGTTATGTGACCCTTTTTTTAATAACGAAAAAGAGTTTTTCATAAACATCAGGCTCGTAAAAAGATTTGAAAATATGGGTCGCAGTTACTGATTAAGCGTAAAATCTCTCTTTTTCTCTCACGATGTCTCTGATCTTGGACACTTTAATGTACGTAGAAAAAAGGTATGAAAAAGTACGTATGGAAAAAAATGATTTAAAAAATGTTATAACATCTTCACGTGCCAATTAAGTTAACATTTTACGATTGCAACAACCTTGTGACAAAAAGCAACCTTCACATTCAAATAATTAAAAAAATAGTTTCTGTTATTCCGGCTGACAGCGCTAAACCCTTTTTCACTATGCAAGATGCAATACAATCAGCATTAATGAAAAAGAATGCAGAGGAAATAAAACTTGTGCAACTTAGTGATATTGACGAATCATTTTATTCACTTTACCCAGCCAATTTGACTGAGTGCCAACGTGAGAGACTCCGTGCATCCGGAAGACCTGGCCAATTTCAGCCTGAATGCACTGGAAATGGAAAGTACAAACATATACAGTGTTGGAACGGCATTTGTTGGTGCGTTGATCAGTACGGAAATGAACTTTATGGAACTAAAACTTATGGAAGTCCACAATCTGGATGTCCAGATAAATCAAAACCAGGTATTTCTGTAGCTAGCTTGAATCATCATGTCATTGTTTGGTTGGTCATGTTTTTGCGTTTGTTAACAAAAGTAAAAAACTCACGCTTATAAAAGTAAATAATTTATGAGAATGGTGTTTGCCCAACCCAGATTCGGTTGCAAGAAGCACACATAAGGCCTTTAAACAAACTTACAACATCTGTTGCACTGGCTAGGTGTGAAGACAACATGTCAAAAAGAACGACAAATGAAACAACTCCAACCAGTGGTTTCAATGAAGATACCAAGCGTATTCTTAAGACCAAGTGGTCCTTGGTGGTCCATGGTGAGATGCGATGTCAACGGAGGGTACAGTCCAGTGCAGTGTCATCGAGGTACTCCATTCTGCTGGTGTGTTGATAAATACGGGCGAGAGATACCTAGGACAAGAGCATCTGGAACGCCGAGATGTGGCCCAATGGGTAAGCCTAATTTGTATTTTTTTGTGCAGTTTTCATTTGATTTTGTTAAACATTCGTTTATTTGTTGGCAGCCGGTCTCACCATGTGTCAAAAGGAGCGCCAGGCAGCTCTTGGATGGAAAGGAATACAAGCCCCTGGAAAGTTTGTACCTACTTGCAAGCCAGATGGTGGTTACAATGTTGTTCAGTGTCACCCTGTCCTTGGTGTGTGTTGGTGTGTTGATAAGAATGGAGTAGAGAAGCAAGACACAAGAACCTCTGGTGTACCAAGCTGTGGATTGATGGGTGAGTATTTTTTAACTATTTTTTTTAACTATTTTTTATTTTTTTAACTTTTGACCTTGTAACCCAAAGCTCGATTGCAGTAATTTGGTTTTACAGTGTACAAGTGTGAACAGCGGATTGTGAAGTTGTGTGTGTTTTGAAGCGGGTTGTGAAGATGTGTGGATAGTGAAGCACCACTTCCACTACACTGACACAATCCTCACCGTGAGCCTACCAGCTGGAGCAATCGGAGAAAAGAAGCCCAATATAATACAGAGGGTCCATCTTTAACATGAAGGAATGTGTCTGTCTTAACCTTATTCTTTATTTTTTTTAATTGTGTAGCTGACATGACTAAGTGCCAAAAAGAACGAAGAACAGCACTGGGACCATTAGGAGATGCACCCCCTGGGCGATTTGCTCCGGAATGTGACGACAGTGGGCAATATAATAGAATGCAGTGTTACTCTGCAACTGGCTACTGCTGGTGTGCAGATTCACTTGGACGAGAAATACCTGGAACGAGGAACAAAGGAAGGGTCAGCTGTCCCGATAAAGGTTTGTGTGTGATATTATTTACAACACGGCTTAAAAAGAGGTAAGAGTACAACGACAACAGCAACCACAACGTTTATTTGTACTGCAATATTACAAGACATAGTTGCAAATATTGAATCTCAATAATGGAACTGTTCAAGTCATGCAGCTCTGGTTTCGCTATGACCTTATTACAGAAGTATATAGCATAAAACCACTTGACAATTGCGGTTATGTTCTCAAATCATTCGGTTCTGCAATCTGTAACTCTGTGGCTCGTATAATATGATCGTCCAGGTGAGGATGGGCCTGAAACGGGTGTTGTTGAGGACTAAAGTTTCGACAACCTGTGTGGAAGAGTCATCTATAGAGTCACGAAATCTCCACTCGACTTTGAAGGTGACTTTCGCTTAGGGGTGTCGATACGTCAGTTACGCACCCAGATAATCACAGAATACGAACTCCACCTGATACTCCTAAGTTAGAACCATTAACTTAGTTTGTTTATCATTTCAAACGCATTGGATTTTAATTCCTTAGAAGGCGAATTAACATTAAGGCTTCTATCAGAAATGTACTATATGTTTGCTTAGTGTAAACGTAGCGCAAGTTACTTTCTGATAATCCGTACCCATTTTCTTACAGGAGACTCCACGAATTGTCAGTATGAAAAGGAAAGATGGATTGCATCTGGAATAACCGACCTTCCGATACCAGATTGTGATAGTAAAGGAAATTATAAGAAAGTGCAATGTAGCTATGCTTGGGGATTAGAGTGCTGGTGTGCTGACAAAAATGGAAATGCTTATCCCAACACCGCAGTTGACAACAATTCTCCAAACTGTTCTGAAGAAGGTACAGGCAATTGCTATAGTGTCTAGTCTGTACGTACTTAAACTGCAGTTGGATTTTACGGTAACACTCATGTTGTTACTGAAATTATTTAGCGTATTTTCCCTGTGAAACGCCCGTGGCGTTTATTTGAAACTCGACCTGGTAGTCTGGGCGTTTATTTGACTCCTGCAGTTAATTCGAGCCCAGTGTTATTTTTGACAGCCATACATCTTCCCTTCTTGCCATCTTGCCTTCCTATTTATTACACCTCAAAAAAAATGCTTGAGGGACTTATTTTTTACAGCTCCACCTTGGGGACCCGGGCGTTTATTCGGTACACGTTGTTAAATACGGTAATATAAAGCTAAAACAAATTTATCAATACCTACATAACTTGTAATATTGCAGCTTTAAGCAGGCAACCCACCGAGTGTCAAGAGAGGAGACAAGACGCCCTTAACTTCCGTGGAAACGACGTCAAAGTCAACAGAGATGTACCGCAGTGCAAACCTGATGGTAGCTACGATGACATTCAATGTTCAGCGGCTACGGGAACGTGTTGGTGTGTTTATTATAACAACATGCAAATCCTGCGAACAGAAACACAAGGAAAACCAAGCTGTCCTCCCACTGGTAAAGATATAGCTTCTTATCGATTCCTAATCATGTCTAGGCCTTTTTTATTCTTTCGTCCAAAATAGTGTTCTCCACAAAAAAAAAAAATGTTTTACATATATTGACTTGTGCAGTTGGCTAAATGGAGGCTTTAAATTAGTTTGTTGTCGCGTGTGTGGAAAGATATTCTCCTTACAAGTGGGCTGTTACTTTGTGAGAGAGTTCTAAAGAGAGTCAGCATCACCGTGCTTTATACAGCCGGGTTAACCCAATACTTACAGGGGCATGTAATCGTAAACGGTTACATTGTGTTGTCTATACTTCTCTTAAAGTTCCGAGGCAATTTCCGTCTGTAGGCCTTTTGGTAATTCCACACAAAATATGGTTGTCCACAACAAAATGTGGAAATAAAATGATATTTTGTGCAATTGGATATACGGGTTAGGTTTTAAAGAAGTTTGTACGGTGTATCTTAGAAGAACTATGCTTGTTACAAGTGGGCTGCTAATAAATTAGGAATTTCTGGTGACTATGATTTATCAAAACTCATAAAATTAATCCTTTTATCTATTTCTGATTCATATCCAAGCTGGACTAACCCCATGCTTGCGGGAACGTATAAACTCGAAGGGATACACTGGCTCAACTCTTCCTGGCCGTTATTCGCCTGACTGTGATAGGGATGGTAGCTACAAACCTTTACAGTGCCAGGTTTCCAGTGGCGTCTGTTGGTGTGTTGATAACCAAGGACAAGAAATACCAGGTACCAGAGGCAGAGGAAAGAGACACTGTCCTGCACCAGGTTGGTAACACCGATAAGCATCTTGCAAGAACTCGAGCGTTAGCAACAGCTAGAAGGTTTTAGACCACTTCGTGTTTTAGACCACTTCGTGTCTACATCTACATAAATGTGCTTGTAAAGGTTCCTTTTACGAACAGACAGAACGGACAACCTAAAAATTACGTAGAACTACACTTTCACAAAATATGGCAACTACGCCGTGTTATCCTGGCTATGAAGCTTACGCAAAAAGTTTAACATTACATTTGTGATACTGACAAACCGAGTTAAAACATAGTTTGACAACGCTAATGAGTATCTATACTCATTTTATTATGTAGCAACACAAGTAATAAGGTACAATTAGTGCCAAGCATTAATGTGGTGTTTTTTTTATCTGTAGGCGATCGACTAACAAAATGTCAAGAACAAAGAGAGCGATCACTTCAAAATAGAGCGCCTGGAAGTTTTATTCCACAATGCACCGAGGATGGTAGTTTTGAGAAGATTCAGTGTCAGGGCTCCGTTTGTTTCTGTGTAGACAAGGATGGCAACGAGATCTCGGGAACCAAGACAACTCGCCCTGGCACACCTAACTGCCTTGTTCCAAGACCAAAAGATGATGGTAAGTAGAAGACTTAAAGCTAGAGGCTGCACAAAAATCGGCTTTGTATTCTTTGAAGGTGTGATTTAAAGCTAGAGGCTGGACAAAAATCGGCTTTGTATTCTCTGAAGATATGATTATGGTTGAAAAGCCAGAAGAAAAATGAAAAGTGCGGGTGTCCAAGTTTGAAAGGCAAAACGGCCAATTTTGAAGACAGAAATTCAATACAGTGGAACGCCGCTAATCCAGTTTGGACGTTATAAAAGAGTGGCCGTATTGAAGAAATTCTTTGAATAAGCAAATGACTGACTGAGCTTTTGTTTGACTAAAATAAAGTGGCCGTAAAACAACATGGCTGTGTTAACGGGGTGACCGTCCGGCGGGTTTTGTTTTGGTATTTACCAACTCCTCTCGCGCTTTTAAAACGAATGCTAGCAGAGCATTTATCGACAAGAAAACGTCATTCCGTTCACTGGAGGATTAATTCGCCACAGGGTTTGCATTTGATACTTAAGCACTTGTATGACTTTATACTTCGCGTAAGAAGTCGTTTACAAAATTTTTATTGCTCTAGAACCAACGAAAAGTTTGTGCCTGGAAAAGTACCGCCAAGCAATGGAGAACTACAACATTGGCACCTTCGTTCCACAGTGCAAACCAGATGGGCGGTATGAAGAGGTGCAGTGTGGAGCTGGATGGGACTATTGCTGGTGTGTTGACGCTACAGGCACAGAATTGGCTGGCACAAAAAGAAAGGGTTGGCCTCAATGTGGTAAGACGCTTTAATAGTAACAAAACTATAGCTTAATATTGTATCGCCAGGGTCCGTTCGTGCCGTTCTTGCCACAGGCATTTTAGGAATGTAACGTGACTAAAGCTTGTACCAGAGCTCATATCAATACATTTTTTGAATTAGCTCGCACTCCCAGACAGTGAAATTTGAATGATAATCACTGCAAAGGACCGTGGCTTCCTACGTGGTTCTTTTAGTCCCTAAATTAAAAACAGGCATATTGTTTTCTACGTTAAAATGGAGCTTACGAATTCCTCTCTGCGGACTGGCACCTAAGCAGAGAGGAGGCGACTATTTCTTGAACATCTACACTTTGTAAAAATGTATGTTACAAGATAGCGTTTTTTACTCTTGTAGAACCCTCCACTGGAGCAGATGTTGCTTTAGTTCTCGACTATGCCACAACGCCTGAAAGCATCCAGAGGATATCCAACTTTACAACATCTATCATTGATGGCCTTGACATTTCTCCAAGTGGCGTTCACGTGGCACTTATCACATACGGGACCAATGCAACCATCGTTTTCCCGTTCAATGCTTTGCAAGGGCCACAAGTAAACAGGGATGAGGTGAAGAGATTGGTGAACACAGCAGCTCAAATGCCAGGTACACCTAAGATAGATAAAGCCTTGAAAGTTGCCGAGAAAGAGCTCTTTACAACAGAGGCCGGTTCAAGACCAGGAGTTCCAAAGGTAACGATCATATCAATACTTCCCTCTGAATGTAATTACTTTGGCAAGCCAACTTACAAAAAAAAATTAAAGTTGCCCTCTTGAAAATCATGTATAGTGGTTAACGGTTAATTTGAAAGCGCTTTTAGGTTTAATAAACTTTCTATTAAGTCGCGAGCCTCAGTCTAGGAAGGTAAGGGGAAATTTGTTCAATTGCTAAGACGCATTAAGCACATAAGTGTTCATTACAATGTTATGTAAAATTTGTTTTCCACAGTTCCTTGTTTTGGTATCTTTGGACACAAAAACTAAGGATCCCGATCAGACGCCTCTCAGTAAAGCATCCGAAGGTATCAAGAGCAAGGGTATCAATGTCTATGCTGTGGGAATTAAGCCTAGTGTCGATCAGAAAGATCTGGAGGACGCCACAACCAAGCCTTCCAATGTCTACATCATTCCATCTGATCAGTTAGCTAGCACTGGAAAAAGAATAGCTGATACTATTAAAGGAAATGTTGACGATCCTAGCCGTCAAACAGGTTAGTGCTGCCTTCCCGCTCTTCTCTTGCTACGGTGTTATATTAGTAATTTAGTAATTTGCAGAGAAGTGTGTAAAAGGCATTACACAAAGATATATGAATTTTTGTACAGTGTTCACTAAGTTCACTAAGTCGTGGAATATATTTAAGTTGCTGCTTTATGCTGCTTTATGAACAGTCATTTCAATAAATGATTAACATAAGGGGTTGTATGGTGCAGAGTCAACATACGTGTATGTTTTCAAATGTTTTCAGCATTTCTTTAAAAATATATGCAAAAAATAAAACAATGCCAACCTTGATAGTGGATGTTTTGGTAAACTACCACGTTCTATGTTATTGATACATGGGCAAATTGATGTTCTCTTCTTATCCAAACAGATCTAACTGCTCCTGCTGACGTTGGAGTTTTAATTGCATCCTCTCCACAAACGACACCTACGAAATGGTCATCAATCCTCGATGATGTCAACTCTTTGGTGGATGCCTTTGCAGTATCACCACGAGGTACTCACCTTTCCGTTGCAACAGTAGGCGAGGTTCCTAAGTTGGCTTTGAAGTTCAACACACTTAAAGGCTCAGACTACAATTTGAATGAAGTCAAACGCCGCATTTCTGAAATTCCGTATGAGAAAGTGGAGACGACGAGACTGGATCTTGGTCTTCAAAGGGTAGCTGATAAAATGTTCACACCACAAAGCGGAATGAGAAAGGAAGCCTCAAAGGTATCAACTAATATTTGACATCATTTGTTTTCGTCTTGTTCAGGACTATCTAAATGATCTCTTTTCTCTGACCTCTGACCTTTGACCTCTCAACATGATACCATGTTTATTGTATTTTCTAGTTCTTGCTGGTAGTGTCAGATGGAGACCAGTCAAAGGATCAACAATCTCTTCCCCTGGCAAGTGCTGCTAAACAAGTGAAGGACAAAGATGTGGAGGTCTTTGCATTCTCCACAAAACCGGAAAGTGACACCAATATGGACGACCTTCGTAAAATAGCTTCTCGCGATGACAATGTTTATGCTGTTGCACCTGATGAGCCTGCACCTGCCATAACCACCAAGATAGCGAGCCAGGTCAAGAGTCGCGTGAGAGGTAAACATACTTTTGCTATTTTCACTCTCTGTTTCCTTTACGTTTTGTATATGTAGTATATAACCAACAATAAACCTTCCACTAAACATTTCTGCCTTTGCCTGTCATTTAGCCCACGTTTTAAAGAGGCTATGTCACACAATTTTAGGGAATTTCGGCACTGGCCAACTGGTCATAGAAATAACTGAAATATCACAATAACCGCTAAAATCTGTGGAATAACTAAAAAGAAAACACAAAAAGCAAAAAAGGGCATAGATGGGCAAACTTCGAGAAGATTTAAACGGATTGCGTTCGGGTAAACTTGAAACGTGGCCCGACTTTTTCCAAGTTTATCTCAATTTTTGTGGAAATGTCATTTACAGTGCTAGAAAATCATCCTTGTTTGTAATGTGACCGTGATTTTGCCAATAAATGACTTTTGCTCTGTCAATTTTTAGAAACCTCTTAATTACGAAAGTAAATGAAATTACCAAGAATACCCTGACCTATCCGCTTTAAATGGGTGTTCTTTTATTTCTACAGAACGTAGTTATCCAGTAGACATCGCTTTCTTAATTGGATCATCACCTTCGACAACACAAGATCAGTGGAAAGCCACCCTGGACTTTGTTAAATCAATTGCTGACCAATTCCCAGTGTCCGAAAGGGGAGCTCGCATAGGAGTGATATCTTTTGATACCACGCCGACAGTTGGATTTCCATTTAATGCACTAACTGGCCCACAGCTAAATAACTACGAAGTTCGCAGGTTGATCGACAGAGTTTCATATAGTAATGGACCCACAAGGATTGACAGTGCCTTGAAGCTTGCTGACACGTATCTTTTTACACCTGAGGGCGGAGCGAGAAGAGACTCCATTAAGGTACCAGCTTGCATGTTGCAACTATAAAACTAACTATTACTGTATAAAACTAACTATAATTTGGTAAGTCGACATCTACACTCAAAGACCACAAAACGCTCCGTGATAGCTGACCAGAAAAAAACTAAACAGCCTAAATGACCTGCATGGCGAGAAAAGGGATAAGAAGTTAGTTCTCCGGATTTTAATCTTGAAGGTGTCCTAGTTACGCCCTGGCCAGAGTCGCTACTACTTAACTATCAACCCAATTGCTATTCTACCTTGATGCCATCAAACTGTTGGAGGAACCTAAGGCCTATACTCCTCGTGAGAGCATTAGTTTGTAAACTGAACAAATTTCTTGTCACTAACTTAAAATCAATGTCTACGTAAACGAATCTCTTCTGCAGCTAAACTGCATGATTCTCCTTGTAATTCTTTTGCAGCTTCTGTTTGTAATCACGGACTCTGGACAAGCCCAAGACCAACAGCCATCCAAACCGCTTGATCGTGCCTCTTTACCTCTTAAAAAGAAAGGCATACAGATCTATGCTCTTGGTATCGGAGATAAGGTCCCAGAACAGAACTTGCGAGATATTGCATCGAGACCACAAAATGTTTTTAAACCAGTAAACTCTGTTAATGACCTTCCACAAAGGCGCCCCACAATAGTAGACGACTGGGAAAAATACCTAAAAGGTAAGATAAAGTCATGTTACGTTTAGTTTTTTCTTGCACATAAGGGTATCAGGGGTATCATCCGGGTGAGAGTAGTTCCAAAAAGAACTGTTGTTGGTGACTGACGTTTCGACAACCTCAGCAGAAGTCATCTTCAGAGTCAGGAAGCAGCACTCAAAAGGCATGAAAATGACAGAAGTAACGTTTGTGGTACTTTTCACACAATCCATGAATCAAGTTGAGATTTGACATGTAATGTACGTTCCAAAGAACTAACCTTAGGTTTGTTTTGTGTAGATCGCTGGGTAGCTGTGGACATTGGCTTTGTTGTGGAATCGTCAGACAATGTTTCACCTGAAATGTGGAGAAACTTTAAGGACATTGTTAAGAAGACAGTAGACCGTTTTCACGTTGCACCGAGATCCGCAAATTTCGGAATGGTCTCTTATGGGAACAAGTCGCGTGAAGTTTTTAACTTTAATACTCTACCTGACGAAATACTGAACAACTATGAAGTAAAACGCCTTGCGGATAGGGCCACCTTGCAACGAGGAACACCCAGACTAGATCGTGGTCTACAAATGGCTTCCAGGTCCTTATTTACTGAGGAAAAAGGAATGAGAAAATGGGTGCCGAAGGTGCGTTCTTTGCTGTAGTACAAGTGTTATGATTTTCTCTTATAATCGCTACAGCATCAAACAGTCAAACAAACGCTATCAAACAGTCACATTCTTCTCAATTTTCTGCCGACGAACGGCAAACGCTAGAAACGTCAGCTTTTCAAAAACTTTGAGCTAACAATTAACTACGGTGGCCTAATGGATAGCGCGCTGGACTCCGGATCGAGCGGTCCGGGTTCAAACCTGGCCGGGGTCATTGTGTTGTGTTCTTGGGCAAGACAATTTACTTTTAAATGGGTACCGGCGGACTAATGCTGGGGGATAACCCTGCGATGAGTAGCATCCCATCCATGGGGGAGTAGAAATACTCCTAGTCGCTTCATGCTACAAAAACCGGGATAAGCTCTGACCTGATGGGCCACTAGGCTCGACGCAGACTTAACCTTCACTTACCCGTCGACGCATCACATGTTCTCCAGAAAGTAACAAATTTACTGGCACTTTCAGCCACACGCAAACGCCACCTTTATTGTGATCGAAAATCTAAAGGATGAACGTCCTCATTGATGTGACACCTAAGTTCGCAATCTTCCAAAGTAATTTATCATTGTTCCTCATTGTCTTAGTCTTTTGGCTAAAGGTAACGTTGTTCGTGGCAAAAAGAAATCACTTTACATGCCATGGAATAACTTTTGCAATCAAGTATTTGACAAAAGACCTTTGAAAAGTGATTTGCTCTTACTTAAACGTTTTCAACTGAAGGGAGGATTCTTAAAATCTAGGCGTAACCTCTCGTAATTGGACGCACTTGGGAGAGTTAATAGGTTTATATCGCAACTTCTTGGTTATTGACTACGCTAATTCTTATTTATTCTTTTTCTAGCTGCTTTTTGTAATAACAGCAAGCACGCAGTCCAGCTACCCTGATAGGTACACACCCTTGGCAACTGCATCCCAGAAACTGAAGGATAGAGGAGTGCAGGTGTATGTACTTGGTGTAGGACCTGACGTGGACGACGAGGAACTGAATGACGTCGCTTCACGCCCACAAAATGTTTACAGAGAGCCTGTTGACCGCTTGCCAAATTTTGGACCTAGACTTTGGGACAGTTGGAGAGATTACATACGTAATAGAGGTAATTTGGTGGTTGTAATAAATCCCTCAGATTCTATGCACTAGTTAACAGCGAGGAAGTGAACTAAAACTTTTAACTTTAACTTTTTAACTTCATAGTTGTTTCTATTGTAAATGACTTGTTTTGTGATAGAAATAGTTATGCTCATAGGATTCGTATGCATCTCTTTATAACACCACGAAAGACAGTGCGAAAGCAGTTTACAATTTTTTTTTGTTAACGCCTTGCCTAATTCCGACATTTTGCCTAGGCTAGATATGTACAATTCAGCACTAAATCTTTTCAATGTTTTCAGGCCTCTATCCTGCTGCAGATGTAGCATTCCTTCTGGGTTCATCCTCAAGAACAACACCACAGTCTTGGAACGCATTCCAAACCTTTGCTAAGACAGTGGTGGACACGCTCGGTGCATCACCAGATGGCGTTCATTACAGTGCTATTGCGTTCAACTCGGAACCTCGGGTAACATTCCGTCTCAACACTTTGCAAGGACCTCAATACACACCAGAGAACGTCAAACGTCGTATCGATGACATGCGTTACACACGTGGAAGCACGCGAATTGACAAAGCTGTGGACCTGGCCAACAATGTTTTGTTCAGTCCTCAGTCTGGCATGAGAAGAGATGTCCCACGAGTAAGTTATTATGATTATACAGCTATGCAAAAGTAAACTTGTCGCTTTCCTTTAACGAGTTATCTCCAAGGTGATACTTTGATTATCTTTCTGCTAAACATCCAGCTGATTACAAATTTAAATACCAGATGAATATGAGCAATTTTCGTCATTTACCTACAGCAGACAAGCCAAACATAATGGTTTGGTTTCAAACACTACCTGAGGGTGGGTAGGTCCTACATGTACCGAAATTCTGCCTTATGCAACTACCGAGACACCGTCGCTACCACTTAAGACTACAATAAACAATGCTGTTTTCAATTTTATGCGCTTGTATGATGGTTTGAGCCAGTGCAAGCCACGCCTTTTCAATTAACTTAAACGACATTTGTGTTTACCTCTTTTTGATGCTCAATATATGCCACGAGGGCATATAGAATCATACGGCTTGTTGTATATTTTTTATTATTATTATTTTTATAAAAATAATTTGGATGCTGAAATCTTTCAATTCAGCTGATTATCCTCTTGGTTGATGGGCCACAAGACAAGGACCAAGTCCCATACACTCCCTTATCAAAAGCATCGCAGCCATTAAGAGATCGTGATATTGATATATATGCAATCGGCGTACGTCCATACACACCGGAAGAAGAACTGGAAGACCTCACTTCTGACAAATCAAGGGTGTTCTTCTACCCAGCAGATGAGATTCCCAGGCGCACACCACAGGTTCTAAATCGGTGGTACGACGACTGGTTGAGTAGATCGCGTCCAACAGGTAATTAGCTATATAGGTTCCTTTTTATGACTTGATTTTTTCATCACCCCTTGGAAACATATCAATTGTCCTACTTTGGCATTTGAAAATTTGAATATTTTTCACCAAATTAGTAAAGAGATGTTACATTCAAAAATCGCAGTTTTCCATAGGCGATCAAAAGCTATATGGATGCCTGTATAGCTACATGAATGTGTATATAGAATAAAGCGGAAGGCCATATAAAAAAATCAGTTACAATAGACCTTCTGTTTTCTGGTCTCTCTACGTTCGGATGGAAAACAGCTCGTTAAAACATTGCAATTGGACGAATCACCTTAAATATTAACTTATCTTTGTCTTTCTAACAGCCCGTACGGATACCAAATGTAGACAAGAGTATCAAACAGCATTGACGAACTACGTGGAGGGTCGATATGTCCCACGCTGCAGACCAGATGGCAACTATGAACCTCTCCAGTGTCACACCTCCGTCTGCTTCTGTGTGGATCAAAATGGAAAAGAAATTCCAGGAAGTCGAAAATCTGCATACAGTCCTCCAAACTGTCTTAAATTTGGTATGTTACTTGCTTCATGACGCAGCTATTTATTTAAACGACAAACGCAGATTTAGAAGAAAATATTTAATAAGTAGCCCTTGGACCGTTATCTTAGAGGCTTCTCTATACGTAGATCCTTTCTACTTTTGTAAGTGTGAAGACATTGAACAAACAGAACAATCTCGAAGAAGCTAACCAGCCCTTTAGCAGTGACCACACTTACTAAAACGTTGGCTGTGCCGCAACTAGAACCTTTTATCCCACTTTTATTATTTATAGATAAGGAGAATCAGTAAATTAATATAACAATCATAATTTATGAAATTAGTATTTGTAAATTGTAGTTGATCAACCAACCAAATGTCAGAAACAATACAAGGAAGCATTTGCTCAGCGGCTATACGCGAAAGGTGGTTATGTGCCCAGGTGTCTGCCGGATGGAACCTACGATGAAGTGCAGTGTGCTGGTGGCTACTGCTGGTGTTCTAATAGCTCAGGATCAATCACTGGTGCGACAAGGGGATGGCCATCATGTGCTACTGGAGGTTGGTCTTGTTTTGTGTGTTGCTTGTACACATGGGTGTTAGGACTGTCGTAAACATATTATATATGGTATGCAGCAAGGTCACTTTTCTGTAGAGTAGACACAGTCGTGATGAAAAACCTTAACTTGAAAATGGCACACAACCGCCACTGATGAAATAACTGAACTCATCTTTTAATTTCCTACTAGGTCGACCTTATTAGTGTTCTTGCAATTGTCGGTTTTCATTTTTGGTCTACTTAGTTTAGAATTCAATACAAACAGAACGTCCATCTATATTAACCCTATTCAGACCGGGCTTTTTCAGAAAATTTAAGCAATCACAATAAAACTTTGAGAATATATAGTATGTCCAAAAAATCTATCCTTTGGTATACGTCATGTGGGATGATGACATCACATCACGTGACAATTACGTCATAATGTCAAAACAGCCGCCATCTTGGTCCGCCATCTTGGATTTCCAATTTTTTTCAAAACGTCAGAAAACCGCCCAAAATAGCTGAAAGTACTCAAAATCAATAAAACTGTGCTTAAAAACCGTAAAAAGGTGAAAATAATTACATTAAAGTTAAATCTTATTAATAGAAACACGAAAATTACAAATTTGGGAAAACATGCCTGTCAAAATCCCGTTGCCATGGTTACGTCAAGTTCCTGACACAACAACTTATCCTACCAAATTGTTCCCAGATAAATTTTAGATAAACTCGCAAAGTTTAGCAGCGTTTGGTTGAATCTTGAAAAAGTTATAAACGTTCAAAGTCAGCGCGGGCACTTCCCCCTCGGTCTGGATAGGGTTAATTTATACCAATTTCTTCGTCAGCATGACTTTTAGCACTAAACCTTAGCTTGCTGTGTACCTGCCAACATGACCCTTAACAAAAACGGATTAAGCGCCCTAGGAGGCAAAAGGATTATTATTTTATGTAACTAATCAAACTGCAATATCCGTATAGGTAAACCTCAGACACCTTGCCAGAAACAGTATCAGAAAGCAAATACACTCTCGAACAGTAAGGCCTATGTACCTCACTGTACACCAGATGGAAAATACTTCCCTGTGCAGTGTGATGCAGCTGTGTGCTTCTGTGTTGACCAGCAAGGAACACAAGTCAAGGATACAGCTAAGCTGCTCCCATCACTTCCGTCTTGTGATGACACGCCAGGTAGACTAGAAAGTCGTTACTTTGTCTTTGGTCTAAAAATATTGGTTTTATAATTTTTCGAGTCGTGATAGTGAAATTCAAATGTTTAACAGAGTTAAAAAGTCGTTTAGAATCAAAAGAAGTGACATCATACGTTTTTACACTTTATTTTTTACACTCATATATTTTTACACGCATAAGTTAAACACAGTTATTAGTTCGAAATGTATCTGGCTAAACTTTTTTTAAGTTACAAAAATTGTATTATAAATTGTGTGGATTTTTATGTTTTTTGTGTACTATTAATCTTGACCTACACCGAGTCTAATGAATAAATAATGCATGTAGGCGTGATATTGTTCACCCTCAGCAAAACCTTGGTATTTAATCCCAATGCCTAAGACTTAGCATTTAGTCCAAACAGCAGTATACAAAAGAAAAACCTCACCTTAAGTGAAGACATGTTGGAAGGTTTGATGTCTTTCTACCGTTGTATTACTTTTTTAGCTCTTCCGCTGTCACCTTGTCAGAGGGAAAGACGATCAGCCACCGAGCGGCATGTAGTAGGTCGGTGGGTACCGCAATGTCAGCAGGATGGTTCCTATTACCCCGTGCAATGTACCACTGGCTGGGATTGTTGGTGTGTCGATGAGAACGGAAGGGAGATCCAAGGCACTAAAAGAAGAGGGTGGCCGGAATGTGACCTACCAGGTAATGATAACCCTTACTGAAATTTTAATTGAATGTGATATGTGTCATTTCGATGACACGCGAGATGTCTGTTACGAAGACCTATTTAATGTTTTCATCTGTCCTTTAAACAGCTAAGAGACAACCAGAATGCCGACGTCACTTTAAAACCGCTTTACTTCGCCTCCTGCCTGGCAGATTTGTTCCTCGTTGCAAAGCTGATGGTAGTTACGATCCAACACAATGCGGCGGCTCAGTGTGTCTTTGTGTGGACAGCCGTGGAGTAGCAATTCCAGGCACATCAAAAGCACGCTTTATTAAACCAAACTGTGAATCTCAGGGTAAGATAATTTGTGCTTATTTCCTTTTTATTTAACAATGCAAGACTTCACCTATTTTCTTGCTTGGGTACAACCATTTCCATCTTCTCTGATTGTTTCACTTGCTTTTGTATACCTACCAGGATGGAGACTGACAAAATGCCAACGACAATTCCAAGAGGCATCGCGCTTCTCGTCTTTAGGACGTTTTGTTCCCAAGTGTCATCCAGATGGTCGCTACAAAGATGTCCAATGTTATGGGAGTACATGCTTTTGTGTTGACAGCAATGGTCAAGATTTAGGTCTCAATCGGACTCTGCTACCTCAGGTTCCCGACTGTCCACCCACTCCTGGTAAGAAATTTGAACTTGTCTTTTTACGATGGGAAGTGCAAGTATCTTAACTGAGAAATCACCAGTCTTTCGAAATCCAAACTATTTTTTTTTTACGTAAAGAGTGTGAAAACAGAATTCATCGCCTCTCCGGTTAGCAACCATTTTGCAATTTTAAACATCGCTTCCAATTTAATCACTTTCAGTAATGCTAATGAATGAATGCTAGGGATATCAGTGCATTTGTATTTACTTTTACTAAACTGATTAAAGCCGATGACAAGGCAACCAAGTTTTACCACAAATACCATTCCTAGAGCTACTACTGTGTTATCAATTCAAGACATTCACTTCATGACATATACAATAATTACTTTTTTATTTGTGTTATTTGTGTAGAATCTGATCCTCCAAATAGACCTCAAACACCATGTGAAAGGCAACGCAAGGCGGCACTTCAAGGTTCAGCAGATGCATTTGCACCAGCTTGCACACCGGATGGATCGTTTGATCCAGTTCAGTGTAAAGGTTTGATGTGTTTTTGTGTGGACAGCAACGGAAGGGCCATAAAAGGAACGGACACACCTCGTCCATACCAACCAAACTGTGATGGTAAGTAATATGTGCACAATTGCAATATATTGGGTTTGTCTGTTTATGCCAATGACAGAACATCACTCTGACAATGGCTGTCCATGGCAAACCGTCCATGTTTCTCGGCTCATATGTATTAGTTAACAATCGATTTCACCTCACCAGAATGGTAGAAAATTACTTCAAAACTCAACAGCAATCAATAGAGTTCACAATTGAATAGCTCCTAAAGGCTTCACATCTCGAGTCAGAGATCCCGTTGAAAGCTTAACTTGATCCAGCCCTGAGGCTTTCTTTGATGTGGCTTATAAAAATAAGTACATCACTGGAATAATCCTTTCTCTTAAAATACAGACTCACTTTGATGACGCCTAACTCCAGTTTCCATAATGTGAAGCAAATAAGAGTGTTTCTTGTCTTTTAAAAGGTATACCAAGGCATGAAAGAAAACTTCGGTTTGCTTTAATTATGAGTGGGAGACCTATTTGACGAGACTGCCGAGCCCAAACTCTAACTCTGTATGGGGATACTCAATGTTATGCTCATTTTATTCCATAAAGGTCCCAATCCTACAAAATGTCAGAAAGAATACCTTGACGCGCTGAGAAACTACTTGCCAGGCCGTTTTATCCCAAGCTGCACGCGAAATGGCAAATTTGCGCCAGTTCAGCAGGATGGGCCAGATGCTTACTGTGTGGACGATGAAGGCAAAGAAATATCAGGAACTCGGCTGACAAGGCCGTTTACACCAAAGTGTGTTGCAGGTAGGTTCCTTTTTATTCTTATCGCTACCAATATAACACAATCCTAGTCTTAGTTGGTGTGTTTTTCATCAGTTTTTCTCTTTGGTGTGTGAAAACATCAAATAATCTTTCCCCCTTTCACAGATAAACCTGGTCGATGTCCGGCCCCATCGAAAGGACAAGATGGAGTATGTGATCGTAGAGGAGATGAATGCCAACGAGATAATGACTGCACAGATGATCAGAAATGCTGCTTTAACGGTTGTCAAAAGGATTGCGTCCCCAAAGACCCCATCGAGAAATATGGTACACTACTACATTTTCATTCCATTAAAGAGTTAGCTTCAGCAAAATGCATATCTTATCTGCAGAAGGGTTCTGCCTAATAACTGCAACAGAAGTTATCTAGGGTAAACGTGGCAAATTTCACGTGCAATTTTAGAATTAAAGAGAGTGGCAACTAGCCCTTTTCAAAGCGACAATGGAGGCGCGTTCAGTAACTTTTGACATAAGAGGAAAACTTTTATGTTGGCCTGCACTCATTTCCCCAACCCCTTTCCCTCGACACTTTCGTTTCCACAAGGGCTTATTTCTGACAAATAAAGTTCGAGGCCAGAAAATTTTTTGATATTTCACGGAAAAGTGCAGGTACAGATAACGAACAGTTTTTTATTTTCTAAAACTTCATATATGACATTTTCTATTTCTTTCACTCCAAACAGGTGGAAATTGCCCAATTCCTATGGATACCACATTCATTATTGGCTCGTCTGCGACTGCTTGTAGTGATCGCAACTGGATTCGCTTGTTGAACTTTGTCCAAATTTTAGTCACTGCGTTTGGCGCCTCACCATCTGGGAGTCACTTTGCATTTATACCATACAGCACTGATCCTGAGTTGGTTCTCAAATTCAACTCATTAATTGGCTCTCAACTCAGTGTCTCAGAGATCAACAGGCAGGTTGCCCGCTTACGCTGCCAGAGAGGTTTCAACCGAATTGATAAAGCCTTGGAACTAGCTGACAAGGAGGTGTTGACATACCCAGCTGGCATGAGAGATGTTTCAAGGGTAAAGTGAATATTATGTTTATGATTATTTTGTTTTCACACACCCCCGTGAGTAAAAAGCAAGGGAACCACTTCTAAAATGTCTTAAACCACTGACAGTAAAACTAATCAATGCGCTATTTTATGAGCCATCTAGTAGACGCACTGCTTTAAAGATAAGTTATCGTATTACTATTTGTTAGTTTTCAGTCTACCTATCTACCAATCTTTGTATTTTTTTATTGTTTACTTATTTTGTTATCTGTTGCCTTTTTTACAATGTAGCCTGTTATTGTAATCACGGATGGAAAGCAAACAACAAACCAAGGACCGTATACTCCTCTCGACGATCTCTCCTCGCGGCTACGAAACAAAAAAGCAAGTGTGTTCGTTGTGGGTATTGGCGACAATGTTGACAAGTCAGAACTTGAAAAAATCGCAACTTCACCAGCTAACGTATTCCCAGTGAAATCGTATGACGAGTTGGAGATCAAAGCTCGGCAGATAAGGACTGGCATTTGTATAGGTATTGTTCATTTGATGTGCATCAGTTCTTGTCACTGAGTAGAGTCTATTTATGAATCAGCGTATTTTTTATATATTAATAAATTTGCACTTCTGGCTTTTAACGATTTTATTTTTCAGCTTTCTTTCTCTTTTTATGCCATTAAAAATCTTCTATATTACATCAAATAATAACAGCAATTATAATAATAATCTCCATAAAAATCATGATAACACAGATCAGCTTACCTGAAAAAAGAGAAATTAATCATATTCCTTCTTCCCTTAGTGCCTCCTGTAAAAACAACGGCAACGCCACAACCCACAACTCCTCTAGGTAGGTAATGGTCATTGACTTTCGAGAATCAGTGTCGTCGAAAACAGTTTCCATTTAACCAATCACCACATTTTTTCATGGTCTACACTTTTATAGACCATAGAAATGACGTCATATAATGTTTAAAAATCAAGCGGAAACACTCGCCTAGCGGCTCGTGGTTTCAGTGCACAGTTTTGGAAATTTTATCACATCACTTATATGGTATATAAGAATGTTGACCATGCAAATTGTGGTCGATTTGTTTTATACCATTACATGGAAAATTTAGGTGAAAAGTCAGTGCAAAGTAGTACTGTTTTGTTTTAGCTTGAAACCAATGGATGTTTGGAAATTTCGTCCTAAATGTTCCAACTGCCTTTTTACTAGTCGCTTGATAATGTCGTTTGCAAAAGTCGCGTAAATATCCAAGTTTTGTTGAAATTTGCCTTGAGTTGCGTTACAGGTTACGTAATTTTCATGGTCAAAACTTTCATCGCCAATAAATTTCGACCAATTAGCGCGCAAGCATTTCCTCAGTTGATGTTTAATTGTAGTTATTATTGTTGTTATCCGTCAGTCGATGGATAAAGTAGCAGCACCGTGACAGGTTGCTAATGAGAGTCATCTAATGTGGCTGTAGAGGCTAAACCTGGGTTATTGTTACACCAATATTAATATAAAGGTTTTAACTTGTTCAGATCCATGTAAGACGGACGGCTGCAACGCCCCCTACAACACAGGCTGCAGGGTTGTGGACAATAAGGCAGAGTGCATCTGTCCCACTTGTCCTGACACAGCCAGCCCCGTTTGTACATCAGATGATGTTCAGGATCGCTCTGAGTGCTTCATGAGGAGACAATCTTGCATAAGTGGTGAACTTGTGACAATAGCAAACAGTGGCCCATGTGGTATGTTTAATAAATTTGAGGAAAATAATGTTAACTGCGTTTATCCGTTTAAAACTTCAATCCATGTAACGATTGTTGAGACATTTCTCTCTTCTCCCCTTCGATGTTGATATAAATATTTTTAAAAGCGACATTAGGAGAATTTGTGCATTCTGAGAAGACGTGAAGTGTTCCGTAGATTGACTCGATTCACCTCCTAATAATGGGTCCTGCTTTTGGGCTATCGATATAATTGAGTATAAATTAGGTACATGTATTTAATCTGATTACAGAAAATATATATCAGAGCCTTTTTGCTCCACACAGTTTAATTTGTTGCTCCTTCCCTTTTTGCAGAAAAGGACTGCAAGCCAGTCATAGATATTGGATTTGTCATCGACTCATCTGGAAGCATTGGACGTAGCAACTGGGGAAGAATAAAGAGATTCCTAAAAGCAATGGTCAGCAAACTTGATGTCAGTCCTTCAGCTACACGGATATCAGCAGTTGCCTATAGCAGCAATCCTGAGATAGTGTACCAATTTAACAACAAACAGGGAACGAGTGAAGTCAACGACGCATTTGACGGAATGCGTTGGCAGCGCGGTTTTACTTTTACCGACAAAGGTCTTCTGCTTGCAGACAGTGATTTGTTCCAGGCTAGAAATGGCATGAGACCAAACGTGCAAAAGGTAAAGTATCGTGGTATCAAAGAACCATTACAAACTCACACGAATTTTATAACTTAACTTTTAAATAACCGTCATGCTATTTCTATATCATCTTAACTTTGCAAATAGAGCTCATGTTACTATCCTGGAACTATTTTAAGGGGATGGATCACGGTATTTTAGGTAATCTAATATTTTCGTTTATTAAGAATTCAAAACTTGAAATTGGCACAGCAAAAATCTTTTATTGGCAAATAACGGCCACATAACGAGCAAGGATGATTTTCGAGTTTGTAAATGACACTTTCGTACAAATTGAGATAAACTTGAAAACGTCGGGCCGACGTTTTTCAAGTTTACCCAAGTGCGCTCCGTTTTAATCTTATCGAATTTTGCCCATCCATGCCCCTTTTTGGCCTTTTTGTGTTTCTTCTACAGTTTTAAGCCGTTTTTGTGATGTTTCAGTTAATTCTATGAACAGTTGGGCAGTGCCGAAATTGCCTCAAATTGCGTGACATAGCCCCTTTAAAAAAAAAGTGTCACAAGGGCGTGTTCAAACGATATTAACTGTTTATTAGTCGTTTTAAAACCACTTACTTTTATATCAAACACTTTCAGGTTTTGATTGTCATCACCGATGGAAAGCAAACAACATCTAAACCATACACCAAACTGTCAGTTGCATCTCAAGGAATAAAGAACAAAGGCGTTACCGTATATGCTGTAGGAGTTGGCAAAGGAGCTGATGAAACAGAGCTGAGGGAAATTGCATCAAGCCAAGAGAATGTCATTTTATCTGCTTCATTTAAGGAACTTCAGAATATCGCTTTGAGAATACGAAAGAGCCTCTTTTGCAACTGTAAGTTGATGGGTTTGTCTTGAAGATAAAAAATAAAAATAGCGCTTTATTTTCATCGTTGCAGCTGTCATTGGAGTTACACAGATTTCAAATTTCAGTGGAATTAAAATGAGAATTTACACCTGACTCCCCTATTACAACCCTTATTGAATTCTTTCAATAAATGATGGGGTGCATTATAACTGTTCGTATATTACAATCACTATCCGTTTACTGACAAAAATTGAATCTATTTTCTTTTCTTTAGTACAAGCGCCTATTACTACATCAACACCAGTACCTACAACTCCATCAGGTATGTGTTAACGTAAACAGTTGTTTGTAAACTAATTTCGGCACCTAATGCGGATCTTTTTGCAACACTTTGTTCACATTAAATCATTGAAAAAAATAATATTTACAATAAAATAATTTGACCTAAACGACAACGACCCAACGAAAACTGTGTTTTAGTTCCCATTTTTGATTTCATTTAAGATTTAGATTCATCAATGTGCTTCTTATCTGAACAGTGCATTTTCTAAAATGTCTGAATGAGGTTTAGCATGATATAGATAAAATGTTTCTTATGCATTAAATAGAGGGGCGTTTGCCACTAAAGTACGCACATAATCAAGGCGGGGTATTATCAGTGATACAATTTTCAGTTAAGCCCTAAAAATTCTAAATTTCCGCACCGTATTTTGTGAAAATATAAATAACGAGCGTTTTTTAGGGTTTTTTTCTTTAACTAACATTCTTCTAACTAGACACGTCACATGTTATTTTAATTGTTTCACCAAACAGGTGGTATTTGCCCAATTCCTATGGATACCACATTTATTATTGGCTCGTCTGCGACTGCTTGTACTGGTCAAAACTGGAATCGTGTCTTGAACTTTGTAAAAGCTTTGGTCAGTCATTTTGGCGCCTCACCGTCTGGAAGTCACTTTGCACTTATACCATACAGCACTGATCCTGAGTTGGTTCTCAAATTCAACTCATTAAGTGCCTCTCAACTCAGTGTCTCGGAGGTCAACAGCCGGGTTGCTGGCCTAAGCTGCCAGGGAGGTGCCAATCGAATTGATAAAGCTCTTGAACTAGCTGAGAAGGAAGTGTTGACATACCCAGCTGGCATGAGAGATGTTTCAAGGGTAAACTCATTTCACAAACCTTTTTGCCAAAACGATTTATTAGTATGCGTATTAGGATCTCATTCATATCCATGTAACATTTCCTTTGCTATTTATCTGGCTCTGTTTCTTATTAACAAGAACATAACTCAGGCTGTGCCACCAAAAGATGAACGTCTTAGTTGTTCCGTTGACATCTGACCTTTGCCCTATAAGTTGTATACAATTTGTGTACAATTATAAAGGTTAACTATTCTTCCATTGTGCTATAACAAATCAACAGCCATCATACGTTCGCTCTTTTAACAAATATAAGCCCATTGCAATAACTTAAGGCTGACAATCAAAGGTAAGGATCCATCACTCTTATTTTTTTCTCCGTTTGTTTCGTTGTTTGCTGCCTCTGTCTTTCAGAGGATTTTGTTCCATTATTCACTAATTCTCAGTTGTTTATTTGTCGTACTTGTTACTTTCTTTGTATTGTAGCCTGTTATTGTAATCACGGATGGAAGACAAACAACTGACCAAGGACCGTATACCCCTCTCGACGAACTCTCCTCGCGGCTACGGAACAAAAAAGCAAGTGTGTTCGTTGTTGGTATTGGCGACAATGTTGACAAGTCAGAACTTGAAAAAATCGCAACTTCACCAGCTAACGTGTTTACAGTCAAATCGTATGATGATTTACCAGACAAACCACGACAAATAAGGACTGGCATTTGTATAGGTATTGTTCAAAATATCGTTTGATGTGCTTTTGCCTTTGTCACTGAGCCTTAAAAGTCATTTAGCAATTATCGTTTTTATATTTATCTTAATTTTACATCACTCTTTGGCTAACATCACTATGCGTTTACTAACAACAATGGAATTCTTTTATTTTGAATTAGCGCCACCTCGCCCTGTTACGACACCAACACCAGCTCCCACAACTCCACTAGGTATGTGGTACGAAGATGTTTTTTTAACTAACCATTCACCGAAGTGCGGGGATAGATAAAGAGCGATTTTTACATCTTTTATTACTATTATAACTGGAATAACTTTGTTATTTCACCAAACAGGCGGTATTTGCCCAATTCCTATGGATACCACATTTATTATTGGCTCGTCTGCGACTGCTTGTACTGGTCAAAACTGGAATCGTGTCTTGAACTTTGTAAAAGCTTTGGTCAGTCATTTTGGCGCCTCACCGTCTGGAAGTCACTTTGCACTTATACCATACAGCACTGATCCTACGTTGGTTCTCAAATTCAACTCATTAAGTGGCTCTCAACTCAGTGTCTCGGAGGTCAACCGCCGGGTTGCTGGCCTACGCTGCCAGGGAGGTGCCAATCGAATTGATAAAGCTCTGGAACTAGCTGACAAGGAGGTGTTGACATACCCAGCTGGCATGAGAGATGTTTCAAGGGTAAACTAATTTCACAAACCTTTTAGCCAAAAGATTGTATTAGTATGATTGCGTTCTTACATATCCGTGTAATATTTTCTTTGTATTTTCTGGCTGTATTTTTCTTAACAAGAACATAACTAAGATGAACGTCTTTGTTTTACTCCGCGTTGGCATCTCACCTTTGGCCTATTAGTTAGATGTAGTTTGTACACCATTATTGAGGAAAACTATCTTTTATCTTTCATAGTACTATATAGTTCACTAGCCATCATACATTCGTTTTTAAACAAATATAAGCCCCTTTACAATAACTTAAGGCTGACTTTCAAAGGTAAGGATCCATAAATCTCTTTTTTTCTCCAATTCTCATTTATTTTTTTGTCCTATATGTACATCACTAGCCATCATACATTCTTTCTTTTTTAACAAATATAAGCCCATTGCAATAACTTAAGGCTGACTTTCAAAGGTAAGGATCCATTTATTTATGTTTCTTATTTGTTACTTTTTTTCTGTATTGTAGCCTGTTGTTGTAATCACGGATGGAAAACAAACAACTGACCAAGGACCGTATACCCCACTTGACCAACTCTCCTCGCGACTACGGAACAAAAAAGCAAGTGTGTTCGTTGTGGGTATTGGAGACAATGTTGACAAGTCAGAACTTGAAAAAATCGCAACTTCACCAGCTAACGTGTTTACAGTGAAATCGTACGACGATTTGCAAGGCAAAGTTCGGCAATATAGGACCGGCATTTGTATAGGTATTGTTCAAAATGTCGTTTGTTGTGCTCTTGCCCTTGTCACTGAGTGTTAAAAGTCATTTGCTAATCATTGTTTTTATCTTTACCTTAATTTGACATCATTCACTGTTTTACATCACTAGGCCTTTACTAACAACATATGGAATTATTTTTATTTTGAATTAGCGCCACCTCCTCCTATAACAACACCAACACCAGCTCCTACAACTCCATCAGGTATGTGAACGAGAATTTCTTAGTTATTTCGTACACAATGACCCCAAACGGTAAATTAAGCTTGAGTAATGTGCATTTCATATCTGCAGAATACCTCTTTCAATATTAACTCTAACAAATTGCGTCTGTCCAAAGGCCATATACGTTTTCCGTGCAATTTAAGCACTGAATTAAGTGACATTTTGCTGTTGATTTAATGATCATGGCAATCAACACGCCTTCGTTAAGTCCTGTAAGACCATTTTTATCAGTGACCTGCCTTTATCTGCTCTGCAAAAATCATATTTTTAACAAAGGCATATTTTGAATGATACACTTGAAGGCCGTTAAGTAATTATACTTGCACTTCGCAGTTCAGTTATAGATAAAGAGCAGTTTTTACACTCTAGTTATTAAAGTATAAATAAATAAATAAAAAATAAAAGATTTATATAGCGCCATATCCATAGCTCATGGCTCTTTACAGTAAAATATTATTAAAGTAACATACTTTTTGTTCGTTTCACTAAACAGGTGGTATTTGCCCAATCCCTATGGATACCACGTTTATTATTGGCTCGTCTGCGACTGCTTGTACTGGTCAAAACTGGAATCGTGTCTTGAACTTTGTCCAAGCTTTGGTCAGTCATTTTGGCGCCTCACCGTCTGGAAGTCACTTTGCACTTATACCATACAGCAGCGATCCTGAGTTGGTTCTCAAATTCAACTCATTAAGTGGCTCTCAACTCAGTGTCTCGGAGGTCAACAGCCGGGTAGCTGGCCTACGCTGCCAGGGAGGTGCCAATCGAATTGATAAAGCTCTGGAACTAGCTGACGAGGAGGTGTTGACATACCCAGCTGGCATGAGAGATGTTTCAAGGGTAAACTCATTTCACAAATCTTTTTGCCAAAAGATTTATTAGTATGATTAGGTTCTCACATATCCATGTAACATTTCCTTTGTATTTATCTGGCTCTGTTTCTTATTAACAAGAACATAACTAAGTTGATCGTCTTTGTTGTTCCTTGACATCTGACCTTTGGCCTATTTGTTGTATGCAATTTGTACAATTATAGGGGTTAACTTTCTTCCATTGTGCTATATAAATCACTAGCCATCATACATTCTTTTTTAACAAATATAAGCCCATTGCAATAACTTAAGGCTGACTTTCAAAGGTAAGGATCCATTTATTTATGTGTCGTATTTGTTACTTTTTTTCTGTATTGTAGCCTGTTGTTGTAATCACGGATGGAAAACAAACAACTGACCAAGGACCGTATACCCCACTTGACCAACTCTCCTCGCGACTACGAAACAAAAAAGCAAGTGTGTTCGTTGTGGGTATTGGAGACAATGTTGACAAGTCAGAACTTGAAAAAATCGCAACTTCACCAGCTAACGTGTTTACAGTGAAATCGTACGACGATTTGCAAGGCAAAGTTCGGCAATATAGGACTGGCATTTGTATAGGTATTGTTCAAACTGTCGTTTGTTGTGCTCTTGCCCTTGTCACTGAGTATTAAAAGTCATTTGCTAATCATTGTTTTTATCTTTACCTTAATTTGACATCACTCACTGATTTACATCACTAGGCCTTTACTAACAAATATGGAATTATTTTTATTTTGAATTAGCACCACCTCCTCCTACAACAACACCAACACCAGCTCCTACAACTCCATCAGGTATGTGAACGAAAATTTCTTAGTTATTTCGTAAACAATGACCCCAAACGGTAAATTAAGCTTGAGTAATGTACATTTCATATCTGCAGAATACCTCTTTCAATATTAACTCTAACAGATTGCGTCTGTCCAAAGGCCATATACGTTTTCCGTGCAATTTTAGCACTGAATTAAGTGACATTTTGCTGTTGATTTAATGATCATGGCAATCAACACGCCTTCGTTAAGTCCTGTAAGACCATTTTTATCAGTGGCCTGCCTTTATCTGCTCTGCAAAATTCATATTTTTAACAAAGGCATATTTTGAATGATACACTTGAAGGCTGTCAAGTAATTATAATTGCACTTCGCAGTTCAGTTATAGATTAAGAGCAGTTTTTACACTCTAGTTATTAAAGTATAAATAAATAAACAAATAATAAAAGATTTATATAGCGCCATATCCATGGCTCATGGCGCTTTACAGTAAAATATTATTAAAGTAACATACTATTTGCTCGTTTCACTAAACAGGTGGTATTTGCCCAATCCCTATGGATACCACGTTTATTATTGGCTCGTCTGCGACTGCTTGTACTGGTCAAAACTGGAATCGCGTGTTGAGCTTTGTCCAAGCTTTGGTCAGTCATTTTGGCGCCTCACCGTCTGGAAGTCACTTTGCACTTATACCATACAGCACTGATCCTACGTTGGTTCTCAAATTCAACTCATTAAGTGGCTCTCAACTCAGTGTCTCGGAGGTCAACGGCCGAGTTGCTGGCCTAAGCTGCCAGGGAGGTGCCAATCGAATTGATAAAGCCCTGGAACTAGCCGACAAGGAAGTGTTGACAGAGCCAGCTGGCATGAGAGATGTTTCAAGGGTAAACTTATTTCACAAACCATTTTGCCAATAGTTGTATAAGTATGATTAGGTTCTCACACATCGGTGTAAGATTTCTTTTCTACCGTATGTTTCTTTTTGTTTTTACAATACAGTAAAAACCCGCGTGTAAGAACCTGCTTTTTTAGAGTTTGGCAAAACAGGTTCTTATATTTTGGGGTACTTACTGGCATTTTTTAGCTTCCCTGTGCAATTCTTGATCTCTAAAGACATCCTTTTTGATAAAATACAGTTATTGTATTATAAATAAAATAGTTTAACCCCACATATAAGAACCTTTTGGGGTATTAAGGAAGCAAATTTCTGCCAGGAGGTTCTTAATTTCTAGGTTCTTACACGCGGGTTTTTACTGTAACATAACTAAGTTAAAGGTCTTAGTTTTTCTTTGACACCTGACCCTTGGCCTGTAAGTTGGATGCATTCTCTGCACAATTATTGAGGTGAATTATCTTTTATTGTGCTATATAGATCATTAATAGCCTTCATATATTCGCATAATACATTTCGCATTTCAATAGCTTTAGGCTGGCTTTCAAAAGGTAAGGGTCTATATTTTTTTCCAATTCGTATATATTTATTTGTCTTGTTTGTTACTTTTCTCTGTATTGTAGCCTGTTATTGTAATCACGGATGGAAGACAGACGACTGACCAAGGACCGTTTACTCCTCTCGAGGATCTTTCCTCACGGCTACGTAACAAAAAAGCAAGTGTGTTCGTTGTGGCTATTGGCGAAAATGTCGACAAGTCAGAACTTGAAAAAATTGCAACTTCACCAGCTAACGTGTTTACAGTCAAATCGTACGACGACTTGCAAGGAAAAGTTCGGCAATATAGGAATGGCATTTGTATAGGTATTGTTTAAATATCGTTCTTGGTAGACATTCTAAAATCGTCGTTTTGATTTTAACCAAATTTTAACTGTCTTTGTTCCATTTCATGTTTTTATTTTTTTTTAATATTTCTTATGTTCTATTTCAGTGCCACCTCTCTCTACTCCGCCGCCAACAACAATTCCACCAACACCGCGACGTAAGTCATGTTTACTTGAAAACATAAACACTGAAAGGGGAAGTGCCTCGGTATAAACCTCTACCTTTTAAACTGTTAAATGAGTTGTAAATGTTTATTGTTGATTGTAAAAATTACCCAGAGACGTTTTCTGCTCTAGAACGTGTCACCAGTTTTGCAATTACAGCCTCCTGCAAAGTTGCAGGATGGTTAGGATGCGGTTATTATTCGCAGGCTACTGGTTCCTTCCTTAAAACAAAAGCTGACTATTATACATTATACATATTTACATATTTACATAGATAATTATATATATATTTTTTTCCTTTTATACAATTTTGCGTTCACTCACACATTTTAACGAGCGCTTGCGCTCCTAGGTGTCGCGTGGTTAAATAAAGTATTGTTGTTGTTGTTGTTGTTGTTGACTCAAGCTTGTTTGTTTGACAACTGTCATAAGCTCTAAACCAAACCGCGACAACTCTGATCGAATTAAACGGCCAGTAGGCGTTCTGTTCACAAGCAGTGTTATTTTCTTTAAGTTGTCACAATGATAGTTGAAAGCCACTGTTTGTTTATTTGTTTTACAGCCTGTAAAGCTACGGCGGATGTGGCTTTCCTGGTTGATTCGTCAGGAAGCATTGGTCGCAGAAGATGGCCGTTAGTGTTAGACTTCTTGAAAAAAGTAACAGATGTATTCAACGTTGGTCCTGATGGTACTCACATAGCTGTAGTTGCGTACAGTACTAACGCAGTGGTAGAGTTTAAATTCAACACCTTGTCTGGAGCTCAAGTTACAGCAGCTGAATATGGAAAACTGATTGACAGAATACGATTTCAGAGAGGATTTACTTTCATTGACAAAGCTCTAATATTGGCCGATGACCAGGTGTTTACGACTAGCGATGGAATGAGGCCTGGTGTGTCACAGGTATAAAATTTTGTTAGCTGGTTGACACTAGAAGCAAAAAGTTTTCATAAGAGAGTGAAAGGAAGGGTATTTAACTGTGATTTCGCAAGCTGTCTTGAGTGATTGAGCAAACTGTTTTCATCCTGCAATTTAACTGAGGCAGCCTACATAAAAAAAACGCAAAGTCTGTAGTGCTTCCTTTTTTTCAACAAACTGTGGGCTCATGCATGACTCATCTGACCAGTTATGGCGATATATCCGGTTAGACCTTGGCTACTGAACTAAGCCACGCCTGCTGGGAGGACTAAATTTGAACAACCCTGTGTTGTCTTTGGTTTGTTTTCGACGGTTAAACTTATAACTGTTTGGTTCCAGCCCTGACCGGATATTGTGCTGTGTATCTTTTACAAAGCTTTTCTTTGACCAAGTGGTATAAAAGGGTACTAGTAATCTGAAATGCATGGAATCCATGAAAAATTGCAGGTGACTCTGCCTCCATCCAGGACAGGAGCGATATTGGCTGGGATACGCTCTAGCAGGGCGGGCTTTTGGCCCAGTTGCTTAGCTTTTTTCAGAGGTGGGTTATTTAGGCCTCTTCTCACCTGCACTTCCTGATATCTACGAATTCTAAAGACAGCTCAACTGTTTATTTAAATTCTCAACAGGTCGCTATTGTGATGACCGATGGAGAACAGACAACTGCTAAAGAATATACTCCTTTGGACATCGCATCTAAGAGAATCAAAGATAAGGGAGTTGAAGTGTTCGCTTTAGGTATTGGAAGTAATGTTAACAATGATCAGCTACGGCAGATTGCAAGTTCCAATGACAACGTGTTCACTTCTACTGGCTTTGAGGACCTGGTTGATGTCGTAAAGCCAATCGCGGAGAAGTCTTGTCCAAGTAAGGGACCTTAGAAAGATGCACACGGGAAATTTTAATTTTATGAATCAGTGTCTATACACGAGAATGCGTTTTGTGGAAGGACAATGTATACTGCATCAGAAGTAGATCTTGAATTGCATGTTGCGGCGATAACCAAAGCCGAATGATACTACTAAGGAATAACTACCAACATTTTTTAGTTCTCGGCTTTTATAATAATTTATTTTTTTGTTTCAATGTTTCTGTTTCATTATCTGTTATGTCCTGGTTAGGTTACTTCTAAAAACTATTTCACAGAATATTGTCAGAGAAGTGAAGATGAAACTTTCATTGTGCCTTCTCCAAGACAAACTCACTACTTTATAGACCTTATATTTAATTTGTGTCCACAGGCACGATCTTTTTCTTTTGCTTATTTTACTTCTTTTGCCATCTTTCTAAGCCAAGGCAAAGTGAAACGTAGAAAATTTAAGTCGAAGTACAGCCGGGTTTGTTTTTGATAGGCTGCTATCATCTCAGCAGTGTTTGCTAATATATTTTTTAAATATTCTTTAGAAGCAAATGCTTTTGTGGCTTATCAGCATAGCTCTAGTGCGTGTTGTTGTAAATGTAATGCGAAATGCCTTGTAGGCCTTTGCTTCTTGCAATTTATTTCAAATGCTGCTTGCAAGCATTGTTCGTCCTCTGCTGTTAGTGTATCGTAATTGCAAACTAAAACTTAATGTGTTCGCGTGTAGTAAATTAATTAAAGCTGTTGATAAATACAAAACGTTAAAGCTATCGTGTATTGCTTCAATATTATTCACATGCTTGTTTATACGTAGCTGCGACCCAAGCTGTTTCTTTCAAGCGTCTTTCGATCGTACATACTCCATTCTTAGATAAGCACTCTTCTACTCTACCTCACTCACCCCCTCCCAATCCTTGCACATCATTAAGGAGCGACAGATTGTGAACGACAACGGGATTTTTCTGAGGTTAAAATGTTTTTAAAATCCACGTTTCGTTAAGTTTCACAGTGTTTTTCAGGCTTGATATAAAATTCAAAATGTCAATGTCATGGCGGATTGTTGAACAGCAAGCAAAACAACGATCTACCACATTGACCTTTTAAGTTTTTAGGTCATGTTTTCAAACAATTTTTCGCGGCTGCGTCTTACTGCAGACAATGTATTTCGATGTCTGGAAACAAATTTAAGAATTTTTGATTTTCCCCTCCCCTCGATGTTCCATCCCTTACGTTGAAATTTCTTGCTGTTGTGTTCCTGCAAAATGCTCTTTTCAGTTATTTTTTAAAACAGTTGTTTTCATCGCATTCATCTCACTCCACCTCAGCTCTTATCTCCTCGCCAGTTGCAAAAAAATCAATAAGAAGTGTGCAAGTAAAATGTAACTCTGCAATAAATTTAATACATAAGTAATGAGAAAGCTTTAAAGTAAATATTAACTTAAAATAAATCGCTTCTATTAGCAACAGGTTTCTGCGCAGACTCCAGCAGCTATTCGCTTTCGCTGGCTTTAAATGTAAGCGCTAGAAAAGAAGGCTTAAAGTAACTCAGAAGCTGGCCAGGTATGTGTAAATTAAAGCTTTTCATTTTATATTTGCTGTTTTACCCATTACACTTTATTGTGGAACACATGTATCCTCAAGGTTATTGTTTTGCTGTGATGCCTGGTAAGAACGTCTTCTTTCACGCTCATTTTACAGTAAATCCAAGAAAACTATATATATCATTGGCCGTTTTCACTCTAGAGACGGACAAATCGTCTTAGTGTGAAAACGGGACGGACACGATTTTGGACGTAGAAGTCGTCTGAATTTGTTCGTCGATTTGGCCGTCTAGAAAGGCGATTTTTCGAGGACGACTTGGTCGTCTACACGGACTAGTCGTCTAAAAGCCGTCTTAATTTTATATGAGACGAACAAATCGTCAGGTGACTTGTCCGTCTAGACGATCTTATCCGTCTTCTAGTGTGAACACGGCTATTGAAAATCACTTTTTTTTTATTTTTTCGGGATAAAAGATCTCTATACCTTAGTTCCTAAATCGCCCATTTACACCTAATTAACTTGGGAAGACACATTTTCAAAAATCAAGCCTACATAGCGCATAATTACACTGTTTTACATCGCTATGCCTTTACTAACAAAAAATACATTATTTATTTTGAATTAGCACCACCTCCTGTAACAACACCAACACCAGCTCCTACAACTCCAGAAGGTATGTGCTACTTGTTGTATTTTTTCTGCAAAGGCCCCAAACTTGAAGATATAATTTACGATAGTGTATTCAGTATTAAGCTCAAGTCAAGTGAATGTGCTCTACCAAATTCATATTTTTAACGAAGGCAGCTCTTGAAGGATACGCCTTGAGACCATAACTTAATTATATTTCCACGCCGGAGGACAGCTTAAGATACAGGACTGTATATTTTTTACAAACAAAGTAACACGTTTTAAATAACATTTATAACGTGTTTTTTTACTTGTTTGGCCAAACAGGTGGTATTTGCCCAATCCCTATGGATACCACATTCCTTTTTTATAGAGTACCATGTTGTTAAACTACATTTGGGGTGTGTTATTTTCTCTTTTTTTTCACCAATCAGGTGGTATTTGCCCAATCCCTATGGATACCACATTTATTATTCGCTCGTCTGCGACTGCTTGTACTGGTCAAAACTGGAATCGTGTCTTGAGCTTTGTCAAAGATTTGGTCAGTCATTTTGGTGCATCACCATCTGGAAGTCACTTCGCACTTATACCATACAGCACTGATCCTGAGTTGGTTCTCAAATTCAACTCTTTAAGTGCCTCTCAACTTAGTGTCTCGGAGGTCAACGGCCGGGTTGCTGGCCTACGCTGCCAGGGAGGTGCCAATCGAATTGATAAAGCCCTGGAGCTAGCCGACAAGGAGGTGTTGACATACCCAGCTGGCATGAGAGATGTTTCAAGGGTAAACTCATTTATCAAACCTTTTTGCCAAAAGTTGTATTAGTATGATAAGGTTCCCTATATCCGTCTAAGATTTTTTTTTTTTTTCATTTTTCTCACTCTGTTCTTTTTAACAAGAATATAACTAAGTTGAACGTCTTTGTTTTTCCGTTGACATCTGACCTTTGGCCTATTAGTTAGATCAAATTGGTGTATCATCTTCTCATTGTGCGATAAAGATCATTAGCCACCATGCATTCGCTTTTAAACAAATATGAGCCCATTGCAATAACTGAAGACTGACTTTCAAAGGAAAGGATCTATAAATCTCATTATTTTATCTTCAATTCTCATTTATTTATTTGTCATGTTTGTTACTTTTTTTCTTTCTGTATTGTAGCCTGTTATTGTAATCACGGATGGAAAGCAAACAACTGACCAAGGACCGTATACCCCTCTCGACGAACTCTCCTCGCGTCTACGGAACAAAAAAGCAAGTGTATTCGTTGTGGGTATTGGCGACAATGTTGACAAGTCAGAACTTGAAAAAATCGCAACTTCACCAGCTAACGTGTTTACAGTCAAATCGTACGACGACTTGCGAGACAAAGTTCGGCAATATAGGACTGGCATTTGTATAGGTATTGTTCAAAATATCGTTCTTGTTACTTAGTATAAGAGATTCATTTAAAAATTCCTCTTCTGTTATCTTCTTCAAGCTGTTCATTTGTTGCGAGGCCGAGAGAGAGCTTCATTACAGTCGAAGCTCTCTTAACGGACACTCTCGTAAGCGGACAGCTCTACTTACGGCCGCCTTGTTTGAAACCCCGTTTTAACTCCCATACAAACTCTGTATTTTCACATTCTTGTAAGCGGACATTCCCGTAAGCGGCCGCGGACACTTTTCAGAGATTACGACCTAGAATTTTTCTTTGTTTTCAAGCTCCCGTAAGCAGGCACCCCAAAGAAAATTCTATTAACAACCGCTGTATCTTGTTTTTATACCTTCACATCGCCGTTCGTCACAATGACTTTACAGTGATTACAGATTACAGTACCATATTTCAGTGTTGTTTCGTCGTCATCCATGGCCACGTCAGGTTAGATTTCAAACACCACTTACATGCATATTAGCATTATGTTAACTGGGCAAGCTCCCGTAAGCGGCCATCTATCCCCTTAAACTTAGTGGCCGCTTACGAGAACCATTCTCGTAGGACCAGCTCTAGTTGCGGACACTTTTTCGCGTCCCGGGGGTGTCCGCTTACGAGAGCTTCGACTGTACTGTCTTAGATTAGTTTTGGTTTACTAACAAAAATGGAATTATTTTACTTTGAATTAGCACCACCTCCTCCTACAACACCAACACCAGCTCCTACAACTCCATCAGGTATGTGGTACGAGTTGGTTTGCTACAAACTTTTTGGCGAATTTCCTTGTTATTTCACTTGCAAACATTCCAACAAGATATATTGTACGATAATGTATTCATTATTTAGCTTTAGTAATGTGAATTTTATATTTGCAGAATACTTTTTTGATCATACGGATGTTAAGCTTGGTAATAGCGATATGTTTCACGTGCAGTTTAAGCATTGAATAAAGTAACATTTGGCTGTTAGTTTCCCTGACAAGCACGGCGCATTTGATAAGTTTTAATAATGTAGGGCTTATTTTTCATCATTGACTTACCTTTATCTACTCTGCCAATTTCATACTTTTAAAAAAGGCATAACTCCAATGATAAACTTTGAGGCCGTCAAGTAATTATATTTGCACATCGGAATTCGCTTATAGATAAAGAGCAGTTTTTACATATTTTTATTAAAGTAACATACCATTTGCTCTTTTCACCAAACAGGTGGTATTTGTCCAATCACTATGGATACCACATTTATTATTGGTTCGTCTGCGACTGCTTGTACTGGTCAAAACTGGAATCGTGTCTTGAGCTTTGTCAAAGATTTGGTCAGTCATTTTGGTGCATCACCATCTGGAAGTCACTTCGCACTTATACCATACAGCACTGATCCAGAGTTGGTTCTCAAATTCAACTCTTTAAGTGCCTCTCAACTCAGTGTCTCGGAGGTCAACGGCCGGGTTGCTAGCCTAAGCTGCCAGGGAGGTGCCAATCGAATTGATAAAGCTCTGGAACTAGCCGACAAGGAAGTGTTGACATACCCAGCTGGCATGAGAGATGTTTCAAGGGTAAACTCATTTATCAAACCTTTTTGCCAAAAGTTGTATTTTGATAAGGTTCCCACATATCCGTCTATATCACTCTGTTCTTTTTAACAACAACATAACTAAGTTGAATGTCTTTGTTCTTCCGTTGACATCTGACCTTTGGCCTATAAGTTAGATGCAATTGGTGCACCATCTTTTCATTGTGCGAAAAAGATCATTAGCCACCATGCATTTGCTTTTAAACAAATATAAGCCCATAAAAATAACTTAAGACTGACTTTCAAAGGTAAGGATCCATCAATCTCATTATTTTACCTTCAATTCTCATTTATTTATTTGTCATATTTGTTACTTTTTTTCTGTATTGTAGCCTGTTATTGTAATCACGGATGGAAAGCAAACAACTGACCAAGGACCGTATACCCCTCTCGACGAACTCTCCTCGCGTCTACGGAACAAAAAAGCAAGTGTATTCGTTGTGGGTATTGGCGACAATGTTGACAAGTCAGAACTTGAAAAAATCGCAACTTCACCAGCTAACGTGTTTACAGTCAAATCGTATGACGACTTGGGAGACAAAGTTCGGCAATATAGGACTGGCATTTGTATAGGTATTGTTCAAAATATCGTTCTTGTTACTTAGTTATACAGAGATTCATTTAAAAAATTCATCTTTTGTTATCTTCTTCAATCTGTTCATTTGTTACGAGGCCGAGAGAGAACTTCATTATGTCAAACTCACTTCTAGAGTTGTACCCAGAAAAATATGAAGCGAACAATGTAACTAACTGAATCTTCCCTAACGATTTTTTTCACTATTAAACAAGTCTATGCTCTCGTTTCTTACTAAGCAATTTACCCCATTTAAACTTAAAACGGTACATTCAAAAACGTATATACTGTTTTACATCCGTTTTCAAAACTAACAAAAATGGATTTTTTTATTTTCAATCAGCACCACCTCCTCCTACAACACCAACACCAGCTCCAACAACTCCATCAGGTATTTATAACATAGCTAGCATAGCCGCGCAATCAAATTCAGTATACGTAGGCGTGCTCAAAATCCCGATGGAGCACGCTGATGACGTAATCGACGATTGAAAATCTCACTGAGTAAAGCTCACACGTTGTGTTTTGCGAAAGCGATGACATATTATCTTCGGAATATGAAAAGTGAATCCTTTCAATATTTTTCCAAGGATACGAGCTACAAGGTAAGCTGTTTCTTATTACGAGACGGAGAGCGAAAGAGAAAATAAATTCTATTTTGCCGTCAAAGTTGTTTGTGTGCTTTTCTTCATTCAAACAACAACAACTAACGTGCGAGTCTCGAAGGACGAAAATCATATTTTTACGGCCCTAACGTGGAAGAATGGGCCAACCATGAATGACAGCAGTTCGATAGCACTAAAAACTAGCTGCCTAACGAAAGTTTTCGCGTTCTAAGCATTAGACCAAAGCGTCTACGGCTCTGTTGTGATTTTGCCGCTCGGGAAAAATTTACTTCATCGGGCTCTTCATTCAACTACCGTTTTCAAAAATAAATGTTTATTTACATCAATTACAAATAAAATCGGTCCACAAAAATACTTAAAACTAAGCATGGAACCGAATTCTTTGACTCTTTTAACCCTTGAAATCTGTTCGGCTGTTCGAGGTTGTTTTGTTTTAATTTTCGTCCACTCGGGAGTAAACATTTTAATTTTAATTCAGCGAAAACTAACCTCAGAATCAACAGCAGTATTTGCTGTTTTCGTCATTTTTTTTCCTTCGCTCTGCCACCGTATAAACCTAGTCAATTTATCAGCCATTTGGCACAAACTGCTCCAATCGTGTAAACTAATTTATTGCTCGACCGTTAAGTTTTATATGTTCTCACACTGCACACAATAAACACATTTTTTTTTTCCCGCGGCCGGTTTTGATGCACAATTCCACCGGCATGTTATAAAACAATTGGTTCATGCTTTTAGCTGTGCTCCATCGAGTTATGGAGCACTTGGGAAGTTTGGAGAGCACTCAAGAAGCTAGAGTTGACCTCGGCTCTCGCCTCGGGCAACTCTTACGCTACTTTCGTGCTCTCCAAACTTCCCGCGTGCTCCATAACTCGATGGAGCACGCTAAAGCATGAACCAATTGTTAAGTGGTGCGAGTTGGTTTTCAACAAACTTTTTTTGCGAATTTCCTTGTTATTTCACTTGCAAACATTCCATCAAGATATATTGTACGATAATGTAATTATTATTTAGCTTTAGTAATGTGAATTTCATATTTGCAGAATACTTTTTTGATCATACGGATGTTAAGCTTGGTAATAGCTATATGTGTCACGTGCACTTTTAGCATTGAATAAAGTAACATTTGGCTGTTAGTTTCCCTGACAAGCACGGCGCATTTGATAAGTTTTAATAATGTAGGGCTTATTTTTCATCATTGACTTACCTTTATCTACTCTGCCAATTTCATACTTTTAAAAAAGGCATAACTCCAATGATAAACTTTGAGGCCGTCAAGTAATTATATTTGCACATCGGAATTCGCTTATAGATAAAGAGCAGTTTTTACATATTTTTATTAAAGTAACATACCATTTGCTCTTTTCACCAAACAGGTGGTATTTGTCCAATCACTATGGATACCACATTTATTATTGGTTCGTCTGCGACTGCTTGTACTGGTCAAAACTGGAATCGTGTCTTGAGCTTTGTCAAAGATTTGGTCAGTCATTTTGGTGCATCACCATCTGGAAGTCACTTCGCACTTATACCATACAGCACTGATCCAGAGTTGGTTCTCAAATTCAACTCTTTAAGTGCCTCTCAACTCAGTGTCTCGGAGGTCAACGGCCGGGTTGCTAGACTAAGCTGCCAAGGAGGTGCCAATCGAATTGATAAAGCTCTGGAACTAGCTGACAAGGAGGTGTTGACATACCCAGCTGGCATGAGAGATGTTTCAAGGGTAAACTCATTTATCAAACCTTTTTGCCAAAAGTTGTATTTTGATAAGGTTCCCACATATCCGTCTATATCACTTTGTTCTTTTTAACACCAACATAACTAAGTTGAATGTCTTTGTTCTTCCGTTGACATCTGACCTTTGGCCTATAAGTTAGATGCAATTGGTGCACCATCTTTTCATTGTGCGATAAAGATCATTAGCCACCATGCATTTGCTTTTAAACAAATATAAGCCCATAGAAATAACTTAAGACTGACTTTCAAAGGTAAGGATCCATCAATCTCATTATTTTATCTTCAATTCTCATTTATTTATTTGTCATATTTGTTACTTTTTTTCTGTATTGTAGCCTGTTATTGTAATCACGGATGGAAAGCAAACAACTGACCAAGGACCGTATACCCCTCTCGACGAACTCTCCTCGCGTCTACGGAACAAAAAAGCAAGTGTATTCGTTGTGGGTATTGGCGACAATGTTGACAAGTCAGAACTTGAAAAAATCGCAACTTCACCAGCTAACGTGTTTACAGTCAAATCGTATGACGACTTGGGAGACAAAGTTCGGCAATATAGGACTGGCATTTGTATAGGTATTGTTCAAAATATCGTTCTTGTTACTTAGTTATACAGAGATTCATTTAAAAATTCATCTTTTGTTATCTTCTTCAAGCTGTTCATTTGTTACGAGGACGAGAGAGAACTTCATTATGTCAAACTCACTTCTAGAGTTGTACCCAGAAAAATATGAAGCGAACAATGTAACTAACTGAATCTTCTCTAACGATTCATTTCACTATTAAACAAGTCTATGCTCTCGTTTCTTACTAAGCAATTTACCCCATTTAAACTTAAAACGGTACATTCAAAAACGTATATACTGTTTTACATCCGTTTTCAAAACTAACAAAAATGGATTTTTTTATTTTCAATTAGCACCACCTCCTCCTACAACACCAACACCAGCTCCTACAACTCCATCAGGTATGTGGTACGAATTGGTTTGCAACAATTTTTTTTGCGAATTTCCTTGTTATTTCACTTGCAAACATTCCAACAAGATATATTGTACGATAATGTATTCATTATTTAGCTTTAGTAATGTGAATTTCATATTTGCAGAATACTTTTTTGATCATACGGATGTTAAGCTTGGCAATAGCTATATGTGTCACGTGCACTTTTAGCATTGAATAAAGTAACATTTGGCTGTTAGTTTCCCTGACAAGCACGGCGCATTTGATAAGTTTTAATAATGTAGGGCTTATTTTTCATCATTGACTTACCTTTATCTACTCTGCCAATTTCATACTTTTAAAAAAGGCATAACTCCAATGATAAACTTTGAGGCCGTCAAGTAATTATATTTGCACATCGGAATTTCCTTAGAGATAAAGAGCAGTTTTTACATTTTTTATTAAAGTAACATACCATTTGCTCGTTTCACCAAACAGGTGGTATTTGTCCAATCACTATGGATACCACATTTATTATTGGTTCGTCTGCGACTGCTTGTACTGGTCAAAACTGGAATCGTGTCTTGAGCTTTGTCAAAGATTTGGTCAGCCATTTTGGTGCATCACCATCTGGAAGTCACTTCGCACTTATACCATACAGCACTGATCCAGAGTTGGTTCTCAAATTCAACTCTTTAAGTGCCTCTCAACTCAGTGTCTCGGAGGTCAACGGCCGGGTTGCTAGACTAAGCTGCCAAGGAGGTGCCAATCGAATTGATAAAGCTCTGGAACTAGCTGACAAGGAGGTGTTGACATACCCAGCTGGCATGAGAGATGTTTCAAGGGTAAACTCATTTATCAAACCTTTTTGCCAAAAGTTGTATTTTGATAAGGTTCCCACATATCCGTCTATATCACTCTGTTCTTTTTAACAACAACATAACTAAGTTGAATGTCTTTGTTCTTCCGTTGACACCTGACCTTTGGCCTATAAGTTAGATGCAATTGGTGCACCATCTTTTCATTGTGCGATAAAGATCATTAGCCACCATGCATTTGCTTTTAAACAAATATAAGCCCATAGAAATAACTTAAGACTGACTTTCAAAGGTAAGGATCCATCAATCTCATTATTTTATCTTCAATTCTCATTTATTTATTTGTCATATTTGTTACTTTTTTCTGTATTGTAGCCTGTTATTGTAATCACGGATGGAAAGCAAACAACTGACCAAGGACCGTATACCCCTCTCGACGAACTCTCCTCCCGACTACGGAACAAAAAAGCAAGTGTGTTCGTTGTGGGTATTGGCGACAATGTTGACAAGTCAGAACTTGAAAAAATCGCAACTTCACCAGCTAACGTGTTTACAGTCAAATCGTATGACGACTTGCGTGACAGAGTTCGGCAATATAGGACTGGCATTTGTATAGGTATTGTTCAAAATATCGTTCTTGTTACTTAGTTATACAGAGATTCATTTAAAAATTCATCTTTTGTTATCTTCTTCGAGCTGTTCATTTGTTACGAGGCCGAGAGAGAACTTCATTATGTCAAACTCACTTCTAGAGTTGTACCCAGAAAAATATGAAGCGAACAATGTAACTAACTGAATCTTCCCTAACGATTTTTTTCACTATTAAACAAGTCTATGCTCTCGTTTCTTACTAAGCAATTTACCCCATTTAAACTTAAAACGGTAC
Source organism: Oculina patagonica (assembly GCF_052425735.1). Classification (NCBI taxonomy): domain Eukaryota; kingdom Metazoa; phylum Cnidaria; class Anthozoa; order Scleractinia; family Oculinidae; genus Oculina; species Oculina patagonica. Next base: position 56,094,079 of record NC_135761.1, on the reverse strand, counting down.
ATTCAAAAACGTATACTGTTTTACATCCGTTTTCAAAACTAACAAAAATGGAATTTTTTATTTTCAATCAGCACCACCTCCACCTACAACACCAACACCAGCTCCTACAACTCCATCAGGTATGTGGTACGAGTTGGTTTGCAACAAACTTTTTTTTGCGAATTTCCTTGTTATTTCACTTGCAAACATTCCAACAAGATATATTGTACGATAATGTATTCATTATTTAGCTTTAGTAATGAATTTCATATTTGCAGAATACTTTTTTGATCATACGGATGTTAAGCTTGGCAATAGCTATATGTGTCACGTGCACTTTTAGCATTGAATGAAGTAACATTTGGCTGTTAGTTTCCCTGACAAGCACGGCGCATTTGATAAGTTTTAATAATGTAGGGCTTATTTTTCATCATTGACTTACCTTTATCTACTCTGCCAATTTCATACTTTTAAAAAAGGCATAACTCCAATGATAAACTTTGAGGCCGTCAAGTAATTATATTTGCACATCGGAATTCGCTTATAGATAAAGAGCAGTTTTTACATATTTTTATTAAAGTAACATACCATTTGCTCGTTTCACCAAACAGGTGGTATTTGTCCAATCACTATGGATACCACATTTATTATTGGTTCGTCTGCGACTGCTTGTACTGGTCAAAACTGGAATCGTGTCTTGAGCTTTGTCAAAGATTTGGTCAGTCATTTTGGTGCATCACCATCTGGAAGTCACTTCGCACTTATACCATACAGCACTGATCCAGAGTTGGTTCTCAAATTCAACTCTTTAAGTGCCTCTCAACTCAGTGTCTCGGAGGTCAACGGCCGGGTTGCTGGCCTAAGCTGCCAGGGAGGTGCCAATCGAATTGATAAAGCTCTGGAACTAGCTGACAAGGAGGTGTTGACATACCCAGCTGGCATGAGAGATGTTTCAAGGGTAAACTCATTTATCAAACCTTTTTGCCAAAAGTTGTATTTTGATAAGGTTCCCACATATCCGTCTATATCACTTTGTTCTTTTTAACACCAACATAACTAAGTTGAATGTCTTTGTTCTTCCGTTGACATCTGACCTTTGGCCTATAAGTTAGATGCAATTGGTGCACCATCTTTTCATTGTGCGATAAAGATCATTAGCCACCATGCATTTGCTTTTAAACAAATATAAGCCCATAGAAATAACTTAAGACTGACTTTCAAAGGTAAGGATCCATCAATCTCATTATTTTATCTTCAATTCTCATTTATTTATTTGTCATATTTGTTACTTTTTTTCTGTATTGTAGCCTGTTATTGTAATCACGGATGGAAAGCAAACAACTGACCAAGGACCGTATACCCCTCTCGACGAACTCTCCTCGCGTCTACGGAACAAAAAAGCAAGTGTATTCGTTGTGGGTATTGGCGACAATGTTGACAAGTCAGAACTTGAAAAAATCGCAACTTCACCAGCTAACGTGTTTACAGTCAAATCGTATGACGACTTGGGAGACAAAGTTCGGCAATATAGGACTGGCATTTGTATAGGTATTGTTCAAAATATCGTTCTTGTTACTTAGTTATACAGAGATTCATTTAAAAATTCATCTTTTGTTATCTTCTTCAAGCTGTTCATTTGTTACGAGGACGAGAGAGAACTTCATTATGTCAAACTCACTTCTAGAGTTGTACCCAGAAAAATATGAAGCGAACAATGTAACTAACTGAATCTTCTCTAACGATTCATTTCACTATTAAACAAGTCTATGCTCTCGTTTCTTACTAAGCAATTTACCCCATTTAAACTTAAAACGGTACATTCAAAAACGTATATACTGTTTTACATCCGTTTTCAAAACTAACAAAAATGGATTTTTTTATTTTCAATTAGCACCACCTCCTCCTACAACACCAACACCAGCTCCTACAACTCCATCAGGTATGTGGTACGAATTGGTTTGCAACAATTTTTTTTGCGAATTTCCTTGTTATTTCACTTGCAAACATTCCAACAAGATATATTGTACGATAATGTATTCATTATTTAGCTTTAGTAATGTGAATTTCATATTTGCAGAATACTTTTTTGATCATACGGATGTTAAGCTTGGCAATAGCTATATGTGTCACGTGCACTTTTAGCATTGAATGAAGTAACATTTGGCTGTTAGTTTCCCTGACAAGCACGGCGCATTTGATAAGTTTTAATAATGTAGGGCTTATTTTTCATCATTGACTTACCTTTATCTACTCTGCCAATTTCATACTTTTTAAAAAAGGCATAACTCCAATGATAAACTTTGAGGCCGTCAAGTAATTATATTTGCACATCGGAATTTCCTTAGAGATAAAGAGCAGTTTTTACATTTTTTATTAAAGTAACATACCATTTGCTCGTTTCACCAAACAGGTGGTATTTGTCCAATCACTATGGATACCACATTTATTATTGGTTCGTCTGCGACTGCTTGTACTGGTCAAAACTGGAATCGTGTCTTGAGCTTTGTCAAAGATTTGGTCAGTCATTTTGGTGCATCACCATCTGGAAGTCACTTCGCACTTATACCATACAGCACTGATCCAGAGTTGGTTCTCAAATTCAACTCTTTAAGTGCCTCTCAACTCAGTGTCTCGGAGGTCAACGGCCGGGTTGCTGGCCTAAGCTGCCAGGGAGGTGCCAATCGAATTGATAAAGCTCTGGAACTAGCTGACAAGGAGGTGTTGACATACCCAGCTGGCATGAGAGATGTTTCAAGGGTAAACTCATTTATCAAACCTTTTTGCCAAAAGTTGTATTTTGATAAGGTTCCCACATATATTCGTCTATATCACTCTGTTCTTTTTAACAACAACATAACTAATTTGAATGTCTTTGTTCTTCCGTTGACATCTCACCTTTGGCCTATAAGTTAGATGCAATTGGTGCACCATCTTTTCATTGTGCGATAAAGATCATTAGCCACCATGCATTTGCTTTTAAACAAATATAAGCCCATAGAAATAACTTAAGACTGACTTTCAAAGGTAAGGATTCATCAATCTCATTATTTTATCTTCAATTCTCATTTATTTATGTGTTTTATTTGTTACTTTTTTTCTGTATTGTAGCCTGTTATTGTAATCACGGATGGAAAGCAAACAACTGACCAAGGACCGTATACCCCTCTCGACCAACTCTCCTCGCGTCTACGGAACAAAAAAGCAAGTGTATTCGTTGTGGGTATTGGCGACAGTGTTGACAAGTCAGAACTTGAAAAAATCGCAACTTCACCAGCTAACGTATTTACAGTCAAATCGTATGACGACTTGCGTGACAGAGTTCGGCAATATAGGACTGGCATTTGTATAGGTATTGTTCAAAATATCGTTCTTGTTACTTAGTTATACAGAGATTCATTTAAAAATTCATCTTTTGTTATCTTCTTCAATCTGTTCATTTGTTACGAGGCCGAGAGAGAACTTCATTATGTCAAACTCACTTCTAGAGTTGTACCCAGAAAAATATGAAGCGAACAATGTAACTAACTGAATCTTCCCTAGCGATTTTTTCACTATTAAACAAGTCTATTCTCTCGTTTCTTACTAAGCAATTTACCCCATTTAAACTTAAAACGGTACATTCAAAAACGTATACTGTTTTACATCCGTTTTCAAAACTAACAAAAATGGAATTTTTTATTTTCAATCAGCACCACCTCCTCCTACAACACCAACACCAGCTCCTACAACTCCATCAGGTATGTGGTACGAATTGGTTTGCAACAATTTTTTTTTGCGAATTTCCTTGTTATTTCACTTGCAAACATTCCAACAAGATATATTGTACGATAATGTATTCATTATTTAGCTTTAGTAATGTGAATTTCATATTTGCAGAATACTTTTTTGATCATACGGATGTTAAGCTTGGTAATAGCTATATGTGTCACGTGCACTTTTAGCATTGAATAAAGTAACATTTGGCTGTTAGTTTCCCTGACAAGCACGGCGCATTTGATAAGTTTTAATAATGTAGGGCTTATTTTTCATCATTGACTTACCTTTATCTACTCTGCCAATTTCATACCTTCAAAAAAGGCATAACTCGAATGACAAACTTTGAGGCCGTCAAGTAATTATATTTGCACATGGGAATTCGCTTATAGATAAAGAGCAGTTTTTACATATTTTTATTAAAGTAACATACCATTTGCTCGTTTCACCAAACAGGTGGTATTTGTCCAATCACTATGGATACCACATTTATTATTGGTTCGTCTGCGACTGCTTGTACTGGTCAAAACTGGAATCGCTTGTTGAGCTTTGTCAAAGATTTGGTCAGTCATTTTGGTGCGTCACCATCTGGAAGTCACTTTGCACTTATACCATACAGCACTGATCCTGAGTTGGTTCTCAAATTCAACTCATTAAGTGCCTCTCAACTCAGTGTCTCGGAGGTCAACAGCCGGGTTGCTAGCCTAAGCTGCCAGGGAGGTGCCAATCGAATTGATAAAGCTCTGGAACTAGCTGACAAGGAAGTGTTGACATACCCAGCTGGCATGAGAGATGTTTCAAGGGTAAACTCATTTATCAAACCTTTTTGCCAAAAGTTGTATTTTGATAAGGTTCCCACATATCCGTCTATATCACTCTGCTCTTTTTAACAACAACATAACTAAGTTGAATGTCTTTGTTCTTCCGTTGACATCTGACCTTTGGCCTATAAGTTAGATGCAATTGGTGCACCATCTTTTCATTGTGCGATAAAGATCATTAGCCACCATGCATTTGCTTTTAAACAAATATAAGCCCATAGAAATAACTTAAGACTGACTTTCAAAGGTAAGGATCTATAAATCTCATTATTTTATCTTCAATTCTCATTTATTTATTTGTTTTATTTATTTGTCATGTTTGTTACTTTTTTTCTTTCTGTATTGTAGCCTGTTATTGTAATCACGGATGGAAAGCAAACAACTGACCAAGGACCATATACCCCTCTCGACGAACTCTCCTCGCGGCTACGGAACAAAAAAGCAAGTGTATTCGTTGTGGGTATTGGCAACAATGTCGACAAGTCAGAACTTGAAAAAATCGCAACTTCACCAGCTAACGTGTTTACAGTCAAATCGTACGACGACTTGCGAGACAAAGTTCGGCAATATAGGACTGGCATTTGTATAGGTATTGTTCAAAATATCGTTCTTGTTACTTAGTATAGAGATTCATTTAAAATTCATCTTCTGTTATCTTCTTCAAGCTGTTCATTTATTGCGAGGCTGAGAAAGAGCTTCATTACAGTCGAAGCTCTCTTAACGGACACTCTCGTAAGCGGACAGCTCTACTTACGGCCGCCTTGTTTGAAACCCCGTTTTAACTCCCATACAAACTCTGTATTTTCACATTCTCGTAAGCGGACATTCCCGTAAGCGGCCACGGACACTTTCAGAGATTACGACCTAGAAATGTTCTTTGTTTTCAAGCTCCCGTAAGCGGACACCCCAAAGAAAATTCTATTAACAACCGCTGTATCTTGTTTTTATACCTTCACATCGCCGTTCGTCACAATAACTTTACAGTGATTACAGATTACAGTACCATATTTCAGTGTTGTTTCGTCGTCATCCACGTCAGGTTAGATTTCGAAACACCTCTTACATGCATATAAGCATTATGTTAACTGGGCAAGCTCCCGTAAGCGGCCATCTATCCCCTAAACCTCTAGTGGCCGCTTACGAGAACCATTTTCGTAAGCGGCCAGCTCTAGTTGCGGACACTTTTTTCGCGTCCCGGGGATGTCCGCTTACGAGAGCTTCCACTGTACTGTCTTTGATTGGTTTTGGTTTACTAACAAAAATGGAATGATTTTACTTTGAATTAGCACCACCTCCTCCTACAACACCAACACCAGCTCCTACAACTCCATCAGGTATGTGGTACGAGTTGGTTTGCTGCAAACTTTTTGGCGAATTTCCTTGTTATTTCACTTGCAAACATTCCAACAAGATATATTGTACGATAATGTATTCATTATTTAGCTTTAGTAATGTGAATTTCATATTTGCAGAATACGTTTTTGATCATACGGATGTTAAGCTTGGTAATAGCTATATGTGTCACGTGCACTTTTAGCATTGAATAAAGTAACATTTGGCTGTTAGTTTCCCTGACAAGCACGGCGCATTTGATACGTTTTAATAATGTAGGGCTTATTTTTCATCATTGACTTACCTTTATCTACTCTGCCAATTTCATACTTTTAAAAAAAGGCATAACTCGAATGACAAGAACCTGCAAGCAGTTTATAACCGTGCGATTAATGTGTGACCACCTCTTTCAGTTCTTTGGCTAGAAAGGCACAGCGCCGGACAATAAAAAATCTTTAGAAAAGCAGTCACTTGAGAAACACACAAGTCGTGCTTGTGTGAGTCACTGATTGTGCGTGACTTGAATTTCCTTCACCGCGTCATCTTTTGCTTTTAAAATCCACATGCCTAGCCGGCTAAATGCCTGCTTACGCATGCAAATAATTATTTTGTTTCGAATGTTCAATAAAATGTACCCAATCCAGTTCATGAATGGCATTAAAAAGAAGTCCATTTCACGCCAAAATAAAGAGTAGACTAAGGCCATCCTGATGTATTTCTCCGTTTAGCGTCGTTCGACGAGCTTTTGGAAGTATAAATAGAGCAAACCTGACTGCACAGGTAATTCCCCTGGAGCGATGACGTGTATTCCGTACCTTGACACATTCTTGCTGAGCTTGCAATTTACGTTTCGATTCCAAAATAAACTCAAAACAAATATTGGAATATCCAGAAAACAAGTCGCTGTTTTCCAATATTCAACACGTTCCTGGTAAATTGTACGACTTGTACTCGCTCCGAGCCAAACGCCTGAATAACACCAAAATAAATATTTCACACAAACAGAGCGCAGAGTATTCGTAAATATTTTTTAAAATAGGTGAATGATTATTTATAGCTACAGGCGAGCGATCGCATGTCATGGGTCTGACGTAGCGGTAGTATAAAAATAGCTTGGACATGTCCAAGCGGTCTTTGGTTTCGCCATGTGGTTCTTCAGTCCTCTCTTCTGGTAAAACACTCGAATGTCATGACACACAAATATACATTTCACTCTAAACAGAGGGCAGAGTGTTCATGTTAAACGAGTGATGATCGCCAGTAAAACATCAAATCTTGCGTGACCGTGACCAAGAGCCGGCTGGGCCGCGTGGGTCTGGAACGATTTACCGACAAAACAAAAACGACAACGACAACGACAAAATGCCGGCAAAATTATGAACCGGCTGCGCACGGTTAATAAACTTTGAGGCCGTCAAGTAATTATATTTGCACATCGGAATTCGATTATAGATAAAGAGCAGTTTTTACATAATTTTATTAAAGTAACATACTATTTGCTCGTTTCACCAAACAGGTGGTATTTGTCCAATCACTATGGATACCACATTTATTATTGGTTCGTCTGCGACTGCTTGTACTGGTCAAAACTGGAATCGTGTCTTGAGCTTTGTCAAAGATTTGGTCAGTCATTTTGGTGCATCACCATCTGGAAGTCACTTCGCACTTATACCATACAGCACTGATCCAGAGTTGGTTCTCAAATTCAACTCTTTAAGTGCCTCTCAACTCAGTGTCTCGGAGGTCAACGGCCGGGTTGCTGGCCTAAGCTGCCAGGGAGGTGCCAATCGAATTGATAAAGCTCTGGAACTAGCTGACAAGGAGGTGTTGACATACCCAGCTGGCATGAGAGATGTTTCAAGGGTAAACTCATTTATCAAACCTTTTTGCCAAAAGTTGTATTTTGATAAGGTTCTCACATATCCGTCTATATCACTCTGTTCTTTTTAACAACAACATAACTAAGCTGAATGTCTTTGTTCTTCCGTTGACATCTCACCTTTGGCCTATAAGTTAGATGCAATTGGTGCACCATCTTTTCATTGTGCGATAAAGATCATTAGCCAAAATGCATTTGCTTTTAAACAAATATAAGCCCATAGAAATAACTTAAGAATGACTTTCAAAGGTAAGGATCCATCAATCTCATTATTTTATCTTCAATTCTCATTTATTTATTTGTCATATTTGTTACTTTTTTCTGTATTGTAGCCTGTTATTGTAATCACGGATGGAAAGCAAACAACTGACCAAGGACCGTATACCCCTCTCGACGAACTCTCCTCGCGTCTACGGAACAAAAAAGCAAGTGTGTTCGTTGTGGGTATTGGCGACAATGTTGACAAGTCAGAACTTGAAAAAATCGCAACTTCACCAGCTAACGTGTTTACAGTCAAATCGTATGACGACTTGCGTGACAGAGTTCGGCAATATAGGACTGGCATTTGTATAGGTATTGTTCAAAATATCGTTCTTGTTACTTAGTTATACAGAGATTCATTTAAAAATTCATCTTTTGTTATCTTCTTCAAGCTGTTCATTTGTTACGAGGCCGAGAGAGAACTTCATTATGTCAAACTCACTTCTAGAGTTGTACCCAGAAAAATATGAAGCGAACAATGTAACTAACTGAATCTTCCCTAACGATTTTTTTCACTATTAAACAAGTATATACTCTCGTTTCTTACTAAGCAATTTACCCCATTTAAACTTAAAACGGTACATTCAAAAACGTATATACTGTTTTACATCCGTTTTCAAAACTAACAAAAATGGAATTTTTTATTTTCAATCAGCACCACCTCCTCCTACAACACCAACACCAGCTCCTACAACTCCATCAGGTATGTGGTACGAGTTGGTTTGCAACAAACTTTTTTGCGAATTTCCTTGTTATTTCACTTGCAAACATTCCAACAAGATATATTGTACGATAATGTATTCATTATTTAGCTTTAGTAATGTGAATTTCATATTTGCAAAATACTTTTTTGATCATACGGATGTTAAGCTTGGCAATAGCTATATGTGTCACGTGCACTTTTAGCATTGAATAAAGTAACATTTGGCTGTTAGTTTCCCTGACAAGCACGGCGCATTTGATAAGTTTTAATAATGTAGGGCTTATTTTTCATCATTGACTTACCTTTATCTACTCTGCCAATTTCACACTTTTAAAAAAGGCATAACTCGAATGATAAACTTTGAGGCCGTCAAGTAATTATATTTGCACATCGGAATTTGCTTATAGATAAAGAGCAGTTTTTACATATTTTTATTAAAGTACCATACCATTTGCTCGTTTCACCAAACAGGTGGTATTTGTCCAATCACTATGGATACCACATTTATTATTGGTTCGTCTGCGACTGCTTGTACTGGTCAAAACTGGAATCGTGTCTTGAGCTTTGTCAAAGATTTGGTCAGTCATTTTGGTGCATCACCATCTGGAAGTCACTTTGCACTTATACCATACAGCACTGATCCAGAGTTGGTTCTCAAATTCAACTCTTTAAGTGCCTCTCAACTCAGTGTCTCGGAGGTTAACAGCCGGGTTGCTAGCCTAAGCTGCCAGGGAGGTGCCAATCGAATTGATAAAGCTCTGGAACTAGCTGACAAGGAGGTGTTGACATACCCAGCTGGCATGAGAGATGTTTCAAGGGTAAACTCATTTATCAAACCTTTTTGCCAAAAGTTGTATTAGTATGATAAGGTTCCCACATATCCGTCTAAGATTTTTTTTTTTTGGATTTTTCTCACTCTGTTCTTTTTAACAAGAACATTACTAAGTTAAATGTCTTTGTTTTACCGTTGGAATCTGACCTTTGGCCTATAAGTTAGATGCAATTGGTGCACCATCATTTCATTGTGCGATAAAGATCATTAGCCACCATGCATTCGCTTTTAAACAAACATAGGCCCATTGCAATAACTTAAGACTGACTTTCAAAGGTAAGGATCCATAAATCTCATTATTTTATCTTCAATTCTCATTTATTTATTTGTCATATTTGTTCCTTTTTTCTGTATTGTAGCCTGTTATTGTAATCACGGATGGAAAACAAACAACTGACCAAGGACCATATACCCCTCTCGACGAACTCTCCTCGCGGCTACGAAACAAAAAAGCAAGTGTGTTCGTTGTGGGTATTGGCGACAATGTCGACAAGTCAGAACTTGAAAAAATCGCAACTTCACCAGCTAACGTGTTTACAGTCAAATCGTACGACGACTTGCGAGACAAAGTTCGACAATATAGGACTGGCATTTGTATAGGTATTGTTTTAATATTGTTCTTGTTACTGAGTATAGAAATCCATTTCAAAATCATCGTCGTTTATTTTAACCAAATTTTACCTGTTTTTGTTCCATGTTATTTTTAAGACGCATCTTTTAACTTTCGTTTTACTTTTTATTTTCCATTTTAGCGCCAACTCCACCGCCAACAACAGTTCCACCAACACCAAAACGTAAGTCAAAGTTATTCGTTAACGAAACCAATGAAAGGTGAAGTGCCTTGTAGAAGCCGAAATGTTAAAACTGTTAGTTTGTCTTCTACTGTTGATTGCAAAAATTACCCAGAGACGTTAGTTTATGACGTTTTCCCTGTAGAACTGGAAAACGGATCACTTTGTTTGCGAATACAACCGCCTTTAATCACTCCTTTGGGCTGCCATAACCGGCAAACTATATCTCAACAACAGTAAATCAAATGTTATTTGTGATCTTTTGCACTCAAGACCACTACATCTCTAATTTGTTTATTTGTTTTGCAGCTTGCAAGGCCACAGCAGATGTAGCATTCCTTGTCGATTCATCTGGGAGCATTGGTCGCTCAAGATGGCCATTAATGTTAGACTTCTTGAAAAAAGTAACTGACGTATTTAACGTTGGTCCTGATGGTACTCACATAGCTGTAGTTGCCTACAGTTCTAACGCAGTGGTAGAGTTTAAATTCAACACCTTGTCTGGAGCGCAAGTTACAGCAGCTGAATATGGAAAACTGATTGACAGAATACGATTTCAGAGAGGCTTTACTTACATTGACAAAGCTCTAATATTGGCTGATGAGCAGGTGTTTACGACAAGCGGTGGAATGAGGCCTGGTGTGTCACAGGTAAGAAATTACTGAACATTCGTTTAAGTGGTTGATAAATGCTGCGATCACACTTGAACGAAACTAATGTGGAGTTTCAGGAGAGATTGGAAGGAAGAGGTATCTTCAACTGTTATTCGGTGTTACGACTTGCTTTAAGCTTGCATTTTCTCTTGCTTCATGTGTGAAGAATGTTAACACAAATACAAGCGCAACCGCTAGCAAGAAAAGCGAAACTTTTTTGCCATTTTTGAAAATATTTCACTCAATTTGATGGCTTTTCCGTACGTCCAGATTTGGCTATAAATCCGTGACACATTTTCTAAATGCAGGACTGTCTAAATTTGGTTATCTTTTTTGACTCTTGATCGAGCGACCCATGTTTCAGCCCTGGCCGGATTATTGTGTTCCTACACAGCGTCCGTCTTCCCACGTAGTATAATGCTAGCAATTTGTCATGGAAACCAGACAAATTCTTGGTGGCTTAACGACGATGGACTTACATCCTGTCTTGGACAGTAGAAATATTTGGTGGAAAATGGAATAAGCTTTGTCTAATCCGTATGCACACTGTTTAACATCATATAGTTCTCTTCTCATCTGCACTACACCTAATCTTTTCAGACTGCTCAACTGTTTATTTCAATTCCCAACAGGTCGCTATTGTGATAACCGATGGAGAACAGACAACAGCTCGAGAGTATACACCTTTGGACATCGCATCTAAGAGAATCAAAGATAAGGGAGTTGAAGTGTTCGCTTTAGGTATTGGAAGTAATGTTAACAATGATCAACTACGGCAGATTGCAAGTTCCAATGACAACGTGTTCACTTCTACTGGATTTGAGGACCTCCTTAAGGTCGTGAAGCCAATCGTGGAAAAGTCTTGTCCAAGTAAGAGACATTTGGTATATACAAGGCTAAAAATGGATAAAACAATTAAAATGAACCGAACGTTTTCGACATGTTTGTCATCATCAGGGTGTCTCAACAGTAACTGCCGTGAAATTTTAACTTTATGAAGGCTTTTATTAGTTCTGCCAAAACACTTATCCCCTCGTGTTCCATAATTAACATCTTCTTTCTGATGAAAAGGGTCTGGAACACAATTCCAAAGAGTTAAGTTTATGTTGGGTGCGGGATAAAGCGCTAAAAAATTACATATGTAAACAAAAACTGCTCTTTATGAAGACACCTGAGGCTCTCATAAGTAATCAGACTGACTACAACGACTTAAATATTTCTAGTATAAAAACAGTTAATATTGAAGAAGTGGTTGCAATGTTAAATAAAATGTTATAAAGCAAGTAGGATAGTGACGACGGCTCAAAGTGTAGACAAATGCTTTTTCTCCAAGCTCTTAATCTTTTCGTCAAAAAATAACCGGCATATAATTTTTTTATGAATTTCGCTTTCGAAGGTTTTTTCTTCGAAAGTTTTTTTTTTTAACTTGAAAAGGTGCAATAAAAAAAACGTTTATACTGTTTTTCATCTGTTTCGTTTTCAAAACTAAAAAATTGGAATTATTTTATTTGAATTAGCACCACCTCCACCTACAACACCAACACCAGCTCCAACAACTCCATCAGGTATGTGGCACGAGTTGTTGTTCGACAAACTCTTTTTGCGAATTTCTTGTTATTTCAGTGACAAACCCCAACAAGATAAAATGTACGATAATGTATTAACATTTAGCTTTAATAATGTGAATTTCATATTTGCAGAATACCTTTTGATAATACAGATGTTTACTTGGTAATAGCGATATGTTTCACATGCAATTTTAGCATTGAATTAACTGTTATTTGGCTCTTAATTATCCTGACAATCGAGGCGCATTTAATTTTTGATACGTCTTTATGAAGACCTTTTCTATTAATGACCTGCCTTAATCTTTCCTGCCAAATTCATTTTTTTTAACAAAGGCATGTTTTGAATGATACCTTGGAGGCCAGCAATAACTATATTTCCACGCCTGAGGTCAACTAAAGAAAAGCACTTTTTCCTTTTTAAAGAGTAACATGTTATTTACAAGTAAACTACATTTTGAACGTGTTATTTTCTCTTCTTTCACCAAACAGGTGGTATTTGCCCAATCCCTATGGATACCACATTTATTATTGGCTCGTCTGCGACTGCTTGTACTGGTCAAAACTGGAATCGCTTGTTGAGCTTTGTCAAGGATTTGGTCAGTCATTTTGGCGCCTCGCCATCTGGAAGTCACTTTGCACTTATACCATACAGCACTGATCCTGAGTTAGTTCTCAAATTCAACTCATTGAGTGGCTCTCAACTCAGTGTCTCGGAGGTCAACAGCCGGGTTGCTGACCTACGCTGCCAGGGAGGTGCCAATCGAATTGACAAAGCCCTGGAACTAGCTGACAAGGAAGTGTTGACATATCCAGCTGGCATGAGAGATGTTTCAAGGGTAAACTCAATGCTTATACCTTTGTCGTAAAAGAAGTATTCATCCCATTGTTATGTTCCGACCCATCCGTGTAAAATGTTTTATATATTCTGCTGGCACCAATTTTTTAAACACAGGATAATTACCAATACCACCAAAAAATGCAATTTGTGTCCCTTTAGAGATGTCAACTATCTATCATTCTGGCCCCAGTTGTTCAACGGGTGGATAACGCTATGCACCGAATAAATCACTATCCGGTGGATAGCGAAGTAGGTTTTGTATAACAGTTATCCATTGGATGCAATTTGTAACGGAGCTCCATGGTTAAGGAAATTTGGTAAAGCTATATGAAGTCAAAAAAGGTTTCGCTATCAAGTGAGCGAACGCCCTCCCGTACAGACTTTTGAGTAGGCGGAGAAAAGTCACAGGGCAACCCGAACGGGGTGGGGGGGAGAATGCCATCTTATCATACCCCTACGAACGTTTACGTCGGCTTGTTCGTATAATATTGGACATCCATGTCATGGTCAATTGACAGCTCTCAAAACAAGGAATCTGCAAACAAGTATCACATGACCATATCGCGTGCTCAGGTTAACGCCTCATTGAAGTCATGTGTTTTTTTCCATTTTTACACTTGTATCGTGGGCTCGAATCTTATTTTTTGTTTAGGGTAATGACAGGATTTTGTAAGCACAATTTCTACTATTGGAGTTGATTTATTTCGGCTGTGGATCTTTCTTGAGAAGTATACGTTTAATAACTTCAATAATAGTATTTTCAATGAGAGTATTTTCACAAAATTTAAGAACCAGAAAATAAGTGTGGAACTCCGCATTTAGGGCTTGGCTAGATCTATATATTACTATAAAAGATGTTAATTCCGGGATGTAAAAGTGTTGGTCATCCTAGATAAGGTTTTAGAAAAACTGATTTGGTTTCTCCAATGGTGATATTTATTGTTTGCTGCCTACTGATTCACTTCTTTCCACTACAGTTACTATTTTTTACTAATTCTCATTTATTTATTAGTTTTTTCTATTTATTACTTTTTCATGTCTCTATTGTAGCCCGTTATTGTAATCACGGATGGAAAGCAAACAACTGATCAAGGACCGTATACCCCTCTCGATGATCTCTCCTCGCGGCTACGGAACAAAAAAGCAAGTGCGTTCGTTGTGGGTATTGGAGACAATGTTGACAAGTCAGAACTTGAAAAAATCGCAACTTCACCAGCCAACGTGTTTACAGTAAAATCGTACGACGACTTGCGAGACAAAGTTCGGCAATATAGGACTGGCATTTGTATAGGTATTGTTTTAAATCGTTCTTGTTACTGAGTCTAGATATACAATTAAAATTATCTCTTTTTTATTTTTTAACCAAATTACAGCTGTTTTATTTTATTTTTGACTTTTCTTTATTTCTTATGTTCTATTTCAGCGCCAACTCCGCCGCCAACGACACTTCCACCAACACCAAAACGTGAGTCAAAGTTATTTGTTAACGAAACCACTCAAAGGTGAAGTGCCTTGAAGAAGCCCAAATATCAAATCTGTTAGAAGGTCTTCTACTGTTGATTGCAAAATTACCCAGAGACGTTATTTTTGGACGTTTTTCCTGTAGAACGGGAAAACGGATCACTTTGTTTTCGAATGCAATCGCCTTTAAACACTGCATTTGCCTGCCGTAAGCAGCAAACTATATCCCAACAACCGTGAATCGCATGTTATTTGAATGTGATCTTTTGCACTCAAGACGAATTCTGGTATAAAGCACTGTTGCTGTGTTGAATTTGTCAAAAGGATAATTTTAAGGTAATGTTCTTTATTTGTTTTGCAGCCTGCAAGGTCACGGCAGATGTGGCATTCCTTGTTGATTCATCGGGAAGCATTGGTCGCTCAAGATGGCCATTAATGTTAGACTTTTTGAAAAAAGTAACTGATGTATTTAACGTTGGTCCCGATGGTACTCACATAGCTGTAGTTGCCTACAGTACTAACGCAGTGGTAGAGTTTAAATTCAACACCTTGTCTGGAGCTCAAGTTTCTGCAGAAGAATATGGAAAACTAATTGACAGAATACGATTTCAGAGAGGCTTTACTTACATTGACAAAGCTCTGATTTTAGCTGATGAGCAGGTGTTTACAACAAGCGGTGGAATGAGGCCTGGTGTGTCACAGGTAAGTAATTACTGAACATTTGTTTAACTGATTAATAAATGCTGAGATCACACTTGAGCAAATTTCATGTGGGAATTGAAATGCGAGGTATCTTCAACTGTTATTCGGTATTCTGATCTCGTAAATGGAGAATCTGTTTACACGCCGAAGTGTAACTAAGGTAGGCTGCAAAAATGAAAAACGCTTACGCCTGGTTGACACGTGTGACTCGAAGAAAACACGTGTCAACTGCCTCGACGCAAATAGAAGCGCTAGAAATGAAGAATTGTCCATTTTTAACCTGCTTTGCGCTTGAATTTTCTGTTGCAACACGTGTAAAGAATGCTAAGGCAAAATTAATACAAACGCAACTGCTAGCAAGCAAAGCAAAACTTTCCTGCCATCTTTGAAAATAATTCACTCAATTCAAGTGCATTTTCCGTACGACCACATTTGACTAAAAATCCGTGACAGTGACTCTGGATCGAGCGACCCAGGTTCCAGCCTTAGCTGGGTTATTGTGGTGTATTTTCTTACACAGCATCTCTGCATCTGGTGGTTAAACTACAATGTACTTACCTCCAATCTTGAGATAGCTCAACTGTGTATTAAAATTCCCAACAGGTCGCTATTGTGATCACCGATGGAGAACAGACAACAGCTCGAGAGTATACACCTTTGGACATCGCATCTAAGAGAATCAAAGATAAGGGAGTTGAAGTGTTCGCTTTAGGTATTGGAAGTAATGTTAACAATGATCAGCTACGGCAGATTGCAAGTTCCAATGACAACGTGTTCACATCTACTGGATTTGAGGACCTTGTTGATGCCGTGAAGCCAATCGTGGAAAAGTCTTGTCCAAGTAAGGGACCTTTTTCTCAACAGTAACAGACGTGAAATTTTATTTTTACAATGTGTTTTATTTTAAGGTAGTTCCCTTGAAATAGAACTGCTCATAGATTTCCAACAAACTTTGCCAGTTGGTTGTTTACCTTAAGGGAAGTTAAATTTTGAAATAAGAAAGGGGGGTCACCGTATTCGTTTAGGAGCAGGAAGACCTAGTATTTACCATATAATTCATTATATTTCCTTTGCGAGTACTGGCAAAGTACACTTTGTCGGTGATAATATATTATTCTGCCATAGAAATTGATTTGTATTCCTTTTATAGAAAGAATTTGATCGTTACTTTCGAGCTAAGGGAAAAAAATGATAGGTCACCGATCTCGTTTACGAGAAAACGATGATTTCACTCTCGCGCGAGCCACGCCGCATAGAAAAGAGCCGCCATTTTTTATGTGCGCGCGCTAATTACGCGTAAAATTCTGCGCAGTAAGGATGCGCAGTGCAATACTAGAGAATTACCTTAAGTAATTTTAGACTTAATGAGTCACTTTTGCCAGTTCTGCCAAAACACAAATCGGCCCCTCGTATTGCATAATTGAAATCTTCTTTCTAGTGGAAAGGGTCTGGAACACACTTCCCAGCAATTAAGTTTCTGTTGGGTACGGGATTAAACGCTAAAAATTAAAAAAAAAATTAAAACTAAAACTTCCCTTAAATCATACTGACTACAATGACAAGGATATCTATAGTTGGTATAATGTGATCGTCCAGGTGAGAGTAGTTCTGGAAAGAACTGTTGTTGGTGACTCATGACGTTTCGACAACCTGAGCAAAAGTCATCTTCAGATGTTATTAGCTATAATACGCATTCCAAGTTCGTCAACAGTAATTGGCCAGTTTCGATCCGTCTATTCTTAATCAAATTAATCATTTACGTCGTGAAGAAGTCGTTTGTAAAGTGCCTGTAGTTGTTAACATCTGTTGATCGCCTATCAGTACTAAAGAAGTCTATACTCCCTTTCCTTAATAACCAGTTTACACCCTTTCAACTTGAAAAGGTAAATTAAAAAACGTATATACTGTTTTACATCCGTTTTCTTTAACTATTAAAATTGGAATTATTTTATTTTGAATTAGCACCACCTCCTCCTACAACACCAACACCAGCTCCTACAACTCCACTAGGTATGTGGTACAAGTTGTTTTTCAAAATTTAGCTTTAGAAATGTGAATTTTATATTCTCAGAATACTTTTTTGATAATACAGTTTAGCCTGGTAATAGCGATATGTTTCACATGCAATGTTAGCATGGAACAAAGTTATATTTGGCTCTTTTTTACCCTGACAATAGAGGCGCATGTAATTCGTTTTAATACATCTTCATAATGTAAGACCTTTTCTATCAGTGTCTTGCCTTAAGCTCCCCTGCCAAATTCATATTTTTTAACAAAGGCATGTTTTGAATGGTACACTTGGGGGTCATCAAATAAATATATTATTTCCACGCCGGAGTGCAACTAAAGAAAAGCAGTTGTTATAGAGTAACGTCTTATTAAACTACATTTTTAACGTGTTATTTTCTCTTCTTTCACCAATCAGGTGGTATTTGCCCAATCCCTATGGATACAACATTTATTATTGGCTCGTCTGCGACTGCTTGTACTGGTCAAAACTGGAATCGCTTGTTGAGCTTTGTCAAAGATTTGGTCAGTCATTTTGGTGCGTCACCATCTGGAAGTCACTTTGCACTTATACCATACAGCACTGATCCAAAGTTGGTTCTCAAATTCAACTCTTTAAGTGCCTCTCAACTCAGTGTCGCGCAGGTCAATGGCCGGGTTGCTGGCCTACGCTGCCAGGGAGGTGCCAATCGAATTGATAAAGCCCTGGAACTGGCTGACAAGGAGGTGTTGACATACCCAGCTGGCATGAGAGATGTTTCAAGGGTAAACTCAATGTTCATACCTTTGTCGTAAAAGTATTATTCATCTCATTGTTATGTTCACTCATCCATGTAAGATGATTTCTTTATATTATATGGTACCATTTTTTAACCACAGATAATTACCTATACCGCCAAAACATCAATATACAGTCGAAGCTCTCTTAACGGACACTCTCGCAAGCGGACAGCTCTACTTACGGCCGCCTTGTTTGAAACCCCGTTTTAACTCCCATACAAACTCTGTATTTTTACATTCTCGAAAGCGGACATTCCCGTAAGCGGCCGCGGACACTTCTAGAGATCACGACTTACACTTTTTCTTTGTTTTTAAGCTCCCGTAAGCGGACTCCCCAAAGAAAATCCTATTAACAACCTCTGTATTTTCTCGTAAGCGGCCAGCTCCAGTTACGGACACTTTTTTCGCGTCCCGAGGGTGTCCGCTTACGAGAGCTTCGACTGTATTTGTTTTAGGTTGAGTTCAAACTTATGTTTATAATTTGTATGCAATCTGTTTACCATTCTGGCATGTCAGATTGTTGGTCATCGTACATAAGCCTTTTAAATAAATTGATTTTGTTTCTCCAATTAGTGATATTTATTGTTAGCATATACACACTCAGTGATCTCGGTGTA
Source organism: Oculina patagonica (assembly GCF_052425735.1). Classification (NCBI taxonomy): domain Eukaryota; kingdom Metazoa; phylum Cnidaria; class Anthozoa; order Scleractinia; family Oculinidae; genus Oculina; species Oculina patagonica. The sequence continues at coordinate 56,075,102 of NC_135761.1, read as the reverse complement.
TCAAGCAACCTGATTGGTTTGTATGTAATGAGCATTATTCACTCCCTAAGGAGTGAATGATGCATCATCCAAACAGAAACAAAATGGCCGGCGTAAACTCGCGTTTCGCCGGTGTTTCTGAATCGCAAATACTAAGAATACAAGAAGATGCTAAACCAGAAAAGAAAAAAAGCTACGAAATTTGGCCTGGTGGTTTCCAAAGTAAGAGAAGACTACATGTTTCGCAATTTGCAGCACAATGTCCACACAACTCGTGAACAAAACGATAAACTTTTGCCTACCGTCAAGTCGCTCTTCGCCCGGCATCGGCAGAAATGAATACCGCAGATTTATCGGCAGCAACATCAAGAGTTATTTAACCAAGATCCTCCACAGATATTCAGGAAAACGTCTTTGTGCAAGAAAACATCCAGTTTTCACCACAGTTCTGCACACATTCAGTATAATCCAAACTTTCAGGTGGATCCTTCGCCGACTGCTCTTTCAATTTTCAATTCAAGTGAACTTCAAAGGGCTTTGATTCAACGGTCAAAATGTTTCGTAAGCAGGTTTTTAGTTCAGATTTCCAGTTTGAATTGCCTTCAAGGAGCATTTTGCTAGATTGTGACGAGGATTTTATCGAATATCGACTAGACTTGCCAAGTTTGAAGATTCTGTTAACTGTTTCGCGCATGCGGTTTAGTACCGCTTGCACGTTTTCCACGCATGAATTGAGAGGTCAATTAAATCGACTTGAAATGGTTTCCTTCTGAAAACTTTGAGATCGCTTGTTGTTGATATCACTTCGTGTGTATGTACTAAAAGAATTATTCTTTGAACTCTCAGTGAAAAGCAGCGGTATATCCACCTCGATTTTAAAAAATAATTGTTAATTGGCTACCTACTGATTCATGTTATACACTGCTTATATTTACTTATTCTCATTTATTTATTTGTCTTATTTGTTATTTTTTTATGTCTCTATTGAAGCCTGTTATTGTGATCACGGATGGAAGACAAACAACTGACCAAGGACCGTATACCCCACTTGACGAGCTCTCCTCGCGACTACGGAACAAAAAAGCAAGTGTGTTCGTTGTGGGTATTGGCGACAATGTTGACAAGTCAGAACTTGAAAAAATCGCAACTTCACCAGCTAACGTGTTTACAGTCAATTCGTACGACGACTTGCAAGACAGAGTTCGGCAATATAGGACTGGCATTTGTATAGGTACTGTTTAAATATCGTTCTTGTTACTGAGTATAGAAATCCTTTTTAAACCAAATTCCAGCTGTTATAGTTCCATTTTTTAACTTTTCTTTATTTGTTATGTTCTATTTCAGCGCCAACTCCTTCTACTCCACCACCAACAACAATTCCACCAACGCCGACACGTAAGTCATGTTTAGGAATGATGAACGTTTATTCGCTTGTCTCACGATAAAATTGCTTTGAGGTGTTGATCGAGACGTTTGGACTGCAATATTGATAGTGTTCATCAGGCGACGAGGTCGATTGTTTACGTTTCTCTATTTGTAGCATGTTGGCTCGCTGCTATTGGTGCATTTCGATCCTCATTAGTATTTCGACTATTTAATAATCATTCGCCGAAGGTGAAGTGATTATTTAACAGTGATCACGGAGCCTGAGTCGAATAATTGTTTAAGTATAATTTTCGGAGATGATTATCAAGAACTGAAAAATAACAATAGAAAACAAAGAATACAGCGAACAGAAGTGTTCGTTTGCATACTAAGAGTTTCAAAAGCAAGCAAAAGAAAAAAATACAAACACAAACACTACGAGAAAGAGAGATATCCCATACCTTTGTTTAATTGGTGGTGACTTCTGAGCAAATGTGCAAAACCTCTCGAAATGAGTAGCTCCGGTCAAAAGAGAACTGAATAATGTTTGGCCAGTCGATCTGAGTTTCTGATAGCCGCGTGCGATCTCCAAAACCACTGTGTTTACGATCAATTCTCAAATGCCTTGAGAACCATCTCTTGAAACTATTTCCGGTCCAAAACCCTTGGTAGTCAATTTGCAAATGCCCAATGTTTTGAAAATCCATGACTTGGAGTGGTTTCTCTCGAATGAAGGGAAATGCAGCCATGTTGACTTGCCTGGATGTCAAATGTGGCTTGGCTTAGTAACCAAGCCTTCAAATGTTATAATTACCTCTCGCGGGGTAATTATAGCCTCATAAGCCAAGTTTCTCGATCAATCAGAATGTCCCACTTCTTATAATCACCTTTGAAATTAAACTTAAAGATTTTGTTCCCTTATAGGTCCGCTTTGTTGTTAAACAGCTGTTGTGCTTTTAAATTTTACTATCTCTATAAATACCTCTATAAATAATATAACATCAATAGTGATAATAGTTGGAAAGTCGGAATAATAATGGAAATCGAAACGCACCAATAGCAGCGACCAACATTCTACAAATAGCAGCACATAAACAATAGACCTCATCACCTCATGAAGACTAGCAGTATTGCGATATGATCAACAACTCAAAGCAATTCCATTTTGAGACAAACGAGCTTTCCTTTCTTACACCTCGATGAACAATAAACACATGATCTTTATGTCATGTTTATTTCAAAACGAAACTCCGAAAGGTGATCATGAAGTGTAGAAAACTAAGTGTCTTGTAGAAACCCCGATGTAAAGACTGTTAGAAATTGTTGTAAATGTCTGCTGCTGATTGCAAAAATTACCGAGGGATGATTGTTTATTGTTAATTACGTTATCTTGGTGTGCGAATGCAGCCGCATTCAATCATCACTTTTGGCTTTGCGTACGAAGAGAGCGTTCCTTTCTTCAAACAACGGCTGGCAAAACTTAAGGTTTTTAACCAGTTTTATCTAGAAAGTTGCCATAAGCAATTAAGAAAATCTCAACAACGGTGAATCAAATCAAATAGGCTTTTAGTGTTACTTGTGATCTCTCGCACTCAAGGCGGATTCTGTTCTGAAACACTGTTATTCTGTTGAATTTGTCAATACAATAGTTTAAAGGCATCGTTTGTTTATTTATTTTTTTTGTAGCCTGCAAAGCAACAGCAGATGTGGCATTCCTTGTTGATTCATCGGGAAGCATTGGTCGCTCAAGATGGCCAAAAATGTTAAACTTCTTGAAAAAAGTAACAGATGCTTTCAACGTTGGTCCCAATGGAACTCATATAGCTGTAGTTGCCTACAGTACTAACGCAAAGTTGGAATTCACTTTCAACACCTTGACTGGAGCCCAAATTACAGCAGAAGAATATGGAAAGCTGATTGACAAAATATTCTTTCAGAGAGGCTTTACTTACATTGACAAAGCTCTGATAATGGCTGATGAACAGGTGTTTACGACAAGCGCTGGAATGAGACCTCGTGTGTCACAGGTAATACAGAACAAAACAGTTTATAAACTGGGTGATATTTTGTTTTATTTTTTCCTCCACCATCTCCGCGGTCAAGAATACTTAATCCTTGAATCTGATTGGCTAATTACGCGCGCTCCAGGGGTCCAGATTTTCCCATGCTGTGCTCGGTCCATACGTCCTACGTCGAATCAAATATTTCCCGTCCGGCCCTCCCACTCAGTCATTGAGTAGATAATCTTCAGTAGTAGGTTAACAAATCTTTCTAACACTTTCGTGCGAGGAAAGTGACCGCAAAGCCGGACATAATTCTCGTATAACTCGAAGATAAAGGGAAAGCTTTAGATAATTTAAACAAATATTTGAGCTTGTATAAAAGGTTAAAAATGGCCATAGTTTTTTCTTAAAATCAGCAAGAAAGGATGTCTCCATGACATCAGCAGAGTTCCAGTGGTTTATATGGCCGTCGAATTCATTGGTTCACGCGTGTTTTGGCCTTCTATGTTCACTTGCAACTATGGTTTGAACTTGTGCTCACAGTTGGTTTTGCATTCTCAACAGGTCGCTATTGTGATCACTGATGGAGAACAGACAACAGCTAAAGAATATACACCTTTGGACATCGCATCTAAGAGAATCAAAGATAAAGGAGTTGAAGTGTTCGCTTTAGGCATTGGAAGTAATGTTAACAATGATCAGCTACGGCAGATTGCAAGTTCCAATGACAACGTGTTCACTTCTACTGGATTTGAGGATCTCCTTAAGGTCGTGAAGCCAATTGCGGAAAAGTCTTGTCCAAGTAAGGAAGCACAGTCTCAAAGTAATATTTAATAATAGAATATAATCACAAAAGGGATGTAACATTTTGTCAGCAAAATTGCTTTCCTAAAAAAACTGGAGTATAATGATTTTTTTTTTTTTTTTTTTTTTTAATTTAAAAAACCCCCTTCCTTTTTTATGTGTGGGGGTTTTTTAGTCCCCTTAAAGGGAGGGAGGGGCAGTTTGTCCTTTTTCGAGAAAAAAAAAAGAGAAAAAAAAAAAGGGGGCATCTCCAATATTTTTAGACCCTGAGTGTTGGTCCGGTCTGGGGTTCGACCCCGACCTCCCGCAAGAGTCAGGCGCTCTACCAACTGAGCTAACCAGGCGGCGGTTAAAGATAATGATGTGGTACCGAAAAAAACATTGCCAGCATTTGTCTTAATGCATTATTAAGGTGTTATCACAAGTTTGGGGTTGTCTGTTTGTTCGTTATTGTTGTTTTTCTTTGTTTGTTGTTTACTGATCGTTGTCTTACAAATTCCTGGTGAATATTTCGTAACTATTGTCGATTTTGGTCATTTTAGCTTCAATATGAATTTTGCTTCATTTTAAAAAGGGCAGGAATACCATCGAAATATAACGACTACTTCATCCTTTTTCAGAAAAACCTCCAGATCTTTGTAAGACTATCGGCTGCAAAGCTCCCTACAACATAGGCTGCAAATCTGCAAATGACACAGTGGAATGCATCTGCCCGACATGTCCAGACACGCCAAACCCAGTTTGTACATCAGATGATGTCCAAGATCTTTCTGCGTGCCACATGAGACGACAATCTTGTTTAAGTGAGGATCTCCTGACCATTGCAAAGACTGGACCATGTGGTATGCAAATAGCAGTGACTGTTACTAAGACCATTTGAATGAATGATAATGATCCTTGTATAGCGCATTTTACAGAGCCCAATACACTTCACAAATGAATTTATCATGGGTTACGTAACCTCGTCTCGGGAGTGTTATGACATTTTGCACAATCCCTCGTTCACGGCTCGTGTTGACACACCCCAAAAGTGGTTGCCTATTACATGATAAATGTTGTATATTCGGTTACGAGATCGGACATCAGCATAGCAGGCGCCTTTGGCAGCCGCTATCTCGTCCCACCACCTAGCCCGTGGAGTTCGCAAGCCTGTGAAAACCGCAATAAACTTCTTCTTATTGAAAGGAACACAATCTTCGTCGTTTGATAAAATTACTAATACTACATTATTTAACGAGATAAATGCTTTACGCTGTGGTGAAAAAAATTCTGTACTTTAATCTTGAGATTCAATAGAAAAGGGACTGTAATGGATGGGAAAGAATGTTTATCTATTTCTTCAGCGTTGGCCTTTTCTTCTTTCTAGACAAAGAATGCAAACCAATCGTTGATATTGGATTTGTCATCGATTCATCTGGAAGCATTGGACGTAGGAACTGGGAAAGAATGAAGAGATTCCTGAAAGCAATGGTCAGCAAACTTGACGTCAGTCCTTCGACTACACACATATCAGCAGTTGCCTACAGCAACAACCCTGAGGTGGTGTTACGATTCAACAACCGACAGGATACAGATGAAGTCAATAAGGCGTTTGATGGAATGCGTTGGCAGCGCGGTTTTACTTTCACCGACAAAGGTCTTCTGCTTGCAGACAGTGATTTGTTCCAAACTGCAAATGGCATGAGACCAAACGTAGGCAAGGTACGTTCAAAAGGGAGAGATGATCAATTAAAGGCCATGTTCACACTTAGTGCCCGAACACTGGTACCTGACCGCGGGCAAAAAATAGGGTCGTGTGCGCACACAGAAAACCAAAGTACCCAAGTACCATTAAGTTCCCGAGTTCAAGGTCGAGACGCTGAATTATGGCGTGGGCACTTGAAAAAATAGTGTGTTCACATTAGTGCCCAGCGAGAATCGTACTTGGGCACCGTGCCCAGGCACCAAGTGTGAACACAACCTTAGTCAGAAGCAACTAACCAGGAAATTCAGACAAGATTCTTGAAATGTCGTTGTACGAAGGTGACGTTTCGCTCTAGAAAATGCAGGCACCGAAATAATCCATTGGGTCCTCCTAGTCGCATACTATTTTCCCTTTTGTTATATCTCATTCTGTATTTAATTCGGTACAAGTGATTTAACGTTAAAATGTTGGTAACATAATTAAGGGATAAAGCAAAATTTGTTCGGGTTTTTGAAGTTTCTCTTTTGTTCCGTCAAGCGAAATGGCTTAGTTTTTGCTTTCTCTAGGCCTTGGTTGTCATCACAGATGGAAAGCAAACAACAGCAAAACCGTACACCAAACTGTCAATAGCATCTCAAGGAATAAAGAACGCAGGTGTTGCAGTATTCGCTGTTGGAGTTGGCAAAGGAGCTGATGCAGCAGAGCTGAGGGAAATTGCATCAAGCCAAGAGAATGTTTTTGTATCGGAATCGTTTAAGGAACTCCAGAACCTTGCTGTTGATATAAGGAAGAAGCTCTGTGAAGGTAAGTTTTGAAACTATTTTGATGTGTCCTGATTAAGAAAAGTAGAAGTTTAGTTTTATGAAGTAAATGCTTCTTTACCCCTTTTTGCTGAAGAGTGCGGATTAATTTTTGCAATAGGATCGAGTGATGGTTAATTTCATTTGTGATTATAATTGTCTTAAATAGGCGGGAATCCGATTTGTATCACGAATGTGATTAAAGACAGAATCAGACGAAACGAGATCCTTTTACCAATTAATCAACTGTCATCAACTGTCAACTAGCCATCGCTTAGTTTGTTGAATAAGACTATAAACTGACATTATTTAACGAGAGTTGCACTTAATAGACAGCAGACTGGCTTTTTTTTTTTTTTTTTTTTTTTTTTTTTAATTTAAAAAAAAACAAGAAAACAGCAGACTGGCTGCCGAAAGCTTATAATTTTAAACAAATTTTTACCAGAGAACGCCTTATTACAATTTTAACATAAGAATTGTTGAGTTAATTGTTTTTTAGATAAAAAGAAAAAATAAGCCAGTTCAGTGCAATTATGTCATTACAGTGTGCGTAAATGACGTACACCTGTTCTATTGGTGCTCTGATTGGCAGTGAGAACCTATCATATTCGACAATAACTTAAACCAACCCAAACAATGATATTTGAATGACTGCTCTTCATCCATAGACGAAAAAAATCGAACCGCCTTACACTGAAGCATAATTGTTTAATGCGGTCCGTCAGCGTTTATTTGAATGGTCGCACACTGCTGATTTATTGTCGTTCGTATAAGCGTAATCTGTCCTAAAAAACAATGGACAACTGAACTAAGTCGTAAGCTTCAGCAGTGGATAGAGATCTTGGCAAATACACAGTTTTTTCAGAATAGTCATTTTTCTTTCATTAACAGTGGTGTTCTCTTTTTCCTGCAGTGCGTCCTCCGCCCACAACCCTCCCTCCCACCACACCAAAACCAACAGGTGAGCTGCCGTCGTTTGTAACTTTATTTTTAAAGTGAATTTAACAATTTTGGGGTGTATTCGCTTAAAGAGGCTGACAACACCGAACAGTTTCCAGCTCTTATACTTTGATGTGTACTACAAATGATGTGTATTACAAATATTTCAGTTGCTGCTACAAAAATGGCATCAAACAAATGCCCAATTATTGATAAACCTTTAGTTTTAGCTTTAAGTACTAATAACTCAAAAACGAGCTCGGTGACCCCATAAACTCCTGCAAAATCCTGAAGGCCGCCCTACAGATCACGTTCTCCCAACGGGGGAAACCACTGGCTGCATAAGCTTGCACATATTTAACTCGCCTACAAGGCATTGGCTGGTTGTGCAAGCTTGCTGGCTACAGTAGCTCGAGTTTAACCTTGCCTCAATGTTATTTAGCCACATGACAAAATCGAGGAAAAATCAAAAGAAATTGAATCGAGTCTAAGGGAGTAATAAATTATTTATTTCCTATGATTACACCAAGCTCCCCAGCCAAGGTAGAATGTTTATTTATTGAAATTGGTCAATTCAATCAAAATCAATGCGAGATTGTATTACACAGATACAAAATAGAAAAACTGCATGTCCAAAAAGAATCATTCCCACCTCATCAATATTTCCAATAGAGCAAAAGCCAACTCTTTTTTTTTTCAAAACTGCCGTCTAGCATTCTTATTTTCTTCAACGCCAAGATGCCGTGCAAAAATAGAAAAAAATAGAGGAACAACTAGACACAGATCAAAACAAGGGCTGTCATGAACTAATTTAAATTCAAAATTATTAAAAAAGCTAATCAGAACTAACTATAGTTAACTGCATTGGTGTGACCGCAAAGGCGACAAAAAGAACTAACTATAGTTAGGTATGACGTCATGTAACTTGAGACTAACTAAAGTTAAACTTTAGTTACGTCGTAGAAGTGACTGCAGCCAATATTGACCACATTTCACGGTACCTTTGTCACACCTTTGATGAACGTCAAAGGCATGATACCTTTGACTAAAATCAAAAACGACCTTTACCGCAATCAAAGGAATGGCAGAGGTTTGGCCAAGACGGTCTTAACAACCTTTAACCTAGGTCACATTTACGGATCGAAAGCTAACTCTTTTTTTTTTCTATACTTCCGTCTAGAATTCGTTTGCAAAGCCGTAGCAGACGTGGCCTTCATTGTGGATTCATCTGGAAGCATTGGCCGTAGGAACTGGATAAAGATGCTGCAGTTCTTGAAAGACATGGTGAAAGCTTTCAATGTCGGCCCGGATAAAACACACATTGCTGTGGTAGCTTACAGCACCAGGGCTAATGTTGAGTTTAAATTCGACAGACTTAAAGGATCCCAAATAACAGAGGCAGGATACAACCAACTTATCGATAGAATTAGATTTCAGAGGGGCTTCACTTACATTGACCAAGCTCTGATCCTTGCCGACCGGGAAATATTTATAAGAGGAGCTGGAATGAGACCAGAGCTTCCACAGGTGAAAAGAGATCAGCTAGTTAGCTAAACAAGTCATAAGTTTACGGGTTATTTTTGCAATTCACTTTCCAGTTGTGTTTGGGTTTTTCTAAAAAAAAATAACATTACCGACTGCACTTTGGGGATGTGAGAGTAAGAGTTGGTCAGCCCCCCCCCCCCCCCCCCATCCCTCGCTTCCGCTGCCCGCTCTGTCGTACCCTGTTGGTGGGCTAAGTAAAAACGGAAGAAGTTACGAACTATGCACAAGTACTTCCTCGTGGAAGAGATAATATAGTGGTCGTCAGGCTCACATCAATGTCGGAGCGTTCCTACTCACTTATTATTAACTGACGACTCAACAACCCAAGCTATTTTTAAATGTGGGTCCCGGCCATGTTCAATTTAAAATGCTTTCAAGCAATTCCCTCTTTCTCTCTCATCTCTCATTAGAGCTCCCTTTCCTTACCACGACGTCATATATGGGTTGAGTTTGTTATTGATTCATTCGCTCATGCATCCGAGGGTTTCATTCCGGGTTCAGCGGTTCATTCATTCATTCACAAAAACCAACTGACTGACTGACTGAGAGACTGACTTATTTACTTATTCATTTACATCTCTTTCTGCAGATCGCAATTGTTATTACTGACGGCAAACAAACAGAACGAGGAAATTGGAGACCACTTAGTGAAGCGTCCAGCGGACTCAAACTAAAGAAAGTTCAGGTCTATTCCCTTGGCATTGGAACAAATCTCGACAGTAAACAACTGAATGATATAGCCAGTTCAAAAGACAAGGTGTTTTACGCTGCTAGTTTTGCAGAATTGGCACCCGTGGCGAAGACGATTGTGCAGAATTCGTGTCCTGGTAGGTTCTTTTCGCAGACGCTGTAAATATTAAGTTTGGGATACATTAAAGATAGTACTGATTGGGAGAAAATGGGAATTTGCACAGCCCCTTCCACTTTGTCATCATTTGTGTAAATGCTGATCGCCAGTTAACACCAGTGATCCAGTGATCACTGATTGGCCTTTCAGGGCAAATAACCCGAATCGAAACCCGAATCATTGGAATGCATATGCTTTATTTTGTATGGGTGAATGCAGGGGAAATTTAACCTTTATCGCATGATCTCGGAAGCACGCTTCGTTTTTCAAATCTTCAAGAAATGTTTAGTTGAAGCAGGTGTTTAGGAACCCTTAAGGCTTTTGTCATCGGAATTTTGTCATATAAGGATCACGTCGCTATGCGTTCTCCTCCTTTGGTGTGCGAGGGGGAGTTACATGTATTTCCCTATTTCTCATTCTTTGCGTTCTCACATTTCGCGCCAAATCGAGTAAGCTTTAAGAATGAGCTTGGGTACTAGGTACTAAGATAAAATCAGAGGATCTCTCAAAAGGAGAGTAGTACTCAGGAGATAATGAGACAGGCAGGTGAGAATATAGCCATGGCTAATAAGCACCCCAAAAAGTGCTATATGCGATGGCTATCATTCCGAAAGTTTACTTCATACCAATGATCATTAACCTAAAGCAATTCATTTTCAAACACAGCTTACCACCAAAAATTATCAAAACATATTTGTTTCCCAAAGGCAATACCGAAATTGTCTATGTCATAGCCAGGTGTCAGACAAGAAAACATTGTTGTTATTGTTCGGTCGTAGTCAAGTTTTTTACTATATCATCCCTGAAGAGAAATCGCAAACCCACCCTGGGCGATAAGACGTTTTGTATTGTTTCGTAGTCTAATATATTTTAGCATTTTAGTAGTTAAGTACTAAGGTGAATAACTGAATTGATAAAAACTTTTTACTAATGATACTTTTTTCTTTTTATTTATATTCAGAACAAACGAAAGGTGAGTTATTTACTGTTCAACAATTTAATATATATAAATAAAAAAAAAAAATTTATATAATTTTTAAATTTTTTTTTAATTTATATATATTTTTTTTTTTTTTTATTTATTTTTTTTTTTTTTTTTGTTAGGGTTTTTTTTTAAAAAGGGGGCTTTTCCCCCACACAAATTTGACACTTAATAAAGTTATTATTATTATTATTATTAGTATTATTATTATTATTATTATTATTATTATTATTATTATTATTATTATTATTATTATTATTATTATTATTACAGGTTTTTAGTCTTCATTTATTTTCTGTGCTTGATGTTACAGTTAGAAGTTAAAAGACGTACCAATTTCAGATGAAAACCCCTGAAAAACCATAACATTTAGACCGGCATTTGTCTTCATGTGCATAGCTTATAGCAGATGAGTTCCTTGGAGTGAAAGGCTTGGCTCCGCTTAACCTAATCGTTGAACTCTAATTTGATCTTCTGGCAGATCCTTGTAAAACCGAGGGCTGTAACGCTCCTTACAATGAGGGCTGCAAAGTGGTGAACGATAAAGCAGAGTGCATTTGCCCAACGTGTCCTGCAACCATCCGGTCGGTCTGCAGTTCGGACGATGTTCAAGATCCTAACGAGTGTTCAATGAGACGACAAGCTTGTCTCACATCAAGTCGAATAGCCGTTAACAGAAGAGCACCATGCGGTATGATAGAATTCATTATTTTGTTCAAACTAAATTTTTGAATTATTAGCCTTGGATGCAATCCTCTCCGAGAATAGGGCCCGCGGTTCTGTCAAGATGATGACAGAAAAATCACTCTCTTGCCGGAAGTCCTCTTGGAGAAAAAAATAGCTTCAAAATTCGATAATGTCGGAAAAAGACTTGGGATGGTGATGTAGGTGTTGATATGGTGAATTATCCACCTCGTATTGTCCATATTTTTTTTAATACGCCTTTCGAGGGGATGGGCAGTAATTAGAATTGGGTCTTTATGAAGGTGGGGGACTTTCGGAATGGGGGGTTATTAGAAGGGGATTTCATAAAATAAAGGAAAAAGTCGATGGAATTTTTGCGTTTAACCGCTGTGAAAGAGGGAATACAGTTTGGTAACACTCGTAAAATTTTTGGAGAACTTCAAACAGCTATGAAAACAACTTTTCGCTATGTATTGTTTTGTGCTTCCTTTGTGTAATCATCTCATTGAATAAAGGATTTGTATAACAACAAGTTAAAAACATTTCCCTGAATTAATTTTTCAGCGCCCGACTGCAGAAAAGCCGCAGATGTCGCCTTTATAGTGGACTCGTCGGGAAGCATCGGTAAAACGAACTGGGAACGAACAAAGCGCTTCCTCAAGAGAATCGTTAGCAAACTGGATATCGGCCCCACGACCACACACATAGCAGCCATTGCCTACAGCACTAATCCTCAAGTGGTGCTGCGTTTCAACACACTTTCCGGCAGCAGGCTCAACGTGAACGAGGTCAACAAGGTTTTGGAAGGTATGGCATGGCAACGGGGATTCACGTATATTGACAAGGCTCTTCAACAAGCTGCGCAAAGCCTATTTACTACAGCTGCTGGCATGAGATCAAATGTACCCAAGGTAAATGTTTGTTTGTTTGTTTGTTTATTACTTGTCCCAGTTTATTTTTCATGGCCGGGTTGCTCTAACACGATTAAGCTAATCCAGGATAAGTGTGAATTTTGATTTTAGATTTCTGACTTTTCAGTGAGGTTTCCTGTTTATATATTCTGTCTTCTAGTTTTGGCGTCGCCTAGTCTCAAACTCCAAAACATAAACCAAAATACTCACACTGTCATACAAGAGAAACTGAACCCTCGATCAACTTTCAAATCCTGGGTTAGTGTTAATCGCTTCGCTCGCTTTCCGCCCCCCTCCCCCCCCCCCCCCCCCGCCTCGCGCTTCGCGCTCGCTTCGTTTGCTTTTTGCGTTGCTCGAGAGGCTGTGGACAGTCTACCTAGGACGCTATAGCAAAACCCAGTGACTGACTCACTACCATTTAAACAATAGAGTGTTTCTGTCGAGGAACTATCGGCTGATAGTTTGCGGAAATTTGATAGAAATCTTGAGCCCGCGGTTAAAAAAAGCTATCGACGGGAATCGATGGTTTTATATCATCCCATCCAGAGATGGTCAAGACGTAATCCTTCTTGTCGTATCTCAGTTGCCGCAATCAATTGGGCGCCGATTTCTCCACTCCCCGATCCCTTAGATCAGAAGCGACTATAAAACCTTTACCCAAGAATTTAAAGGAGACGTTTTGCAGTCAACTCTCTCTAAAGGGAAACCTCTATAAGACGGACACCTGCTGTTGGTCCCGTCCCCGCCAATTTTCCACAAACCAAGTCATGTTACTATAGTTGAACTCCCTAACCCCCTCCTTAAGACGGACAGTTGGTGCCAGCTCCTATTAAGTTGTCCGTTTTAGAGAGAGTTGACTGAAATCTGAAATCTCAATCAATGTTTACGTATAAAATTACAGATTGCGTTCGTTATCACTGACGGTAAACAGACCAAGTCAGGCCAGTACACCCCTCTGGCCACAGCTTCGAAACTCTTGAAGGACAAAGGTGTTCAGATTGTAGCCATTGGTGTAGGCGAGCTCAGGACCGTCGTGGATTACACAGAGTTGTTGGACATCGCTTCAGCAAATGAATACGTGTTTGTGGCGAAGTCGTTCGAAGAGCTGCAGAATCCAGGCAATGCAAGGATCTTTAGGAGAAGAGTTTGCGATGGTAAGCGATCAATATTTGACGAATAGAATAAACCTTAAAGCCTGGTTTCACTAGCAACACAAGCACGAGCGCGATCACGCAAAAAGGACAAATCGAACGGTCCAGTTTGAGCCCTGACCGGGTCACTGCATTGTATTCTTAGGCAAGACACTTTACTTTCAATTCGACCAAAAAAAAAATTAAAAAAAAAAAAAAAAAATTTGAAGGGGAGAGGGAAAAAAGGGAAAAAAAAAAAGAGAAGCGTAAAAAAAAACAAAAAAAAAAAAAAAAAAAAAAAGCCCCGAAAAATCAAACCGGTCGTTTTCATCTCCTTCCGTGTAAACGTAGCCTCACAGTGCCTCTATTCGCCCTGGTGTATAAATGGGTACTGGCGAATTTACTGCTGGGGGGGGGGGGGGGTAACCCTGCGATAGAATATAATCCCATCCAGGGGAAGATTAGAAATACTCCTAGTCGCCTCATGGGCCACTAGGCTCGTATGCAGACAACCTCAGTTTTTTTATCAGTTTTCAAAGGAATAAGCTTTTGTTTGCTGACTCGTGTAAATTACTTAAAGACATTTAAAATTTATTGTACATTCAATTAGATCTAATTTAATGCTATTCAAGAAAGTCACGTGCCGAGAAAATTAAGTTAATCACGATTTAAAATATCGAAAAATAATTACTATTATTATACATTGGTGTCACCAGCTTGATTTTGATTGGCTATAAGCACGCAGCTATCTTGCTTCTGTTTCTCTTACGTCATACCTACAGACATTAGATTTTACTGTGAAGTGACGCATACCTACAGACAATAGTTTTATGCATGCAGAAGTGACGAAAGGTTGTAAGCTTATAAAAGTATATTTTGTGCGCGCTCTTGTCTTTACAAGTGCGCTCGGAATGGCATATAAAACAATTATTGGATCGGTCGCTGATGGAATTCAAGGCCTCAGCTCCCTCAGCCTTCGGCTTCGGCAGATAATGAAACTTTGGCGAAATATCGCTATCATGCTCACCTCATCCAATAATTGTTAAATATTACGATTGCGGATTTTGTATAAGACTAACTGCTATTCTTTAATTTTTTTTTCAGCCCGACCCAGTATTGGGCATGGTAAGTACATTTTTTGTTCTTGTTTCTAATTTGGTTCCCCTTCATATTCTGCAATTTTGTGTTGGACACGCCGGACAGAGAGATGCTTAACAGACTTATTTATTTCTCTCTAGGGCGATAAGCAAAACTCACCCACTGACGAACCTCTCAAGTCCCTATCATCAAATCAAGCCAGCTCGGCGTCAAAACTCCAGCTACAAGCTAAATCCTTTTTTAGAGGTTCTTTAAAACTTAACGTATTTAACTATTAGTATTAGCATAGATATCTGAACAGTTAAGTGTATTTCACGATAGTCACAGTTTTTAGTAGCAAAATAGAAGAAAAAAACAAGCTTAACATCACTTTCAAGTTTTATAAAGATGCGACCTACTTTTTTCGATTGTATCGTAACCTACTAAGGTGGTAACAGCTTTTTATTTATCACCATGACTGCTTTGCGAACTGTTTTTTTTATTTTTCAAGCGTGCCGGAGATATATTTGATTACTAATTGCATGGCCGTTGAACTGAGCTTTGGATCGTTAAAAAAGAGTAGACATAGTAAACTGAACCTTAGTGACTTTGCGTAAAAGTAAACTTGAGCGACTAAGACGTATATTCACGAGTATCAAAAAGCAGTAGTAGTTTGAAGCAGTGCTATTAAAAAACTACCGATCACTCTTTGCTTTTGTCAGTGTTTGATTTCTTCGGATATATGAGTTTTGTTTCGTCTTGTCCTTGCTTTCTCTTCCCTCCCATCTATCTTTACACAGTCCTTGGAAATAAAAAGCTCCCCCTCCCTCCTCCGCGCAAGGGTCTTCCGATATTCTTTTGATATTAAAGAGAGAACAATGGCAAATCCATGGGAGGGACCCCGATGGTGGTGGTGGTGGTGGGAGGGGGGGGGGGTGGTTATAGGGTGGGTCCCCCACAATTTTTTCAGGCAATAAGAGGTCCGAGGAGCCGAAACTTTTCAATCGAGTATTTTCTCAATCCTGTCTCTTTTACTTTGGGTCCTCAGTGCCTTTTTACGCCGGGTCCCTGCCTTGTGTGCAGTGGATACATTAATGAGAAGGATCCCTGCTAAGCAGCGGCGTTAGGCTTCTTGTAGCTACAGATTATTGGTCCCGTCCATGTAACTCCAGCAGCGTAGGGACCACGTTTGTACACCTCCCGTAACCCGGCATTTTGCCCCAAGATTGCAGCTTACGAAGTTTGACTAAATAAATCATTAGTTTCTCGAAATATTTGCCTCGCCTGGCCGAGGCGCAATAGAGAAAGTCCCTAGTAGCAGGGGTTGTTTACAACAACAAAAACAAGCAATTATTATTCGCCGGGACTTCAAATCCTCCTGTCCGTAATAACGGGGTGTGATATCCGTAATAGCGAGGTGTCCGCAAGGCGGGAGGTGACTGTAAACAACGGTAATGGTCAAGCTCAATGTTAAAATGGTTATGTTATTTGCGGTTTGATATTGTTTTTAATCTCGGTTTGAACAATGTTTTGTCCCTGCTCTGCGGACAGGCTACCTAAAAAAAGCCGAGCGAGATTTACCTGCCTTGACTGCGCTCGACTGGCTTCATGGAAGCCTGGTCACAGGCCCTTTGTTTCATCTGTTGTAAAAGGTGAAATTTTATTTATCACGCGAGTACTTCACGCACGCGGCCAACACATTCAAAAACGTCACATCACGAGTTACGTAACGAACATGAGCATTCTCGTTCCCAGAGCCTCCGTTTCCTTTGGTCGCGTGGTCGTTGTGAGCCCAGCTCACCACGAGTCTCTCGTAGCTCAGTTGGTTAGAGCGCCAAACCGGTATCTGGGAGGCCATGGGTTCGATTCCTGTCAGGGACTCAGAATTTTCTATGTCCCATGCTGGTGTCATGTTGAATACTTCATCTTCATTATTTATTACCGAGCTTAAAATTTACCATCTTTATTATTTACTAACGATATGTCGTTTAAAAAAAAGTGCGCCGCTGGGTCGAGGATGAAGTAGTCCCTTCCCCCTTAAAGTACGTTTCGTAAATTTCTCGCGTCTCCGCGTCGTCATTGCGGACTCAAGGTCGTGTCGTCCGAATAAGGAGACTAGCAACAAGAAGATTATTGTACCGATATGACAAAAGATTCTAACAACAAGTAAGACAAGAAATGTCTGGACGCAAGTAAGACGAATTTGGGCAGGAGGAGGTCTTTTTAAGGGGTTAAACAACCATGACAACTGTATCATTTGTACGTATATGTTTTTAATTCCTGGTTTTAATCACCATTACAATGCAACCAATGAACTAGTATCTAGTATCTAATAACACATAAAATAACATACCCTGTAAAATTATGTAAAACAGAAAATATGATAAATGATCATCTGAACATCACCCTTAGACTCATTGTAAAATTGCCAGATGAAATTTTCTGCAGACCGGTTAAGAAACAGGTTTAGAAATTAGCACCGGGACAGTTATGGCGAAACCTGCTTACAATAATTACTTAGTACATTCCCAATTACATTTTCCATTGCGTATGCGCCAAAACGTATTACAATTATTTTTTACTAAAAAAATTACGATAAGGTCCAAATGTAGGTAGTTTCCAGAATATTTATCGTTGAATTGTGGGGTCTACATCTAGAATAAAATTGGAATTTTAGAATTGGAAGCTGAGAACAAGTCTAACGTAAATCGATTAGAAAAAAAATATTCAAATGAAAAATCGACACTAGAAAAGACTGACAAAGTTTTGAAAATTCCAGTTTAGTGTGGTTTCTAGTTAGTAAGGAGACGAAATGACTACCTTTTGACCCAACAGTATTCACACTGTTGGGTGAAATTGCTAACACCGTCTCATTTTCATTTATTACAATATGTTGAAAGACGTAGGACGAAAGTTTGACGCATACCAAACTTTTTTCCAACGTATTTCAACGTTTGAAGAACTAAGTGCAACATGTTCCGCTCCTTTGAGCACAACATCTGCAGCAATATTGAATCAAAATGTCAGAACCGTTTAACTAGGGCTAACAACACTGTTCATCACCCAAGTAACACTTGAAACCTTTGCAGTTTCTCAGGAAATGTTACTTGCGATGTAACTTAATTTTCATAATATCGATTTACTGATAGACTTGTTCTCAATTCCCAGACAGATTAAAAATCGCGACTACTCACTAAAGTCAGTAGTATTGTATAGCACTACTGATTATACTGACAGCATTGTGCCCTATAGGGTACATGCGTTAATTGTTATTGAGGGAGCGGTAATAGTCAGACAAGACCTTCCACGCTTTTGGCGCCATAAAACCATCCGGGGGGTCCTCACCAGTCCGTGCTAAACCACGCATGCGCGTCCCAGATATAAAATCAAATTCTTCTTTCCGTTCTGGATCAAAGAATTCCATCTTCCTGTCTTTGGTGTTATACGCCGCTACACGGAACGGAACTATTTCCAACTGAGTTAGACCTGGAGACATGGTTAACACCTGAAGAACAAACAAAACGAACAATTGCAGTTTTAATACGCGTAACGTTAACTTGAACTTAGATCTATGACCTAGCTTCTTCGAGTCTACTTCAGCTTAGTGAAAGAACGTCCGACTAGCGTGCGTTCTGTTTAAAGAACTCGCAAAATTTACTATAAACATCTAACAATTTCTTCCCCCCAGGGGGGTACTCAAAAAAATTTTATAAGGGGAGGTCCGCCACCGGGCTCTAACCCCTTACCCTTTTTTATTAAAATCTAGCAACTCTTGAGTTTTAATTAGTTAACAGGCAATGGTATATGAGCTCATATACCATTGACCATAAATATGGTAGCCGATACGCCTCAACGAAAACAGCTGGGGAGCTCAAATATTGCAATTCTTTGGGTGTTTTGAATAAAACAATTATTCAACTCGCGCTTGTTGGATACAAAATCGTTATAGCCAACGAGGCTCCAATCGTTATAACCAAAATCGTTATATCCAACGCGCGCTCGTGGAATAATTGTCAAATATACCATTTTGACAGAAATGAAGCGCTTCATAGATTAAAATAATACAGCCATAAACTGCATCTGTTCAAAATATTTTAATAAAAGGCCCTTTTAAAAACCTAAATGACAGATTTCCGTACCCTTTCCGTTCGTATACCTAAATTTGTGAAAGCCCTACCCTTTTATAGACCTGAAGCCTGAAAAAGGTACCCCTTTCGGGCGGAGCCTCCCCGTATAGGTCATTATAGGGAGTACCCCCCGGTTCTTCCCACGCGTGTCCTTCAATCAGGGATGCTCAAGTAGTACTGCGGGAATTCGCAGGCCTCAGTTTCTGCTTTTCTGCCCTTTCAATAACACACGAACTCTGAACTCTGAAAACCCAAATTTTGACTGCGTTGTTGCAGCCGTCAATCATTATTACTGGCGACAGTCAACAAACCTTGAAAACAGAAACGGATTGAAATCTGTATCATAAAGACTCTTGGTTCAGGCCATCGTAACTTGATTAAGAATATGAACCTTAGATGATTGACGGCAGCGAAAAGCGAAACCGTTGATTGAGCAAAGTTCGCGTGTTAATGCAAGCCGCGGTAACATTATCCCTTTTGCCTTTAGAAAAACTTGAATCTTACCTTTCTTCCATGTGAATGTTCATAAAGGTCCCTCTTTGGATTGGGATCAGGGTGGGGCATTCCAGCAGGGTCCCGTCCTACTATAAAGAAATTTGCTCCCGCTGCTACACGTGCCTTGGCGTGCCATTGAACCTGTTACAATGAAAAGTGTCCCATGTTACAAATACACTCAGATTTTATCACGAACTGCCAACACTCGTAACGTTGGCTGTTTTGTTTCTTAATTGGTGCAAAAGAACAACAGTAACCATATTTCAGTAGTTAGGCGCGATAGTTTCAAATTACTGGTAATGTGAAAAAATGTTCTTGAAGCGTTCGGAAATAAAAACTTATGATATAAATACCAAAACGAATTTTACTTGAGTTTTCACAAAAATCGATAATTTGCGTATTTTTTTCCAACCTTTTCCCAAACTGTTATAATATTAACACCAAAGCAAACTTAACCTGCGTTACACAATAGTCCAAAATTTGCGCGTTTTTCCCAAATTGTTAAGTTAAGTATGAAAATTGTAAAGTTTTACACATATAACTCCTAAATGAAACTAATAATCATTATTAATCAAAGCAAATCTACTTTAAATCGTGTGCTTGCAGACTTAGTCCTTGATTTCCTAAACATCGTTTTCTCGACAACTAAGTTTGGTAACACCAAAGATCTAAAATGTCGGCATTTGTTTTTCTCTACGGCCTTCTACCGAATGTTAATGTTCTTCACGAATGATTTATATCGTATAAAACGACAACTACATAAATACAGTGTTTTGAATACAAACCTCTGTTGGACCAGCATACATCATGGGCGAAGGGAATATAGCTATGACTGTATTTTCAGGGTCCAGTACTCCCTCTTCCATAACGGCATGATGCTGTCTCATTCTGACTGGTAAAGGAACATCATCTTGCTTAGTCCACCCTCCCAGGGGATGTAGTAACAACACGGGCTTTTTAAATCCTCTTTCAAGTAACTTCTGACGGGTGTCCTGTGAGGGAGAAAATTGGATTTGGATAAGAACTGTGATCCCAAACAACAACAAACAACAAAAACCCACAACGTGTTCTGCGGAGGGTCAACAATCCGTTCTGCGCACGTTCCGTATAAAAATCAAGTCTGGAGGGTTTTTTTTTAGCTCCGTATCGTGTTGTTGCACACTTGACACTGCGTCAGAAGGCAATAAGACGGACGGAAGAAGTCTGGCTTTTATTCCCAGCCTTAACTCAACAGTGTTGGAACCATTTGACGTGCATTCTTTTAAAGTGTTTTCACATCACGTAGCAATAACTTTTTTGAGCTGATATTGAAAAGATTACAAGACCTAAGACAGTTCCAGGGTTGTTTTTTTCCAAGAAACTGTGTGTCAAATACCGTCACTGTAATGTGCAACGTTCTTCTATACACCAAAACATCCATTTTTTAGCCTTTAACTGGCAGGTACCCTAAAAGGCCTAGCTCAAAAATCCGTAAAACGCAGTTTCTGTAGATAGTTTTCAGAAAATATCCCAATGAACGGCTTTCTTTCTTTTTTTCGAACCTCATTTTCGGTGTTCAGTCATTTTTACCTGCATAAGCAACGCATGTCCATTGTGTACGGGATTACGGAGTTGGAAAGCGAACACAGCGTCGGCATCTCGTCGTCGGAATTCGGCACGAAGTTCAAGCGGAGTTCTTCGGTAGCTGTCAAGTCCGTCATTCCATTTGATACGTTCCAAGGCTTCTAAGTCTCCTCCAACAAGCCAATCACCACCTTCATGTACCATCTACAATGAAGTTTAAGCTTTTTAGCCCCAGGATCAAATATCAATTCTCCTAACATATCGCCATACATTTCTTTTAACATAGGTTGTAAGAATATGGTGGTGATGCGGGTTCTTTTAACAAAGAACGGTTCGCATTGACTTTCGAAAGTAACCACGCACAGTCTACTCTACCAATCATTTTCATTGTATTTTCAACCAATCAGAAACAAAACCAATACCACACGTGACTTAGCTTACTCGCATTTTCGGCGCTTGGCATCGGCTGCATGTTTTCCCGCACTTGGCACAGGTTGCATGTTTTCCCGCGCTTGGTGCGGGTTACACGTTTTTCGCGCTTGATACGGGTTGCATGTTTTCGCAGCTGCATAATAATTACTTTTATTCAACCATTGGGAACTACGCCTTTACGTAACAAGGCTAATCTCAAATTGCTTATTAAGCTGTCTTACACCCGGGGTGCAATTATCGCGTTGTTGAAAGAATACATGCACGACTCTACATCACTTTCGTTTGGGTTTAATCACTGACCTTAATGTAAGGGTGTCCGGTATGCGTTGTTCCAAATTGACGGGCCGATCGTTCTTCTTTGCGGTGAAGGAAAAATTCTGGATTTCTCAGGATAGCTACTGGTTTCCCTTGGTAACGAAGAGCCATGGCTTCCTTACCCTCCAGTCTGTCTTTGTCAGCGGTCTGAACCGGCAGCACGATGGGAATGGATTGATTGACCACGCCCTCTGCGAAGGAGGCAAGGAAAAGTCAGCTGCATGCTATGTCACATTAGAGACCTTATGATCCGAGTACGAGTTTACGTAATAGCATAAGTGAGCGCGTGTAATTTTTAACTTGGTAGCCTTCGTTATTCCAACTACGAGTTTTCCCGGAAATCATCAAAAATGTTGATGCGAAAATTACTTTTCGAAAAGAAGGTAGAATGGCAGAACTATCCTAAAACAACTGTCCTCGGTGAATATTTCAAAGATTTATTTTGCTCTTTGGTATCAAGTTGATCACAAAGAGCAAAAGAAATCTTTCTTCGATATGTCATTTTTTAGTATTTAGCTGAAAAATAGTGATGAAATCTCGAATTCGTAGTCATACTCTAAAGGTCTATATTTAAAACTTCAAAACAATTGCCGATTAAAACGTCTTGAACTAAACCAACATGAAAAAAAAAAAAACGCTTACCATCTAACAAGAGTCCAAAATGCTGACTCTGCAAATATTCGCGCTCCCTCATGAAGCCATTGAGAGGTGTGGCCCAACCTTCGGCAAGGACTTGCACCCACTGAAGATCCAACTGTAAAAATAAAAGAACATGTTAACTGCAAAGTGGACACAGCAAAAACAACCAATCAGAGGCAACACAAGGATCTCTGTAGATCTGCGTCATCAGTATGACGTCATCAGACGTCTCTCTTGCGGGCATAAATTGAGCATGAAAATAGATTTGTTAAAGGGAATGTGTCACGGATTTTAGCCCCATTTCGGCATGGGAAATGACCATCAAATTCAGTGAAATATAAAAATAACCTCTTAACACAGTGAAGGAACATTTCAATAACACAGCAAATACAAAAGAAAGGTACGGATGGCCAAAAGTGAGCCGGGAAGATTAAAACAGATTGTGATATGGTTTTTTGAAAAATTGTTCGGCTGAACAGTTTTCATAGGTAATCTCGTTTGCTTATAACTTTACATTATAATGCCCGGGAGACACATTTGGTTGCATTAAACTATGGTTTTGTCATTTAGATCCATAGAGAAAATTTCTTTGCAAACACTAAGTTTCATAGCGAGTATTTGGCAAAACTTAATAAAATAAACTTAACTCAGCAGTGACACAGTCCCTTTAAGTCGGGTTAAGTGCAAACCTTAGTAATTTCAACTGAAGGTAGTTCCTCGGCCTCTTTTTTGGCTTCTTCTACTTGCTCTTCTGGAACGAACAACTCTTTGATTCCACTGTAAGCAGCGTAAGGCAAAATACCCTAGAATACAAAAAAACGCTTAAATTAACGTTCTTTTACTTTCAACATCTTTTTCAGGGTTAATACGTCCATACTAAAACATTTGTGGCGAATCGACAGGGGTGTAGCAATAAAATTTCTACTCTGAAGGGTTTTTAAGTAGCCACGATGGCGACACCAAACACGAAACGATTTCAAAATACATTTATAAATAATTGATAAGCATCTTTTGCGATAATCTAGATTCAGCCAGCTGTTTCTTGGGTTGGCCTTTTGTGAAGCTAGACGGAATTGGCTTAAAAAGCCCGTGCAACATGTTGTAACCAATCAGAAGAAAGATGACAACTTCACGGCCAATCAAAACCAATCGTGATTTGGCTGCCCGCGACTTTTCCCGCGCTTATAACTTGCCTCTCTTACATCGAGTTTTTAGGTTCTATTATTATTTAGGTTTTTGATTTTCAACACTCACTTGAAAAATGCATACAAATCCCTTTTACACTTTATCGCCAACGATAAACAAGACGAACGTTTTACCTTTCCAGACTTAAGCGTTTAACGTAACGGTCTTTTAAAGGTCATAAAAAGGCATTTACCCTGTCAGCAAGCAGCTTAATAACTTCTTGTACACAGTCGTCAACCGGTACTTCTCCTGACTTTAGACTTAACTCTGGTCTGGATGGCGGCTCGTATGCTGAGTCAATACCGGTAAAACCTGAAAGAAAAACCGGTCAAACTTGTCAGTCAGGATAATATGGTAACAAAATCAAAGAACAGTAGTTAAAACTGAAGAGAGAAAGCAATTTGATTGACCCAGGAGTAAATTATCTAGTCTACGAGTAAGTACTACACGTAGAGCAAATGGTTTGAGAGCTGCATGGATAATTTGTAAGTTGACAGGCTAAATTGAAAAAGGAAGTTATGAAACGTTTAAAAAACCTTTGATGAGCCCTGCTCTCGCTTTTTTGTAAAGTCCCTTGACATCTCTTTCTTCACAGGTCTCCAAAGGAGTGTTCACAAAAATCTCAAAGAATGGCAGACCCGCGTCCTCATGCAGTTTACGAGCTCTGTCACGATCCTGAAAAATGAAAACAGACATCCCTTATTGGTAAAAATTAAAGGATTAGCTCATACTACAGAAAAACCTGTTCTGATAAAATGTATTTTCCGTTGTTGAGTTCCTTCAGCACTTCATCAAGCAAAAAGTAATTTTTAGTGTCATCAAACAGATTATGTTTTAGCCTCAAACAAGAATTAAATACGTTGCATTTTTTTTTATTGTCGTTTAATAAAAAAGATAACTTTCCAAGAAATGTAAGATTAATTTTAGCGTGCCATTTAAAAGTGTAGTTCACACATGTTTTTCTTAGAAATTTACATTCTCACTCAAACATTCCTGTTCGCCCATTGCTACCAATGAAAGAATTGCTACGTCTTAAAATCGATCATATTCATTTCCTGAACACTGCTTGGCTAGTTTTGGTTGTAAAAACCCAATTTCTCGCAGTCGCTATCAAGAAAACAGCCCTCGACGTACTCAGATGACTTCTAGTTCTACTGGCCCTCTATTGCAGCAGTTGCTATTGATTTTGGAGCTAGGAGCATTGTTTCCGTTATTTGTTCCTTCTTTCTCTCGAAGCGTAGCGAGCCATTCATGTGAGACCTGGCGAGAGCTACTACCCTAATCTCGTTCCCAGATCTCGTTCCGGCTTGTCTACCTGCGAGATGTGGGAACGAGATCACTACTACCCGACCCATGGCATTTGTTTTGCTTTTCAGAAGACGCCCATCTCATTACTAGCAAAAATTCTGTAGCGTTTCCGTAGCAACGCTTATGAACTACAAAACTAGACTCGCGGGCTCGCTATATGATAAAACAATGTCATTCGGAGTTTCTAGGATCTATCGAGGAGAGTTTTAAATTAATTTTAATGTTACGTCCAAATTCGAGAAAAGACAACATTAGTTGATGTACAATAATTTGTCAGTAAACATAAAAGCGAACGACGATTATGCGCAAAATACCACTCTTGCGATTTTATATACAACTCAAAAGAAAATCATTCAAAATTATGTAGTACTTTGTTTCGTTGGCAAGAATTTTCACATTCGGCTGGATTCGCCTGAGTTTTTCTCGTCTTTGCGTTGCTACTTTGATTATAGCACCCATCCATAAACCGTCAACTATGAGCAAACATCTTCCGTATGGAAACAAAATTTAGGTCATTTGCATCACAATATTACCACGCAGCAATGCCACGTAAAATGCGCGCCAAACATTGATTATTATTTATTTTCTCCTCGCAATATCAAGGTATTTTTAAGCGACAGGTTATGAGAAAACAAAAAATCGTGAACTTATGGGATTTAGCCTTGTTGTACCACCAAATTTTACGCGCAAACAATAAGTACATGTATGGTTTTCAGCAAGGAGAATTGAAATTTTGGACAAAAATTCTAATTTGTTTAACAATAAAACTTTATTTCCATGTGAACGTTAATTTTAAAAAATAATACCCGCGACGACGGGAGATTTTCAATCTTGATTTTTGCGTTATTGGTGAACGTTTTTTAAGTTTTAGAAGAGTCTAGCCTCAAGGCAAAGACAGAAAGTAATAATCAAGTTTGTATTGAGCTTTGTACAGCTGGCCAAAAAAATAGTGAATTTGTCAATCGAAAATGTAGTAAATTCTTGAAAATGTCCCGATAGTTTCACCAAAAAGCCAGGCTGCGTCATTCTTTTACGAGTGATAAAATAAATACAATATGTTGAATAGTTACGAATGGCTGGAAGTGTTATTTCTTGCTCAAATTGCAGTTTTATTTTTTAACAGACATTGCCATGGCACTCAACGGATACAAAATGAATTCACTTGCTTGAATGGTTGATAGAAATGAACAATTCATTTGTTTGAACAAAGTTTCAAGTATTTTGTTTGAAAAATGATTGTGAATCACAAGAATATATAATTTAGAAATTCCACATTGAACAGTCTTCAGGAAGTACACGAGAATCATGGGCTAAGTGCTTTTTCTTCCTTTCTCATTTGTTTCACTGCAAGTACGATATAAACACGCTTCAAGCATTTAATGGCTGTCGCTTTTAAGTCAACACATTAAATATATGTCAAGACGACACTAGAATTTTTGAAGTTTACAGTTGACTGCGAGGGTCCTAGCTTCAATTAGACAAACAATCGCACGGCCGAGCTTGCATGGTTAAAAGCACGAAACAAAGATATTACACTCTACCTCTCCGAGCGGTAGAGTTTCTCAATAATAAAACGTTAGTAACGGATCGATCCTACAAAAAAGCGGGTAGTATAACATTCACTGAAATTGGGGTGAGAGGGGAAATAATTTCAATATCTTACCCGCTCGTAAGGGCTGATAAAGGCAGTCAGACAGATCATGCCGGAGTCGGCAAACAGCTTGGAAACTTCGCTTACACGGCGAATATTTTCTTCACGGTCCTCTGGGGTGAAACTTAAGTTTCGATTGAGCCCTGTTCTCATGTTATCTCCATCCAGTGTGTATGAAGGAATACCTTGTCGACACAGGTAATCCTCTAGAGCCATACTGATTGTGGTTTTTCCGGCTCCAGAAAGACCTACAAGAAATGCGACATTTGTTAAAAGAAAAAGGGAACTGCTATAGGCGGCCAGAGTTGTCAGTGGGTTTTTGAGTAGCAGATTCCATCCAAAAGTAGGGGGCTACGAAACACTCAGAACTTGATAACACACACTCAGAACTGACCTACTAATATTCCGAGTAGCCGGCGCAGTATTCGGAATAGCCGGTGAAATGCGCCGGTTGCCGGCTTATTTTAGCGAAAGGTGTAAAGTTTAGGACAAAGAAATAACTGGGGAAGGCATACTTCTCGAAGCTGGACTAAATAAACACATGTAAAGGGCCTAAAATCAAATCTATTCCGCATGATCTAGGGCTTACAGAAAATTGTTAAACATGAGTTTGAGTCATTTTGGCTTGAAGATACAACTAGATCAAAAAGACATTGCACATAATCTCGTTTGCTATTATCTCGCAATTTTCGCAAACCGAAAATGATTTAAGTCCCTTCAGTAAGTTTTCTTAGCCGGCTTACCTGTAAACCACACAGTACATCCTCGAAATCCACCCCGCGTACCGACAACCTGTCCTCTCTTGTCTCGAGTAACATTGTGCTCCTTGTAGAAGACGTTCGTAGCTTTAACAACATTCTACAAGAAACAAGTAAAGAATGGATCAAACGAACGAAACTTAGCCTTGTTAGGACGCATAAGCGCGGCGAATTATCTTCTAAAATCTCTAAATCGTTTGGGATACTAAAGCGCTGTGAAAAAAAAATTTCGCAACTTCATACCGAAGCCCACATCTGATGGTTTCCAGCGCAAGCCATGTTTTAATCTTTCCTGACCGTTATTGAGCAAACCTTTGACCGAAACGTAAGAAGCCTTCCTCTTGTTTGATAGTCCGTACGCCGGCCGGTTACGTGAAATACAACGTTGCAATGGTAACGCTGCATTCGCTTCAAGAATGTGCCAACAAACAAGAGCGTTCGCAGCTTGCTGAATGGCTGAGCGCTTGCCTAATCTTTTTATGTATAAGTTTCATTCTGCCACGAGTCAAATTCGACAAAATTTTACAATTTGCGAGTTTTCATTCATAAAACTCTCAGCAAATGTACTTATAAAATTACTGTATGCACTCACATTCAAGTTTATGAAATACGGAAAATAATAATTAAGAGAATACCGTTCTTGAACGAATTTATTTATTGCGCAGACAATTTAACATAGCGCTTGTTTAAAACAATGTAATTGTTTTATCCAAACAAATACTTCTTATTGGTGCTAAAACTATTTTCAAGGTGACGTTGAATATTTTACGTAAGTCGTGTAAAAAAAAACCCTGAAACACCAATTAAACTTCTAGTCTTCTATCCCCTCCCCCTCTGTCCTGTATTAGTATAGACATGAAGTCACCTAACGGCTCTATTATCGGCAGCTAGATTCTCCTCAGTTACGGGTCTTATAGATTCATTATTTATCGAGTTATTAGAATTTAATTCTTGATCAAAACAATTTTGTATTTAATGATCAAATCCTTTGTTCAGATGGAGCTGGGCTGTATTGCATTCGGAGGAAAAATTAGCGTTTGATAACAGTTAGGTTGAATACAAGGGCAAGATGGTAGTTTTAAAACCGGAATAATCTCTATAACGGCCAGATTGACTATTTTTTTTTTCAGATCACACAAAACTGAAAACAGAATCAGCCTTCATAGAGCTAACAAAGCGGCGACCTTAGCTGTAGGGTTAAGAAGTTTATACAATTGAAAACACTAGTTCATAATTTATATCGCAATCATTTGATGTCCAAGGCCACTTTTTTTCAATTTTTACTCGGATTATTCTTATTGTATGAGCACTCGACGAGTTATCTTTTAAATTAAATTTCCTAACAATTCGAATGTGACTACACTGTCAGTGCTAATTGACCCGAACCATTCAGTTTCTGACGCCGTCTAGAAATGGGAGGATAATACAGCAAATTACACTACGAAACATATGGCACTTTGAACTTCAACAATATTTATCAAAACTATTTATGATATTTCTCTGATGTACAAAATACTTTTAAAATCTAAGGAAACAGTTACATGTAAATAATAGTTTTCTCGGTTAAATACGCAATTTTAAAAAACTCGCCAACTCAAAGACCCGCGAAAAATACGACCGCGAACTTTGAAATTCAATGGACATGGAAAAAATAATGTAACTCTGTTTTAAGGGTCTAAAAACGTTACAAGAAGCTGTCATCTAAAACCTTAAGATGTTAATCAGTGCCAAGATTTACCCTAAAGTTTTTTTTTCGTCATCCGAGTCTTCGCACAGTTCCCCCAACACATCCTTTGTACAGTCGTCAAATCCCGTACAATTGTTTGTAAAAAAGAAGAAATAAAGACTATGAATTGTCGATTTCGCGAAATTTAATTCCCTGCAAACACAATGTTTTCTCACCCATCGCGAAAGTAAAGATTCGCGAAATGTGCCAGAAAATTTTCGTAAATTTAAAGTCCCGCGAAAATAATGGAGACTAAGGGGACGATGAACCGAAAAAAGCAAGGATGGTTAAAGGGAGAAAGATTAAGGCCGATTATATTACGATGTGGTGTTTCCGTTACAAGAGAAGTAAACCTCGATGCGGTGAAAAAAATAATAATTAAAAAAATTTGAAACATCCAGCGGAGTTATGTGCTGAGTTATCAGTTTGATTCATCCCTTTTTTTTTATAAAATTTCGACAGTTTGCCTCCCAATCACCACAGCGCCAAAAAACCGCGAAAGGTCCATTGGACAAAATCACAGCGGAGCCGAAAAGGTGGGAAAAACAAAACCATTCAAGGAGACTTGCTGATTGTCACTCAAGATGGTCACAGTGACGTCACAAATACACCCTCTAAAATACCGGCTAGATCAAAAGGTTTTCTTTCATATTTAGATCAAATAAAAATAAGAATTCACTGCAAATAAACTTAACATTTTTGGCGCGTTTCGCCGAATTAAAATAAAAAAAAAAACACTTTCCACCAGATCCTTAGAAATTACCCCAAGAATTCATTGAAGTTATGCTACAAAATCCGCTTGAAGGAATGAAACTGATTTGAATATTCTTAAACGCCGAATAGAGAAAATCCCCATCTCAAAGAATACACAAATATTGTGCAATGTCTGGTGAACTAAAGTATAACTTACACTGTAAACCTATAAAACGCTAAGAAAAGAAAATACATCTACAGAGGCGAAAGGTAAAAATGAAAGCAACCAAATACCATGGTAAAGTAAAGCGAAACAGCAAAATGATCTGTTTAAGACAGCTTGTTTGACCTTGTTCAATTCGTCGCTTTCGATCTCGTTCAAGCCAACCACCACACAAACACGAGCACCTCCCACGGTTACAAAAACAAGAATTGTGTCAACGTTTAATGTTCGTCGTTTCCGAGTCACGCTAGGCAATGCCACAGGATCAGTCTTCGCAGAGACCGAAAATAGCATGCAAATAATCTCCGGCCCGGAAACGTCCCCTATTAAATTTGACACCAAATGGGGCTCATTACTTTCTTCACCCGCTTCAAGATGGTCATTTAAAATTGAGTTAAACTTTGAGGATTTTGGGATTTAAAAATCGGTTAACGTTTGGCTAGCACGCTGTTTACTTAGCAGGGAATCGACCCATTGTGTGTGTAACTGCATTTTGATTTGTGCATCGTTTTGTTTATTTATTTATCTTGTTATTATTATCCGGTGAATAAGTTCCTGTACTGCATGCAAATAATAACATCTCCTACATTGAATGTCTACAATCGCAAGTTGCTCTCCACTGAAATAATCATGATCCTTTAGAAAAACCACGTTACGTTCTTTAAATGCATTTTCCTTATACACTGAATCATACTTTTTTCTACCAAGTCTATTTGGGTTATCACGCAACGCTGAACGGAGCGTTGAGTGACGAGTCCAAGGAGACTACATATCTCCACGTCAATACATATTTTTAGGTGGGACACTGTACTGTACGGGCCACTTCGTGGATAATTTGCAGGTCAGGGCCATTTGGAGACCAAATGGGGGCCCATTTTGGAGACTACTTGTGGGTCACACCAACGACATATGTCCTATTATTATTGAACAAAATCCATCCATTTCCTCTGTACCAAAATGTTCGGATTTGTTTGTGTCCCGGGGTTTGCGTGCGTTCTACAAAACATTCGAGGTGGTCCGTTTTAATTGACACTTTTTCACCGTCTACGATTGAGCAACCCCAACTGTGTCACGCAAGCTTAGTCACGTGGACAGCCTAGTAGCTTCAAGAAATAAAACCTCTTTTTCAGCAATACATAGAAGTTTGTCGTCTGCCGGCGAACGTTTTGCACTTAAATTCTGTATTACGTCACTCAAAGCTATAGTAGTCACGCGTACATATTCTTGACTGAGATTAAAAGTCTTAATTTTTTTCCATTAAATTTTGCCCTTCTGCTCTAAGTAGTACCAGCTTGCCTTGCAATCAATTTGGTTTTAGAAATTAAAGTACAAAACATGCATGTAGTTATGACTCTGGAGGAAATTATAATACATAAAGGGTCATGACGAGAGGGGGGGGGGGTATATAACCCATTTCTTAACCCAAATTTTGCTCAAATCCCATATCCTAGCCTATTTTCTGCCCAAATCCCAGGCACATTCCCATCTTTTGGTTTGCGATTCCCAGTCCCAGTGACCCAAATCCCATTTAGCCCCTTCAGGCCCCTCTACATACTTAACAATTATTCAATGAACATGTGTTGGATATGAGATGGCAGATAGCCAATGAGGTGCATAGCGCCAAGTTGGCTGTAACGATCTCATATCCAACAAGTGCGAGTGGAATAATTTGTTCCAGTAAAAACATAAAGAATTGCAATATTTGAGCTCCCCAGCTGTTTTCGTTGACGCGTATCGGCTACCATATTTGTGGTTAATGGTACAGTGTATATGAGCTCATATACCATTGGCTGTCAACCAATCAAAATGCAAGAATTGCAATATACCACTGCCAGTTTTTAATAAAGTATGATATACAGTGTTATACCTGCCAACTCTCATGCCTTAGGCGTTAGCCTCACGTCTGTGAGTTGAAAACTTCGATCTCACGCCAACTCACGTTTAAGAACCAATTTCTCACGCTAGTTGAAAAATGTGAATTATTACAACCATAACACTGAGTTCTCTCCTCCGCAGAGGCGCCTTTCGTGTTCCATACGGGCTGGGAAATGGGGAGAAGTGAAAAGTAAGCATGCAGAGCCTGGAGAGAATCAAAACGAAAGCGCGCAGGGGACACCGGTTTGCCCTTCCCACCGTCCCCCGCATTCCCTTAATTTTTCATTTTTTGTGCTTTTCGCCTTCCTCCCCTGTCTTTTTCGCCTTCCTCCACTAAAGGAGCCTCTGCAGAGGAGAGAGACACTGACACACTTTCCAAACAAATGTAAACGCAAACCCAATGCGTACATGTAAAATGAGTGTATGACAATATTCTCCCCGAAATCTCAGACAAGTTTTGACAAGAAATGCACTGGGAACAAGGTGGAGGTTAGCAAAACATGTTCTGGGACTGGAACCAGGATATGCTCGGAACGTCTTCGGAATACCTTGGACGTCTTCAGGAATCTTCGGAAATTCTGGCAGTCTCAGGAAAAAAAATCTCACGCCTGTGACCCAGAAAAAGTTGGCAGGTACCGGTATATAACGAGTCAAGCAGCAGTACCAAGCCATTACTCAAATATTATAAATTAACATTGTCTAGATAACAGTGTTACTGTAACCCAAGGATATGATATTATCTTGTTTTTTCTTTTCTTTTTGCATTATGAAATAAGGGTTACACATTCATAACAACTACTGTAAAAAAAAAAAAAAAACTAATGTAAAGGGAGATGATCTAATAAGGTTTATAGAACATGTGACAATAAAATTGGGCACAGCAAGAATTAAACAACTTAAATCATAAATGTTTTGCATGTCATGACAGCAAATGGATTGATAAATTCAAATTAAAAACAACAAGTTACACTGTAGGCCTAATAGTGATATGCAAATGGTTGCAATTACATTGGCATGAGCTTACTTCTGTCTTTGCAAATATTTTTTTGTATAACACTTGCTATAATGTCTTCAATCAAATATCTGTAGCTTTAATCTATCTGAGGAAGACTCTTTCAGTACCTTAATCTTGTTGCCATGGCAACTAGCGACAGAGATATTCTGCTTGTTTTTTTTACACAAGCTTACTTCAAGACGGTTTTTCTAGGTTTCTACTGGTGAATTTTCCCTGTTTTTGGCATAACAAAGTAAATATCTAAAGGGGTTTCACCTGACAAAGCCCAAAGAAAATTTGGAAATAATTTTCGGTGGTTTTCACAATTTTTACTTTTTTTAGCTTAATGAATTAATGTATGCATAAAATTTGCTGATTTTTTTATATTTGCGAAAAACAGAGAAACGCTACCCATGTGCCAGTTTTTTTAAAAAAATTACCATTTGGCAATATGCATTTTAAATCGCTCCAAAACACGACATCAGCAAAATAGAAATTCTTCAAATAACAGTGTTCTGCATGCTTGTGGTTTGCTGAATTTGCAAGTTACGCATTTGTTCATGGGGTGTTGGATGCCGTTGTGATGCGGCATCTAAACCTAACGCAACTTAAATTAACACAAATGGAAGGGCAATTCAATAAAAATAAAGAATGAGACAGAAATAATTCTTAATGAATTAAGGTTATTGTGAAATATAGCACAAGAAAACAACAACATAGTCGATCTTTCTGAGGTCTGTTCTACATGTAGTTGACTGAGAGTCAAATATTTTCCTGTTTGGCAAACCCACAACCACCTTTTTTAGTCAGCTTGATCTTGTTCAAAAGCTTTCAGGAAAATGTCTTGGTGAATGTTCTGAATTATGCACACTAGATGAACTGTTGAGGTGTAAGGCAAGACGGCTTTTTCTGATCCAACTCATGTCAACCCATCAAAATACACCAGTTGAACAGTATTTTCTCTATTTCTGGACATGTTTTGGTGAGACACAGTGGTTGTAAATGACGGAGATGATCGAATGGTGGCAAAACTCAGGACCACAAAAAATCCCTAAGTCTTCCGACATTACCCCAAAAAATCCCTGGACCAAAAATAACCCCCCAAAAATCCCTTGTCAAATTACCCCTAAATTGCCAAGAGGGGCAATAACATAACACAAAGAAGGCTCGTTTTGTTTATTCATCATACCATAAATACGGCAAGGCACTTTATTTCGTTAATACTTGCCAAATTTCCCAACCCAAAAAAACCCGGAATCGAAAATTTCAAACCCAAAAAAATCCTTCGATCATCCCCGTCATTAACAAGCCGGAGTACCCCCCCCCCTGGGGTAGAAATACTCCTAGTCGCCTAATGCTGTAGAAATGTGTATAATCTCCAGCCTCCAGACTATATGTTTGCAACAGCTGTGAGCAAGTGTGTACTGCAGTATGACAATTTTTTCAATAAGGTTTGGAGAGAAGATTGAGTTCTTTTTGTATTAATAGCTATTTTATCATAAATGTATGCTTTGCATGTTATCTTTTTATTTGTTCACTTTGGTCACATATCAGATTTTAGCTTGAATTTGTAACTCATTAGTATTCACAATTCATATGTACAGTATATCACTGCTCTTTGATCTTGTTGTTACAATGGTAATTTATTATTCATTCTTAAAAGCAATAAATGCTGTCAACTTAACATTATTTGCTTCAGAAATGACCAGATTATCGAGAGCCTCTTATGCTTTTTCTGCATGTTAACATATTTGCAATTAAAACAATTCTACATTTTCAATGTTTATTTTCCTGTAACCAACATAACCACCAAATTGCATCAAATCAACTTCAACTTAACACCCACTCAAGATGTTATCTAGATACAAAATCTACGATATGACAGGTAAAGCTCCCAACAGATTTCAACTATAATTTACTTCTTCATTTATGACTGCTCTCAAAAATTGCTTTCGAATACTGTTCGAATATATAAAGGAGCATTCAAGAGATCAAGCTCTTTCAAAGGAAGTTAATTCAAAAAGATATTACAATTAACATTTCCTTGAGTGGGAATCACAAATCTGACTTGCTCTGTAATGTGCAACAGCTGTGTAAAAGCTGTCAAGCTTGCCGCAATTTCTTGAAGGATTACATATAATCCCCGTAAAACAAATTTGCCTAAAGTCCACGTCGCAATGAGGTTATGTATATAAATATTGTAATATTGAGGAGTAGAAAAGAAACTGAATTCGAACGAATTTTTGAAAACTGTAAATCAACAACAATCTTTGCAGTTGAGTTAAAAAAAAAATTCTGATTGAACGGGTATAGTCGTATTATTTTAAGACAATACCAACTGTGTTGCTTTGTAGTTGAGATTTTGAATAACACCACTCTTTACAAGTTGTTGTCAAGCTTTATACATGTATGTTGCAATACATTAGCACGACGCAAGGAAAGTAACAACTCTCCGTGAATTGTATTAGAAGACGTTTCGGCGATTTCATTTACTTACTAACCGATTCAAGAGCAATATTTCCGTTAGTTAGTAAGAAAACCCACAGAGAATAACCGCTGTTATGCATGATTTTCGCCCAAAACTTTACGAGTTTTCAAAATAAACTACAGATTGTACTCTGATATTGGTCGGTACACAAACGAGAATACAAACAACACTAAAATTTTGGCCCTAACAATTAGTTTGTAGTTAATTTTGAGGTAGAAGCTGAGATATATTAGGTAGTTTACAACTGTATCTGCGGAAAACTATCCGTTCCGGAGTAACTTACGCGATAAGTTTAGTCAAGAAGCGACGCATAAACAAACATTCATGCCGGCCGGCACTTTACGTTTTCGTCCTTCACGAATTCACCGTCACAGAAGGCAAAAGGAAACCATAAAAGTGCGTAAGAATGAGGAAAATAAAGGTGTTATACTTACTGCTTGAGTATCCCGCATTCGGGAGTTATTGACCTGAGCCATTATTCTGATATTGAACGACAACAATTTCTGTAGTATTCCAAGATGCGGAACTTCGGATCTGCTTGGCTCTGGCTGGTTGCTGCTGAGACAAGAATCCGGAAGTGACGTTTGCAGGTGCTATCTTACGCAAGCGCAATACAAAAGTGGCACACTTCCGTTTACGGAGCCCACGTTACAAATGTCTAGCGGTGTAGTAAGCATGTGGTGTAACTTCGGCCAGAATCAGGAGAGTATCGGGTTGGTCGGGGCTGCTCGCCAGCTCATCCAAACAAAAATGCATATTTTCTGGAAAGCATTCCTGACGGGAAAAAAATTATGAACGTTTTTGTTTTGTTCTTAATAATTAGGGAAGAAGAGCGTTTTAGTTCGCCCGGCATAAATCTCCGTTAAAACGATTTCCATTGTTGTAAGTTTATTTACTAATTCAAAATTGTGTAAATATAAATCAGGTGACAATCACATGAAGTTAAGGTGACCGAAGGTGATCTGAAGTATTTCCAAAACGAGAATAGTCTCGGCAACACTGAACAGGCGCTCATTGAAGTAAATATCAGACCTATCTTAATTGATTCCCCCATATAATTATGTTAATTAATATGAGCGAAAGTGCAGTGAAGGAACACAAAATAAAACCACGTCATATTTGATTTATCCTTCATTTCAAGACCCCTTTCAATATTTTTAGAAATTCCCACGAAACTTTTTACTTTTCATAAATTATTTTGACCGCGCTGATTTATGGGACGTTGTCATGTGACGAAAGTCGCGTTCTGTGATTGGCTCGTTTGACATGTGCTTGTATTTACACGCAAATTTGAGCAAAACAAGTTTTGATAGTTGAGCTGAAGAATTGACTGGCGGAGCTGCTCTCGTCGAATATCGCGGATTTTCTGGCGGTATTTTAGAAATAAGTGATATACGAGCACCTGTGCTATGTAATCAAATTCTTAGGGAGGTGGACTCAAGCAAAGAAAACCTGGAAGTGCATCTTTGTTGTGCCGATAGCGTGGGATGGCAACGGCTTGAATGAATATCCGGTGACATTTTTCGTCTTTTTAGAGGGAAAATTCATTGTTATTCAGTATTTACTTTTCAAACGCTGCAGCTATTAGAAAGTCTTCTTCAACGAGGTATATTATAAATGAATTCTTTGACTTTGATCATCGAAAGTGGTTCGGCTAATTTATCTCTTGTTATTTTGTGTACTGTTTTGAGACTGTTACTATAAACGGGGAAATCTAACCCCAAACGTCTGAAGATCTTGTTAGTTTATGTTTGCCTTAGAATTGCCAAAGGCGTTGTGTTGTGTACAAATACAGAAAGCGATCTTGTGTTTTTAGTTTATAACTGGCTTAACTTTACTTTTTTTCTGTTTAGGTGGGAAATCGTCGCATCAAACGGCTGACTTCGGACTGCTATTTCATCAGTACCTGTTCTACAAGTGGCGCGGGATCATGCCTGTTTCAAATAGTTCGGGAGAAACATGCAATGGTTTCGTGTCATAAAATCCACCTGGTTTTATAAACGTTCAAAAACAATTTTCTACGCCATGGGGAGTAACGTCTAAGGAATCTTATTTGTGGTTGTGTGATTTTTTTTTTCGCGAAGTGGCTTGCAAACTGTATGGTTGCTGTAGACCGGTCGATCTGTTCGTTGTTTATTTTACGGGACATAAGATATAAACTCTGAATGTGAGTTGAAAAGCAAGGATCTATGAGTCAGAGGGACGGAGGGGTGAATCGACAGCATAGTGTGGAAACAGGTCTTACACAGGCAATTCGTCCGATGTTAATATGTGCCTCAGAGTCGAGCGTTTCCGTGAGAAACCAGCAGGTAAGATCGAGATTCCGCGGTCACTCATGTGAAAAAGGCTAATGTGGGAATAAATATAACCGGAAAAATAAAATATACCTTACTGCTGACAAGGGTACAACAGCATTCCCTGAGTTTTATTTTTGATGACTCTTTCAGTTTGTGGTTTTCAGATTTGGTTAGTGATAATAGGGCTCAGTTTAAAATTAAGTGCAAGAACTGTCACGTCATAGAAATAATTGCAAAAATACGTCTAAATTTTTCTTCTCAATAAATCAATTTAACGACCAGAAGCCATTTGTTTCCTTCTTCCCTGGCGTAACGCTTAATATTCATTGATCTGTTTTAGTGAACTTTCTGACCTATGTAAATTCCTCTATGATTAAGATATAAGTCTTTCTTTCCAGAATAGCCAATTGTTAATCTGGAATCTAATTGGAAAAAATAATAATAATATTTTTAGAAGCACTATTCTAGCCAGTTCTGACTGCATTTATTTTTACTTACTTCAGTTTTGAGTAATTTGTTTTGGGTGGATACTGGGAGGGTACAATAATATTATCCAATTTAAAAACACAGGTATATTTTTCATCTGTTAATTAGTTAAGATATGTGTTTTGATAAGAGAATAAATGCTTGCTGTATTTAAAATATATATATTGTCTTTATAATTATGTATTAAACATTTACATATATACTTCAATAGTTCCTTGAAATTTTCTGGCCAAAGTAACTTTTGCAAACTTTAGGTTGTGTGCCACTTAAAACATACATTGCTTTTGTTTTATAAAGTTTTCAAGATGATTTGGAAGTCTCATCAACCTTATTAATCCTAAATTGTATTTTCTTCAAGGGCTCAGATCAGCTTTCTGTGCCGCAGACTTCAGAATCAAGAATGGCAAAAATGAAAAAGAAAATAAGTTCACCTCTCGTAAAAAGAAGAAACCTGAGTGGTGGTAAGCTTTCTATATTTAGTTAGATTAGTCATTACTGACAATGCATTGAAAAAACGAGAGTCAGAATTATTTGTGGAATGTCTATTATCACATAGCCTGGCACAGACACAGATATTTTGGTATCTCTAAGATAACCACCTATCAGTGAATAAGTATTCCACAGCTTACTAGAATTGATAAACACCAATATCGTTGCTAAGGAATGTGCCTGTCCCTTAAAAGAAGTAAGTTAATTAAAGATACATATAGGAGACTGTGCCATCTTCTGAAAGCTGTGGCAAATCATTTGATATCTGTAAAGATAGAGATAAATATCGGACATAATTCAGCCATAAGTTAAGGACCCAAGGCTTTGATAAACTTTAAAAAGCAGGCTAAATACACGTATGCATGTATGAAATATGATTTTCCTTTATATTTCCGTTTGGTTACAGCAATTCCTGTGGTTATCTAATATTGGCTGCAAAACGAGAAATATTCATGCAACTTATTTTCTCAGTCTGTTGACATGGTATATTTTAAGTAACCTGCAAAAAAAAATTGTTTGTTGATGTACTGTTATTGACAAGGGCGGAGGGTTAAAATTTTTAATTTGAGCTATTAATTTTCTTCTATTACATGGTGGTTAAACCACATGTAGGTTTAAAATTCCATTCAATAAAAGTATTGTGGTAACTATACTGTACATGTACAAATGTATGCATATAAAAATGGTTAGCTTGAGGCTAATTTACAGGTTACATGAGTTGTTGGCCTGGTTAGACAGCTCATTCAAGCTAATTTACAGGCTGTGACTTGGCGGCCCCATTTGTTTCCTTTATTTAACAAAATAATTATGAGCTCAGGATGATAATCAGTCCCATCAAGCATGTAAGTTTGACTTTTTCCAGATGTACAATGTAGCATGGCCACAGAAAGCAATGGATTGTCTCTCAATCCCTCACTTCTTGTTTGTGGTTTTGTGTGTACAAAAAAAACCAAGGCTCTTCAAAGTGCTACAAATGAACTTGTATGTTATCACTATGGGTTTTTGTAGCCCAAAGCTAAGTAGTCTCTCTTTTTGTAAATACATTGTGCATTTATATCTTATTAACAAAGAGTAAGGGCAGTCCTGGGAGAATATCAGAGCTAGGTATTGACAGTCCAGATCAGTCCCAGTATGGTCTGTACAGAAAAGACAGAGGGCTGATATTCTCCTGCTAGCATCTCTTAAATCTAACCATGTGCCTTGGATTTTTTTTTTATCTCTTACAGCAAAAGCTACTAAATTCTCTAGTCACTGCATGCAGCCATTTTTTAGTTTACTTATAACTTAACTTTTAGTTAATCTGATTTATGATGATAATTATTGAATGTTTTTCCATCTTAATGCTTCAAGGTGTGACTCTGATGACCAACAAGACATTTGGAGTTCCTATTGACGAGTTACTGAGAAGGTCTGAAGGATGTGAATTGCCGCCAATTATCACAAGCATTGTGGAATATCTTGCAACGCATGGTTGGTGTTAATATAATTACTCATTGATAATGTATCTACTATCATTGTCTTTGATAAAAGGTATCCTGGCCAGGTTCAAAGTCATTACAAAGTTTAAGTGAGAAATCAAAAAACGTTTGATTAATTCAGTCATTGTGTCAAAACTTTGAAGCCAGGTGGTACAGTAGGGGGGGGGGGGGTGTCAATGGGCATGCATGTATGTCAATCATGCACAATATTTTGCTCTTTGAGCTTGTGTATTATATTTTCCCTAATAAAAAGACAATAGTGGAATAATAAAGCACCTATCATTGTGTAGCTGAGGGCGGGAGAGGCCAGGCATAGGCAGGGCATTTGAACTAAGCTGAGAATTTCTGTCCAAATGTCCAACCCCAGGGTATTTGTGGATGGTCAAAAGAGACACTTAACTTGAAGAAACTGCTGGAAAGTCCAAAATAATAGTCAAAAGCCACACTACTGGCAAATAATTGCTGTCAAATCCCCTTCCAATGCCCTGCCTCCTCCCCTCCCTTCTGGCTAAACAGTGATAGGTACATTACAGGGTCATTCCAGCCCCTCTTTGTTTTCTGCTAAGAGCCATGTAGCACTAAAAGCACAGTTCTCTAGAATAACCTTTAACATTGTAAAATATTATTATTATAACTAATATTGTCACTGTGATAATTTTCCTTAGTCTTTTACTTATTATGTAAATTCCAAATGATGGTCTTACACTACACCTGTACATGCACATTACATGTGTATTACCAATTACCATACAATTCTAGAGTTTTGTAAGTACCAGGGGATTCATTAAGATTTCTGACAGGAGGGCATATGGATTAAGCAGCCGGGCACATAAATGGGAAGGGCTGATGGCTCTCCCACCTCCAATGGTTCGAAACATGCTCCCAGGCTTTTAGGCTGGATTTATAGCTTTACCGTTCACTATTTAATATTGGGCCAAAGGCCCCATCCTGCTAGGGGGGGTCTGGGGGCATTCCCCCCCAGGAAATTTGTAAAAAATTGAATAGTCGTAGGTGCATTTTCAGCGATTTTCAACCAATAAGTTCGTTGATTGGAAAAATTGGAACTTGAATGCTATACATGTAAGTATTGTTTTCTTTGCCAAAAACATAAAAAACCTAAAAGCAAGGCATCTGACAGGATGCGGTGGTGCGGATCCGCATAATTCACTAACTTCCGCATCCTCCGCATCTTCGGCGCTCCTTTCTGCATAAAACAGAAAATTTCCTTCATACAGCAATTAATCAGGTACTTACCGTCCTCAAAAACGAAAATTACGAAGAAATTGA
This sequence comes from Oculina patagonica, assembly GCF_052425735.1. Lineage (NCBI taxonomy): Eukaryota > Metazoa > Cnidaria > Anthozoa > Scleractinia > Oculinidae > Oculina > Oculina patagonica. The sequence goes on along the minus strand of NC_135761.1, from coordinate 56,033,843 downwards.
TCATTTTGAGGCTGTTTTTCTCCGAAAAAGGCGACGAAAAAACGCCACTTCGTTCGCAAACAATTTTGAACATCCAGGCATTCCATGTGTGCTTTCATGATGGACCTGGTGACTAGTTTTGTTCTAACACGCGGCGTCGAACGAGCGAACACACTACGATGTTTTTGACTTCATAGAAGGATTTATACACTGGCAAAAAAGCCTGGCTAAAAGCCTGAATTGCTCCCATGGCAAATTTTAAAAATTTAAGAGCTGTAGTCAGTAATGTTTTTTTTTTCTGCATCATTTAGAGAAAAGTAACTTGCATTCAAAGTCGCTTTGAAAGCCCAGAGAACAGCCGGGCAAAAGTAAGCTCACAGGCAGTCAATTTGCCCGGTGCCCGACCCTTAGTGAATCCCCTGAAGTACACATATGTACATGTAGAATGGTAAACACTGTATAGACTGGAGAAATTTTAAACATCTTTTATGCAAACTGCCATCACACAAGTAAACATATAATAAGTAGTAATGGTGGCAGAACCCAATGTAAATATATATGTTGTGGTTTAATTTGTATTTGGTTTACAGTCAAACCGGATGTTCTTTTGATGGGAACTTTGCAATGTTGCAATATTGATTGACAGTTTGACAGTTTGCTCATTGCAACTTGCAACTTTCAATTCAAATTTGCCTAAGCAAGTTGCCAAGTTCAGGTTTTCATTTTTCCCGTATGAAACATAATAATTCCACCTCTGTCTCAAATAAGGATGAAATAATTGTCCTATGGTTGACTGCTTATCAACAGACTGCGATAAATTAGCAACAGGCTTAGTTGAAATCGCCAAACTTGGAATTGCGCTTAAAAATTCAAATTTGCTCCGCAAGTTACGGCTTACATTTGTAATTTTGAAGCGTAATTCCTGACTTAGCAATGTAAACTAAGCCTGTCGCTTATTTCTTGCATTCTGTTGATGAACGGTTGGATAAGGTGGCAATTATTTTCGGTTTCTTTGAAACAAAGGTGGTACAACCTCGCTTTATATGGCAAAATGAAAATCGCAACTTGGCAAATTGCTCGAGAAAATTTGAATTGAAGTTGTGACGAGCAAACTGTCAATCAATATTGGAACATTGCGCCGCAACATTGCAAAGTTCCCATCAAAAGAACATCCGGTTTAAATGTAACATTATTTTCTCAAACCAGTTTGATTTTTATTTTTCATTGTCTCATATTCATTTTCATAATCTGAAACAAAGGGACATAAAAGGCAAACTGGTTTAAAAACATTTAAACTGGTCAAATATAAAACTAAACCACAACTTATGCATCTAGACTTTAAAGTATTAGTTATATTTGAAATTCTTTTTTTATTTTCTAGGTATGAGCCATGAAGGAATATTTCGCATTAGTGGTAATCATAAGGTGGTTGAATCTTTGAAGGCAAAATATGACAAAGGTGATGTTATAAACTTTTTATTTGTTTAAAATAAAACTTGCAGTCCTTTAATAACACTTTGTGGCAGGAATAAAAACAAAAGGTGACTTGACATCCCTAACATCAAATTAAAATTGGGACTTGGTAGCTGTAGGATTTCTGCAGCAGCTTACACCTGGGCATCTGCCTGCTGTATCTTGGTTTTCATGTGTGTTACATGTACATGTATTTCTTCTCTTTTTGTTAGATGGTGAAGCAAACTTGGAACAAGTGGGAGATGTAATGGCTGTAGCAGGCTTACTTAAACTTTTCTTGGTAAGAAGGAATAATCAAATTATTAATTATTATTTTGCTTGGCATACAATGATGTATAATTCCAGCAGATAGGGATGCAAAAGTTGCCAGAAGATGCAAACAGGTTAATATGTATCTGCTGTCCACTAGCAAAGACTGTCATTAAGTCACTTTATTGGACCAAGGAGCAAACTAACAGGTTTTTTTGCATGGCAGTAACTACGTATTTGATTTGAGAACGCTGATAAATGCTAGCCACATAAGCTACAAAGAGAAAAGGTTGAACTAAATAAGAATATAAATGCAGAGCAGATACCCCTCTAAAATGGGACATGAAGTTGGTCCTCCCCCTACTACTGCCCCTCAATAGAATACAGATACATGTTGTACTTCTCCAAGGCAGGCAGTTGAAGCTAGTCCCATTAGCATGTCTCTGGGAGCTTCAGGGACGGCGGAACATTTTTCCAGGTGGGGGACTGACTAGTGACTTGAAGTGGGGGGGGGGGGCTTAAGAGACTCTTTTCTTAGAAAGTCTTTATTTTTTCGGAAAAAGCGGGGGGAATAAAGCCCCCCCCAGCACCTCCGGCTCTGCCGTCCCTGAGCTTAATTCATTTCTTCACTGTATAAATAAAACTTTTCTTAGTTATAACTACTAATATCACTGTATTGTGTTTACAGAGAGAACTTCCTGACCCTCCTATCCCTCAAAGCATGACGGCAGACTTTATCAAAATACATCAAGGTATGTACATGTAATAAGGGTAAATTTTAGAATAAGTTAAATTATTCAGGGGCTTCCTAGTTTGGCTTCCAGCAGCAATACTGTATAATCCCCCCATGGCTTGCATAACCCAGCAACCCAGCGTGAGCCCCCATACAAAACAAGTACCTGTGACACTAACCTATCAATAAAAAGAAAGCGGGAAATGGGGGGAAAACTTGCAAACTTGGTGAACAACGCTGGACAAGAATCCTTATGCTTCCCAAAACACACATTACACGTACATGGACAATGCTGGGAACTACTATTTGTTTAAAAGCGGGGGTGGTAGGCCCCGGGCGGGCCCCGACAATTAAACAAAAAACTGAGAAAATTTAGTGGTGAACTATAAGACTGATGTGCCTCAAGATGGACTGACCACAAGCTCTGTTGCCAGTGCTCTTTGTTGTTATATGTTACTCCCACTCCCTTAATTGCATTTAAGTGCATTCTATTTAACCCTTATGCTCTGGTGCTCAAAATATGTGTACTTATTTTTCATGTATGTATGTAATCCTTTCCAAACAGTCAGAGCTGGTATGTTGTTCTTTTGCCCAATCAGGAGCAAAACCAAAAACAACTTACATGTACATCGCACATGTACATGTATGTATGTGCTTTCACCTGTGTGTAATATATTCTTGCTTCAAGTTCTAGTTGTCGCTTCCTGGATTACTTGTACATGTAATTGTTTGGATGTGCTTAAATGTACTTTGCTGTGATCATTGTTAAGAGACCTCTTTTAAATTACGTCTTTCAAGATAATAACTTTTTTTTCATTTTAGCCCACAAAGCTGACAGAGGTGGTCTTTCTGAAATTAAAGCGTTGCTTGAAAAGCTTCCACCATCTAATTATCAGCTGCTCAAGTACCTGTGTAACTTCCTTGTGAAGGTTTCAATGAATGAAGGTATGTTTTGAACACATATTACCTAACCAATAAACAATTAGCAAAAATAGTAAAAAGTTATACCAAAATTATGTACCAATTCTGTGTCTGCGACTTAGTGCTAAGTGTATGTCATGTTCTTTTGCAGAAAACAATAAAATGAGCTCAATGGCATTGGCCATAGTATTTGGACCAAACTTCTTCAGGTAAAAACATGAAATAGTTATTTAAGTTGTAAATGCAATACATGTAGCTGAAAATAGTGAAAATTTATTACTACACTTCCCCAGTGTTAATTTTCATTTAATGTCAGACCTGCAACTACCATCTCCACTCAGTCTGAAGAATGAATCTTTGAATTACTTTTTTTCTAGATGTGGTGATGGAATAGAAGGTCTGCGAGAACAGGGCTACACTAATGAAGTTGTTTGCAAGTTTATAGAAGAGTTTGACACCTTGTTTGAGGTAACATTGCATTGCTCGAAGATGTACTGTACATGTGCAATAAATATTTCAAATTTATTTTAGTTGAGAATATTGTTCTAAACATAATACAGTGTACTGCACAGACATGTTGTATAGTTATATTACTTTGTGGAAGGGAAATGTACAGAAATGTACATGTATGTATCTTATACATGCTGCAAGTGAACATTGAGGACATTCAGGTAGATTTTACTTTCTCTCTAAATCTCTTGTCTGAGTATTTCCTTTAGGCAAGACGCACTCCCAGTAGGGTGTGGTAAGCACTCCTGATATACATATTTTAATATTAATAACATTTTTATTTGTAGGTGTCTCCTTATGCTACCACGGACATATTTAGAGTTCAAGAAGCCAAGTGAGTTTGTGGTTGTAAAAAATAATGTTCTTGTTTAATTTAAGTTCACTTAACTTTTAGGAGATAAAGGATGAATGAAATACTGAGTAAATGAACAAAGAATTTCTCACCAAAATCGTGCGTGTTAACACAAAGATAATAGACAGCGATGACAACTGGAATCTAAACTATACAAAGAAGCCTACCATATCAAGCGTTCAGCACCATCTTTGAACAATGGTTTAAAAGCTAGCAGAGAACTATGCTTATTCTCTTGACATTAACGTCTTTGTTTTGTATTTTCATGTGCATGTTTTAAATGCTAATGTACCATCTTTCAGTATTTAAACCCAAGCTACTTGTTTGTCACCTAGTCTGAAGATGATATAGAATTATATCGAAATATAACAATTAATTATACCAACGTTTCCTTGCATTTGTTGTCCAAATCATTGACACAATGCATTTACTCGGTATTTCATTCATCCTTTAAGTTCACTTCTCGTACTTATTTATACACCCTTACATTACCCTTCTTCACTTCATTTACCCTGAACATTAGAGTTACCATGCCAAAACAACGTTTTTAATGCAGCAAAGAAGTCTTAGCAAGTTTTTATAATGACTGCAATAAATGAGCATGGGTATTATAACAGAAAAGTGACTTGATAGTTCAAATAATTATTATTAACAAAATGAAACCAAAAAGATTGAATGCCGAGTAACTTACAGTAATAGACCCTATTAAGGACCCTGTCCTGTGTGGTTAATTACACTGTTAATAGAGCGGTTTTCACTTGAGTGTCGAAAGTAAATTGCGTTTGCTTTGGTTTTGCATTACTACGCTCAGTGATTGGCTTAAAAATCTCGCGCCACTTTCTCCGCCAATCAGAACATAAACCAAAACCAATCGTGACTCGCTCGCGCACGATTTCCCACGCTTCGTGCCGGCTACAGGTATTTGCTTCGAGTTTTGATTGGTTCACTGGATTGTCTGTGTCCTTTGTGATTGGCCGGAGTAATTACTTTGGTTTTGGTTTTACGACACTCAATTGAAAACTGCTCTAATTGTAGAATAATAATGATTCAAGTTATAAATGGGTACCAGCAACCAAAAGAACATTTTCAGACATTTCTAACGCCTATCTGACTCAATAAACTGTAGTTAATAAAAGCCCTGCTGATGGACATCTTCTTTTCTTTTCCAGGACAAATGACTCTCCAACACTACTGGCAAGAAATAAGCATCTCCAAAAGGTTAGAAAAAGTTTTTTTAACAATCCATTCTCTGTCATTTATTTCAATATTGATCTTTTCTACCATATGCATCCTCTTACATGTATGGAAGATTATTTTGGCCAATCAGGAATTGAAATGGGTGTCTGCTTCTGCTAATTGAAGGTGTCAGAGATTTGACTGCACTTCCATAAAATGACATGCACAGGGCTGTACAGGTCATACGATAAGAGAACAAAATAAAAATGAAGATGAATTGTTCAACAACGACACCAGCTCATGTGGGACAAAGAAAACATCTGAGTCCCTGATGGAAATCAAACCCATGACCTCACAGATACCGACAGAGCGCTCTAACCAACTGAGCTACCAGAGACTCGTGGTGAGCTGGGCCAAAACAATGTGAAAACGATTAAAACAAAATAATGCATAGATCAAACACCAACTACAGTACTGTAAAAAAAAAAAATTCTGTTTGACGCAGTGGTTTTCCTAAATTATAATATTATCTGTAATGAATGTTATTGTGTTGTAACATTGATTGGTTTTTGTGCAGATTGTTAATGAAAAGAATGAAAGTTCAGCCAGTGATGAGGACTCATTTCACTTGATTGAAGAGAAGGACAAGGAGAAACTACAAGAAGATGGCCCTACTTATGCTACAGTCAAGAAACCAAAGAAGACTTTAAAACCTTCTGCTCGGTAAGTAAATTTTCTTGCGTGTAAAAATGAAATTGCAAGAAACAATGTCACAATGACAGTTGGGTGCAGCAGTAAAAAAATTCATTGTGCATTTACTTGATGCCTCAGAAGACCTCAGAATTATCCTATATACACAATGTAGACTAGTCATTTACCTATGAAATAAAATTTATTATTAATGTATTTTTAATTACATTGTGTACTTACTTAATTCATTTTTTCATTAATTCAATAGTCATTTTTGACAAAACAATATTTTTCTTAGCACACTGAGTGTAAATGTGAAATTATTTTTTTTTTACAGAGCTTATTACTAATGACAGAACAATCTTTATTTCTTACAGTTAAGGAACATTTTATGACATGCCTTTTTCCATTAAGATTACATTCATTTGATATCACAGACAAAATTGTTACTTTTTGGCAACTGCAGACAAAACAACAGTCGCTAATTAAACTTTGTGCTATTATGCCTGAAGGAAAATCACTAACATGAAACAGTTTCCAGTTTTTTAGTCCCTAAAATTATTTGGGATAATTTTTTGAGCACATTTGCATGTTTTGGCTCTATCCACACATAAAAACTTTACAGTTGCTTTGTGACTAAAGTTGCCACTAATACATCATTTCTCATGTTGCCCCCAACGATGATGAAATGTTTTAATGGCTACACTTAACTGATAAGCAGACAGTATAATTTATAATCCATTAATCTATAAATCCCAATTTATTTTCAAATCTTTGGTAAAAATTAATATATTTGAATGTCTTGATGAAAAAAGATTACTATCCAAGTTGTTTTCTCTTTTATGACAAGCCTATAGGGCATAGATTAAAATTACAGTTTTGTAAGTGCAGATAAATCAGCCGTGACTTTGAGGTTCCTTTGGCACTTAACAATTTACATGAAATATTATGCTCTCATGACAGTTTTTGACCACAATGAATACAATTTTGTAAAGACTGTAGCTGTTTGAACTGTAGCCAATGAAAAATAGTTTTTTTCGAATCCTAAGCTTATTATCTTCTTTTAGATACAATCATGTACATAATCCTCTGTTTTTAGAAAAAAAAACATGCATTAAACAACACTATTAGTTTTAATCAGTGAAGCATGCAATAACATTTGACACTTGCAATTAATGATCATGATATTTATTTCTTGCAGGTGACAAAATGTTATTTTTGTATGCTTCGTTGATTTGAATATTTTTTGATGCAAATGACACTCTTGTGTGTGAAACAAACTCTTGAAGGAGCATTTTCTTATAACAGGGTTCAATTTGTTTTCGGACTCCCAAAATGTTTTCGGACTCCAAATTTATATATGTTATTTGCCGGCTGGGAGGTCCGTATAGTGAAAAACTGTGACCGAGGTCTGAAAATGCTGCCCGAGGCCGCAGGCCGAGGGCAGCATTTTCAAGGCCGAGGTCACAGTTTTTCACTATACGGACTGACCCTAAGCCGGTAAATAACTTATTTATTTTTTTCCTACCTCTAATGTGTTTGATTAAAAAAAACCTACAAAGATTTTCTTGCAAAATGTGTTTGTATTATCCGCGCGCATCCTAGTCAGTCTACGGCAAGAGTGAAGAATGATTCGTTTGCTATATTCACTGCTATATTGAAGAGCTTACTGCCAAACAAATTAAATTCGCTAAAATGAACAGTACTCAAGGAAAAGTTCATCAGAAAAGCAAGAAAAAAGCATCAGCGTGTCGCGAAACACTTTGAACTCCATTTCGGCTTGTGAGTTCTTTCAGTTAATTTAACTTACTTTTCGGACTGGAAAGCACTTACAACACATATTTTCCAGCTATTTACATTTGTATTTAACGAGTCAAAAACCTCTGTGTTCATTCCCACAGTATTCTGTTTTGATAAAAAGTTTGCGAAAGTGAAACTGAATGAAGCTGAAATGTGTAGTTTGGTCGCCTACACACGGCACAATATTGCGAGAATTAATTTGACCGTTTTTTAATAAAGCATCTCATTTTCTTGAATGGCGATAAGCAGTATCCGTTTTTGGAGAAAAGTAGCAGAAAAGCAAGGTGTTTGAAAGGATAAATCGAGTCTGTATACCCGCCGACTTGCAGTTAACCGCAATGGCGTGAAAATCAGTGCGAATGCAAACATCGATCGACAAACCACGACCATAAAACTATAACTTCATTTTGTCAATAAAGATCATGAATACTCGCCTTTTGGAGAACTTCAAGGCCTTTAATTCCACTGCTAATTTTCCCATACAATTTAACAACGGTTGGTGAGCAACAACATCGATTTTGGAGAGCAAAACTGTCATGGACTAGTTCGTCTCGCCGCGAAATTAAACTCACGAAAGCGTTACCGTGGCCCGTGGAAGCGGGCAGAGATAGGAGAATCTTGCCCGCGCTAAGAACCAATCAGATTGCAGGATTCGTTACCGTGCCCTCTTGGAAAAAAATAATTTTGTTTATTAAACAAGTAATCATTCTTTTTTGCTTAATAAACAAGTTTGACTAGTGAAAGTTGCTTATTAAACAAAAAAGACCCTATTTTTTAATTGATAGACAAAAAAGGTGGTATTTTTTGTTTATTACACAAAAATTTTTTGCTTATTAAACAAAAACCCCGCGCGCTTTTTGTTTATTAAACAAAAGTTTCACAAACTTGTGGACACGAAAATTTTTACCTTCGGCCGCCATTACATACAAAAATATTGAGAGGAAAAACAACGCTACGGATGAATCATTATTTTAAAAACATACATATTAGAAGTCTCTACTGCTAAATCATTCCACTGAGGAAAAACAAAGGCATGGGTTCCCTTTTAGGAAGAATATTTTCCAAAAGTTTGACTACGCGACGCGATCGAGCGGCTGCGTTCAACGAGCTGCTTGTTGGATGTTCAAGTTTTAAATCGGAAACGAGCCCTCTTCATTTTATTAATTACAAAAAAAAAAAAGAGATTTCTAAAAGCAGAAAGAACCGGGGATTTGAATGAAGATGGCCTGTTTTTCGTCGAGTTAGTCGGTGATATTAGATCTATTTTATAAACGACGAAATGAACATCTTTCTAGCGATGTGTTTTACGCCGGTCATGAAATTTTCCCCTTGCAGCGTTATGTGGGGAAAATAATTAGGCTCAACTCCGTGCAAAACCTCGGCAGCAATGGATAAATCATTGTGAAATGAAAAACTTTTAACAGAAGACTTCTCTGCTGCATCCTATTTAAGCGACCTTTCTTTTCCTGGAAGAATATTTTCCATGCATTAAACGTTGTGCGATTTCGCGGCGAGCGATCGGCGATGCCGGAACGAGCTGCAAAGTCGAAAGTTTTTAAGCGATTCCTAGCAAATAAGGATCTTTTTGAAGGCAGCAAGAACGGAAGATTTAAATAAACACAGCCCTATAAATATAAAGTCGTAGTATTCAATATGCAGTCGAGATAGCCGGTGATAAAATTTATTTTTAGACACAAAATAAACAGCAGAGCTAGCTGTCATGTTCAAACGATTCACCCGGCGCCGGCAGACAGGGAAAATTACCACGGTCAGAAAAAAAATTCTTTTCGCGTCAACTTTCAAAATTTGGGCTGAATTCCAGTGCAAAAGCTCGAAAGGACTTAAAATTCCTAGGTTCATTAAAATTAAGCGGAGTTTTCATTCAAGAACGGTATGTATGAAGGGTAAACAATGTCTAGCTAGCGATTACTTTCACCGCGGACTTTTTTACAACAGACTTCAAATGCCAGCTAAGGTTTTGAATATAAAGCGAGAATAGCGCCTTTTGTTTATTAATTAAAAAAAAGTATAGGCATTTTTAGTTATCAAACAAAAGTGCCACAACATTTTACGAACTTCATGCAGTCACGAGTACGGTGAAATCGATCTTGCAAAAGAAAACAACGTATAAATGTCATACATATAGACAGCTAATTAGAGTCACCAGTTTTCTTGAAAATATTTATAGGTTTTAACCAAAACGTGGCACGTTTTGTGTATTAAACAAGTAACTTTTGCTTATTAAACAATTTGCTTTTCAACCGAAAACAGGTCATAACAGTCTAGTTTGCAAACACATTCTTATCTTCATGCAGCTACGTAACTACGGACATAAATATTTGCGAGCAAAAACAACGCAATCATTTCACCCGAATTTTAATAATACAATGAGGTAAAGAGTTTTCTGAATGTAGCAAAAATGGATCACTTTATTCTGGACAGGGCGAAATAAACAGCAGCGTGGTTTGTATATCTCCGCGATTCGCACGAAAGTTTTATTTACCACGGTCTGAAATCAAGTTTGTACTTTACGCGACAACTGGACAAATTTGAACTGAATTAAATTTATGTGCCAAGTGTCGGTAAAGTAAAATTTAAATAGAAAGAAGGTACTGAAGAAAGCGAAAACTAGTGTGAAAACGTTACTGAAAAGAAACTCAAGTTTTCAGTTCAGTGTTGACTTCTAGACGCGACTGAAACGAACACTTCGGTTTGATAAATAGAATTTAAAGGAAGGATAAAAACTCGCGGCTTCTTGCAATTCGTCGAGTTCGTTCGTACTGTAAAATTGACTTATGTGCAGACAATGTACACAGGAGAATATTCATTCAAAAAACAATCAAAACAGACTTGTGAAATCTGAGAACACATTCGATTCGCACGGGCAGATCATGCAGAGATATTTACGCAAAGATCGATCAAGAGATAAAATGTGTTCTTCGGTGCGTTTCCGCTTGATTAAAAAACACACGTCCAGTAGAACAGAAAAATAGCAATACAGTTATTAAAAGGCTTTAACTACTCATGTAAACAAAGTCTTTTCACTGAAAGAGTTTTAGTTTGAATCAGGATTCCTATTTGAAAAGCAACTGTCACGCAACTCGCCGGCTAAGAAAACGCGAGAAAAGGTCGTTTTGTTAAATCTAATTGCCCTTTATTTTGAGCGAAAGTAGCTACAGAAACTTTTAAAACATCTGGAGATTTTCGAATGATCGTTTCGAGCGATCGTTTTGCCGGGTAGAAAAAAAAAACCGAGCTTGACTACCCGTGAAGCAGTTGACAGTTTACGTTCGCGCCAAAATGCTTTGCGCGGGAAAAATTTCAGACACCTTTTAAAAAAGCTTCGGCAATTAAATTCAACACGACAATGAAAATACAATTATTTTGGTTATCAACCCACACTTTTAATGAACTTCAATATCAACTGACTGATCGAGAGAACAAATATGAGACATGAGCTCACCTCTTAACAAGTCACTGACATCAGGGTAACGGCCCGGCGTCCTTAGCACAGAAATTTATGTATGTCTGTAGATTCTTTAGTTGTCTTTCCCTTTAAATATTTAAACTGCCATCAGTGATTTGACCAGCTAAAAGTGATATGACTTGCATTTTCTTTGTTATACGCTTACAGACACTTGTCCGGCCTGGTACATGTACGTATTGAACAGTGTCCAGCACTCCGTTAAGTAAGTCTTGCTTGCAAACAGATCAAAACGAATAGTTCTCAACTAAAATTGTTTTAAGTTCGCTCTTGTTTTCTCGAATACGGTAGTCCCGGAACTCGCATTATAAGTCGCGTATGCACGTGTAGATTTCAACGGCGGTTCAACGGTTCACCTAAAAAATGACGACGAATTAAGTCCAATCAGCAAATTGCAGAATAGGCCATGTCAACAAATCTCGATTCCCCGACTGAGTTGAAGAAGGCACTATTTCTCCAATTTAACCAATTTTCGTAGCGAAAACATTTGCACAAATGTCGCCACCGCCGCTAAGCACAGAACTGTCGACTAGCCGAAAAACTTTACAGAGCTCTAACGATTGACCGTTCCGTTAACCGTTGAATTGCGAACACGCTGCTTTGATCGCTAATGGCGCGTCCACAGTGACCAATGACAGCGCTTGCTGTCATAAAGGCACGTGACGGGAACCAATCACGGTGCTCGCTGTCAGAAGGTGTCAGTCACAATTCGGATGACACGCCTATAATGATGAACCCAGGAGTTCCTCAATCGTTAGAGCTCTGTAAAGTTTTTGGCTAGTCGATTATCATATAGCGGTCATCACGACTGAAGCTCTGAACTGATTGGACTTTTCGTTTTTTAGTGAACCGGTGAACCCGTAGTCGATTTCCGCTTAAAAAACGAATAAAATTATATATCTGCGCTTACGTTGACTGGCCGGCGCAAGGTCTACTGCTGTACCTGTGCGTTAATAAAGAAAGAACTAATAGTTTGGTCGCCGCACTGTTAGGGGGCTGTCTTTTTTCTCTATAGTAGTGTGGTCTAGGGGTGTCAAAAATGTATTTTTTGCGTGTTGAATTATCGAAGTTTTTTAAAAGGTGTCTGAAATCCGCGGCGGCGCGGAACTGTCACTGCTTCCCGGTAGTCAAGCTCGGTTTTTTTTCTCCCGGACGTCGCTCGAACGTCATTGAAATCTGTGTTTTAAATAGTTTCAGCCCGCGTCTCCGGGGGCGTGCGCTTTTCAAATGGAATCTGATTCAAATAAAACTCTTTCAGTGAAAGACTTTGTTTACTGAGTAGTAAGCTTTTAAACTGTTTTATTTCTTTCTGACGTGTGTTTTTTAACCCCTTTTTTTTCTTGGTTTTGTTCTGTTCGCTGCCGGGTTTTTATCCTTTTTATTTTTTTTTTAACTGTTGGTTATGTTCTTGTGTTTCTTTATGTGTTTTTTTGGTGTGTTTTTTATTTCTTCTTTGCCTTCATCCTTATTTTTCGTATTTCTTCTTGGTGGTTTTTTCGTTTTGGGGGTTTCTGTTTGGGTTGGTTTTTTTCTGGGGGATTTCTGCGTTCGTGGTGTTGGTCTGCGGTTTTATCCTTCTTTATTTATTTATCAGAGTGTTCGGTCGTTGTTTTCCTTTTTTTTTTTTTTTTTTTTTCTTTTTTGTTGCAGTTTGCGGGCTGTGGCCCTCGCCAGCTATATTTATGCGCGTGGGGCATTTCGTCGGAGTTGTGCTTTTTGTCGGGGTGAATTTACTTTTTACAGTTAGCGGTAAGCCGGTTGTTGTTGACTTCTCTGTCGTTTTAAATCACTCATTAGTCTTCTGTCTGTTTGTTGTTTTGTTTTTGTTTTGTTTTGGGGGCTCTTCGGTTCTTCGCCGGTTTGATAGCCTTGTGGGCGGCCGCTTGATCTTTCGGGCTTTTTTAGTATTTGTCGGTGTGGTGTTTTTGGCGTTTGCCTTTCTTGGCGGTTTGTTTTGAGCCGTGGTCCTCTGTTCCCGGTTTTTTTTTTTGGCTTCTTCTGGTCGTAGGCGAAGGTATGGTCTGGCGTGCGGGGCGTGTGCGGCGGCCTACTTTATTGTTTTCTTCTTCTGGCGCAGCTAACTTCTTTTTTTAAGTAGTGGACGGTGTTGTGGTTGTGCTTCTCTGTTCTTTTGTTGTTCCTCTTTTTTTGGGGGTTTCGTTGTTTTTTCTTTTTTTTGTTTTTTTTTTTTTTTCTTTCGCTCCGCTTTTATTGTGGGCTTCTTTTCTGTACCTCGGCGGCTGAACTCATCCTTTGTTGCGGGCCCGCCCCCGGCTCTTCGCGACTTTTCTTGATTTGCGTGGGCGCTTCCTATTTTTTACTCGGCCTCCTCGCTTCCTCCTTCCGGTTTTCGCCGCCGGGCTGCTGGCGGGGTCGTGTGTTTTTTCGCCCTGTCCTCTTTTTTCTTTTTTGGGGCTCGTCCGACGGCTGGTTGGTCGGCCCTTTTCTCTTTTTCCTCCTGCCTTTTTTTCTCTTTTACGCTCCTTACTGGCTTTCTCCGCGGTGGCGCAGCCACCCTTCCTTCTCAGCTCGGGGCCGCCTCCGGTGCTGGCCTTTTGCTGTTTCCCTCTTCTGCCTTCTCCTTATTTGCTAAATCGCTTAAAAACTTTCACTGGCTCCCGGCTCGCCGTCTCGTCGCAACTTTAATGCATGGAAAATATTCTTCCAGGAAAGAAAGGTCGCTTAAATAGGATGCAGCAGAGAAGTCTTCTGTTAAAAGTTTTTCATTTCACAATGATTTATCCATTGCTGCCGAGGTTTTGCACGGAGTTGAGCCTAATTATTTTCCCCACATAACGCTGCAAGGGGAAAATTTCATGACCGGCGTAAAACACATCGCTAGAAAGATGTTCATTTCGTCGTTTATAAAATAGATCTAATATCACCGACTAACTCGACGACAAACAGGCCATCTTCATTCAAATCCCCGGTTCTTTCTGCTTTTAGAAATCTCTTTTTTTTTGTAATTAATAAAATGAAGAGGGCTCGTTTCCGATTTAAAACTTGAACATCCAACAAGCAGCTCGTTGAACGCAGCCGATCGATCGCGTCGCGTAGTCAAACTTTTGGAAAATATTCTTCCTAAAAGGGAACCCATGCCTTTGTTTTTCCTCAGTGGAATGATTTAGCAGTAGAGACTTCTAATATGTATTTTTTTAAAATAATGATTCATCCGTAGCGTTGTTTTTCCTCTCAATATTTTTGTATGTAATGGCGGCCGAAGGTAAAAATTTTCGTGTCCACAAGTTTGTGAAACTTTTGTTTAATAAACAAAAAGCGCGCGAGGTTTTTGTTTAATAAGCAAAAAATTTTTGTGTAATAAACAAAAAATACCACCTTTTTTGTCTATCAATTAAAAAATAGGGTCTTTTTTGTTTAATAAGCAACTTTCACTAGTCAAACTTGTTTATTAAGCAAAAAAGAATGATTACTTATTTAATAAACAAAAAAATTTGGAGTCCGAAAACATTTTGGGAGTCCGAAAAAAATTGAACCCTGTTTTATGAAATGTAGATCTCTTTTCTGAGTGAACAGTAGCTTTTCAGTGTTCACAAGCGTAACAACCTTACATGTACAAGTTGTTTTTTGTTGAGGTGAAAAACCTTGCACATACAACATTTGATTGCACTTGTTAAACCATTGTCAGTAATGGTGACTCTTAAGCTAGCCACAGGCATAGTTTGCGAGCTCTTAGAGAGTTCATGACACAAAGTCACATGTTTGATTCAAGGTATGTTTTGTCACATGCCATGTGTTAAAACTATTTGTATCTCCACATGCAATTTATTTGTCTTATGTATTTTCCCATCCATTCTCATCAACATTGTTATTAATATGTAAACCTACATTGTATGGTTCATATCTTTTGGCAGTGTTTGCAGATTTTAATTTAAGCAGCATTTTAATAGTTTGCGCAGTGTGTTTATTTGCACTAGCATCTAACCACTCAGATTAGCTCAAACTCTAATAGCATCAGAACCATTATTTGTTTTCATATTGGAAGTTGTTTTCTGTTTGCTTAAGGTTGTGAATTTGCAATTATCTGAATGATGTTTTTAAGTCTTTTAAAATGCAAATTCATTTTTGTTTGCGAGTTCTAAAGCAGAGAAGTGTTTTTAAGTCTGCATTTAAATGCAAGTTGTGCTTAATTGATATAGACAGTTAACAGATGCACTGATCCAAAGGCAAGAGTAACTGTCGTATTTTTGCATGTGTTGTGGGTGGATTATTGCAGCCATAATGTCTGAGGGTTTTGTTTCTGCACGGAAGCCCCATTATTAAATTGGATTGTTTTGAATTTCTCACAGAAGGTGTATAAAATTTGAAAGGTGTTAGGGGTTATGTATCATACCCAATTTTGAAAAACAGAATGAATATATTCTCTGTATACACACAAATGGTCATTATTAAGTCAAAATATCGCTTATTTAGCCTGGGCATATTGGTTTCTTTTGAGCATAGATCTATTTGATGTATTATCTTACCAACATTTCCTTTCATTAATAATTAAACTAGCGTTATGTGAGGATTAAAATTCAATACAGCCAGCAGGTGCTATGTTCTAGGCAGTTATTGATTCCTCTGTATAATTATCTTTATTGCATTAGCGATTCCTCTGGCTTACATTAATTTTGTCAAACCTTTTTGCATTTTATTATATTTCTTTTAGCATTTCTTCACCTACAGAAGACCTGGATATGTACGTGAGGTCTGTTTCACCATCATGGAATACTCTACAAAGGTAAAACTTGACAAGATTCAGTCTAAATGTTTTTATTTCTGCTAAATAAATGCACGTAAATGAATAACTGCATGCATTTGCAAGATTAGCTAGTCCAGGTGCTTAATCCAAGGGTTTATTCTGTGTAGAAAATAAACTGGTCTTTCAGCATTGTATATTGATCAACAAATGATCCCTTGTGATCAATTGTTTCTATTCTTTGTGGTGTGACTGAGACATTTTGAGATTAAATTATAATGTGGCTTACTGAAAACCAAAATGTAAAACATCATGAAAGCTGTTCAAATTCAGGGCACTAAATGCTTCCTTGTAGCAGCAGTAAATTTTACAACTTGGGTAATTTTAAACCGAGCAGTAAATGATATTTGATCTGTTAATGTTCATTCCATAAAGGTGTCACATTTTATTATAATATTTTTTATGCATTAGAGAATAAATACATGTATTTAACTAATTGGGCCCATGAAAAAAATTCACTGGAGACACATTATATACAGCAAAGATTTTCTTTCTTGAAAACTGCATTTAACTAAAACAAAATTGTGTTTAGGCTAATTTGAAAACTAACTTCATAATACGTTGACATTAGAATAATATTTTGTCTGCATTTTTGAATGTTCTTTTTATTCTTCTGTCTTGCCATGTTTTCATTTTATGAGATCGTTTACATTGACATGACCCTCCAAGTTAAGACCATTTTAGTCGCCATGGCAACTAAAATTTTGGAGCTGGGACTTAATTGTAACCGAAATCACCAGCCTGGCGACTAAAATTGAGAAGAAGGATTGAAAGCTTGAGCTGAATTTAGGGACTAAAATGTTTCACTGGCAACCAAACGTGAGCACGCCACTAAGGAAAAAAATAAACTTGGAGGGTTGTGACACTGACTATAGTTATTTCTTTATTTAAGCCTATTGGCCCATCAGACCAGAGCTTATCCTGATTTTCATAGCATTTAGCAACTACAAGTATTTCTACTCTCCCTGGATGGGATGCTAGTCCACTGCAGGGTTATGCCCAGCATTAAATTTGCTGGTACCATACACCTTGGGTGTAGAGAGGCACTGTGAGAGTAAAGGGTATTGCCCAAGAACGCTGTAACACAATGACTCCGGCAAGTCCAGTGCACAATTTTTTGTTAGTGCCCTATGAAAAATAAAATGAAAAAAAAATTTAGAAGGGTGGAAATTTTGTTGGCCAGTTGGAAGAAAAAATCTGAACCCCCTTTACAAAAACCTGTCATCGTTGAGGGGGGGGGGGGGGGGGGGGGGGGGGGGTGGCGTGCAGATTTTTTCTACCTCTGCATGACCAGGTATGTTGAATTTTAACCAAAAAGACTTGTATGTGTTGGAATAAATAACTTCAGTGTGACAGTCATATCATTGTCTTTACAGTGATTCAGGCCCCACTCTAGAATCTCCCAAGCCACCTGCTGGAAAGGAGTAAGTATGAATCTCATAGCATTTATAGTCAGTATTAGTAATCACAATGTGGAGTATAATTTTGGAATAAATATTAAGCAAAGGGTAACAGGTTCTCTGAAAAAAATTACAAGTGTTTGTTGAACTCAAATTGCAAGAATACACATGCAGTGTTCATTTATAGGAAGTGGGCAGTGATGTTCAGATTATTGGAATATAAATGTTACTTCATAAGTCGTCAGGCGATGGCTATCCTCTGTCACACCCGTGATAATTTGCACTGAATATCCCCTTGAATTTGCTGTTATTGTACAAATACTTGACCACATTTTCCATTGTCTATGAAACATATGAAACCACTCCATGTGTTTTGATTTTATGACATCATTTCTACATGTATGGTCTGTAAGAGTGTAAAATAAGAGAATCGATCAATCAAAATAAGCCAAAGATACTTGAATAGCTTTATGGGAGGAAAATGAAGAATTATTAATTTTCTTAATACTGCTATAATTGTTCTTTTAGGATTGTACAGAAAGTAATCAATGACACTATTAAAGAGCATTTGTTTGGACCTGATCTGACATCTACTGATGAAAACAGCCCACACTCACCAGAATCTGGCGATGAAGGTATGTGTAAATGTCCACACCGATGTCTACTGTCCTCCTATGGCTGGTCATACTATGGAAACCAAGATGTTTACTGAGTAGGTTTGGTTTGAGACTGTGAAGGCAGAGTGGCCTCGTGGTTAGGGCACTGTACTTGTAACCCAGATGTCCTGGCTTCAAATCCAGCTCCCTGCCACTGGATAGAGTGATACACCTGGGTAGAGAGAGGCACTGTGAGAGAAAAGTATCTTGCCAAAGAACACAATGCAATGACCTTGGCCAGGGCTTAAATCCCATTTTGCTCGATCTTGAGTCAGCAAGCTACAATGTATCTCCCTTAGAGATATGAAGTGAAGCAAACTTCCATAGCACTTGTTTTTTGTTTCGTACTTTTATTTCAAGATTGTTTTTTGATAGCCAGTTGCCATCTGCACTGAAAATGATTCAGGCAAAAAACTATAATGATCAATTTTACCTTGATAACCACCTCTCATCTCCCCTCCCCCCCCCCCCCTTCAAGGCTTTTTCTCCGAATTTTTACTTTAGGATTTTTACAAACAGGTCCACCTCTGCCAAGCCGTAACTACAGTGATGAGGAGGCTGGCAAACAAAGAAGGCGAAGGAGAAGAAATATGAAAAGTCAGAAAGAGACATCAGGTGAGTGTACTGGCTGAAAGTAATGGATACAATGACGAGTGCAACCCAAGTGTAGTGTGAATGTGTAGTAACAATTCTATAGTGGGGGGGGGGGGGCAGGGCAGGAACCTGGGTGTTTTGGGGGAGGGAGGGGTACATGTATGTAATTTGGATTTGAAAGGAGGGGAGGAAATTGGAGTTTTAACAGGAAGCAGGGGAAATAGAAACATTTTGCAACAGGTTCAAGAGGGAAATTTAGACCGTGTCCCCCTCCCTGCACTGTTCCTCCAATCCCATACATTGAAACAGTCCTTGACCAATTATCCTTAACTCCTTTTCAGTTGGCAATTGTCTTTAGTACCTGCATACATTTCTCTTAATAATTATAGTTCTGAGAATTTAGAGTTCAATGTCAAGGCAATAATTTTTATCTGAGTTAATAAAGCCTGTCTGCTTGACAGGGTATCAATAATGTTAGAAGAAATTTGATATTTGGAAATTCTAATGTAATAGGCATAAAACATAAGCATGTAAATATTAAGCAATTTGTTTTCTGTTTCCCCAACCTGCAGATTCCAGTAATATTGTTGAAAACAATAACAAGGAAAGGATGTCTGTAAAAGGAGCAGTCGAGGAACTGGAGACTGCTGAATCAGAACGACAGGATAACAGACAAAAAGAAAAAGAAAATCTTGTGAAACCTCTTAAGAAGAGACCAAAATCTGAAGGATTTGAAATGTTTGAAAACAAAGACATTGTAATTGGTGTGGTAAGTGGCTGAATCTTGCCAAATATCATCTAAACTGGCTAGTTATGCAGCGTCACAAATCGATTACAGACACACCTGACACTGTAAAGACATTATAGGAAATTTGAGTTGGAAAATGCACCCCCCCCCCCTCCCTTGCACTTGGTTTGGAGAATGATGAGCACCCCCCCCCCCCCCCATGTTTCAAAATGCTTCATCACCTCTGGCTTGTCACATGTTACATGTATAACAAGGGATTCTGCATGCATCTGGGTTGGCTAAAAGGCTAGATTTTTTAAAGTATAGTTTTTTTTTTTTTTTTTTTTTTTTTTAAAGTATAGTTATCTTCAATGCACCTTGCCGTTGACCTTCTTAATTACCCATGACCTGCTCCTGTCTGGCCTTGTAGCTCAGTCAGTAGAGTAACCGTGATCTTATCTAGAGGTTGTGGGTTCAAACCCCACACTAAGGTCAAAGAGGTTTTTGCTTACAGTCGTCCCCTAGCCTCCCACGCGGTTGTTTTTAGAGGCGATTGTGTTTAAGTGAAACACGATTACCACTAAAAACGACCGCATAGGAGGCTAGTGGTCCCCAATGTCCTTTCTAATTTCCAGCATTAATGTATAAAAAGCTTAAAAAGGCCAAAGTCACATATTTTATTGTGCTGTCCTAAAAATGCAAGCATTTAAGAACATGAGAAATATAGGAAACTCAAGTTGTGAATTGGAATTTGGGTCCTTTGTTCTCAAAAGTTTCCCTTTTCTTTCTTAGGACAAGAACAGCAACAACATATTCAGCTCAACTTATCCTCAGAAAAGACATTCATACGGACAAGCTGGACCTTTTAAGGTAAGTGCACACAATTTTGTCAACTCTGTGTTATGGATTTTAGCCAATTTTTTTTTTAAGAAAAGGCCATCAGATTGAGTTACCAGTAAATTATAGAAACAACCACTTAAAACAGTGAAGGAACATTTCAAAAACACAACAAATACAAAAGAAAGTACAGATCGACAAAAATTGGAACGGATTGGGATATGGGTTTTTGAAATACTGTTAGGCTGAACAGTTTTCAAAGTTGTGAATATATGATAAGTGGTGACTTGGATTTAAGTGAAAATTTGCGACCACTTCTCCACTTATTTTCACTTTAATCCAAGTCACCACTTATCATATATTCACATTTATCATTTGGACACATTTGAGCCTGCAGTTGGCAGGTCATGTGTCACACATAAGAACCCAGTAAATGACCTCGCTCACTATGAGTCCCCCATAGCTCAGTGGTTAGAGCGTCCAACCGGTATTCTGGAAGGTCATGGGTTCGACTCCCGTTGGGGAACTCGGAAAATCTTTTTTCCGAGTATTTGACTTGCGGCTACTTCTCCACTTATTTTCAGTTTTCAAAGTTGATCTCTTGTTTGTAACTTTAAATTATAACACCCGGGAGACATACCGTAAAATTCCGGTTATGGGCGCCCCTACTTACCAAAAAAAAAAAAATAAAACCCAAAAAGAAAAAAAAACCGATCAGTAAATACGTATAAGCTCCCCCGGTTATAGGCCCATCTAACTGGAAACAAAAAATACATCCGATTATAAGCCGCCCCGGATATAAGCCCCCCTCTGCCGGCTAATAGCACTGAACAGTGCTTTTTGATGCTTTATTATGCGTTTTCAACCTAAAAACGTATTTTGATCAACACTCCTGTGGCTCGTTTCGAAACGCTTTTTTTATTCCGCTTATAAGCCCTCCCAGATATAAGCCCCTCTGCTTATAAGCCCACCCAAAAGCCCTTAGGAAGTTGGAATTTTACGGTGTTTGTTTAAAATAAACCAATGGGGTTGTCATTTAGATCCATAGAAGTAATTTCTTCCTAAACATTAAGCTTCACAGGGAGTATGGTTTCAAGAATATAAGTAGGCCAGCATTCCCGATTTTATTAGGATTTTCCACTTTCCACAACGGCTTTTGCTGCACTGTAGGGAACATAATTTTCATCACAGAATTTGATTTCTCCAACGTTGAAAAAAAGTTCTTGTTATTGCCTTAGCATTCTTGTTGCACGTCCCCCCCCCTCAATTCTAACAACCCCCCCCCTTAAAAAAAGATAACAGCGGCTAAATACAGTTACCATATTTTTGTGTTTGACTCAGGATGACGAAGATTTGTACGAGGAAATAATAAGTACAAGTAAAAGCGATTCGCTGTTCACAGTAACAAGGAACTCTGAGATGCTTGGTTCTTTGACCCGTGACCGAGCACCTCCCCCAAAGAACAGGCGTAGACCAAGCTTAAAGAAAAGACGTGATGAAAGTGAGATTCATTCAAACGATGAAGAAGATTTAGACAAGGTAAGCTGTGAAAACTAGTTCTCCTTTACAATAATATTGCAAGTGCTAAGAGAAATCTGGCATGCTCTGCTTCGTTTAATTTCGTTGGTAAAAAGCGGGAAAAGGGAATTTAGTGCTCAATGGAAGGGAAGCAAAAAGTGAAGCAGGCTGGCCCACAACTCAATGTGGGCGATGCCTGAGATGAGGCAGTATTATGCTGTTGATTCTCCCAAAGTTTTGACTATTTTTGTGATTTTCATTTTGGTTTTGCCTTTTGGAGAACCAAGTTTTATGGTAGGCAGTGAATTCTGGGTAAGCACATCACGATAAAATTAATAGTCTGTGCGGTAGTAAAACTCTTTCAAAGGCAAAAAACAGGTATCACATGAAATAACTCTTTAATAAGTTTTTATTTATGAGTGGTTAAACACGTTTAATAAGGCTACATGTACAGTTGTCAAAGTTATAAGCACTTTGTACAGCTTGTAAGATCCACCTCTGGGAGTGAAAAGGTCAAATTGGAAAAGTTGGTTGGCCTGTGATCAATCTGTGTAACCATGTCGTGGGTCTTTCACAGGACGCTCAGCAGAAACGAATGGTGCATCCTTTAGTTGATGAAGCAAAGAACAAAGATGTAGTGTCAACGACACCCCCCAGATCACCCAGGTCTGCAAGGTCATCAAGAATTCAGCCTCCAGCTGCGTCAACAAAGCAAGATGTGAGTATAGAGTGTGTTCGTGGCGGTCTTGTTGGAGGAGTGAAACAATAAAAGATATTTGCATAAAAATGATTTTTTTTTTCCAAAAAGAAAATCATTCTATTGTTTCACTCCTCTAATATGGCCACCATGAACACACCTTATTGGTATTTCTCTTGCACACAAGCACCGTAAAATCGTCAACTTGAGGCACCACCGCCTTTTCAGAACTGAAATTAAAAGAAATGTATGAAAACGAGTAGGGGGAGTTGAAATTTCCATTGTGAATTCCGCGTGTTTGATTCTAATTCAGTGACAACGGCATTTTATGAATGAATATGCTGGGCGGGTGGTCTGATCAAAGATAGCATGTTCCAGGCTCTCGGTAGTTGAAGGGGAAAGCGAAAAACGCGGGTGAGCGAGGAAAAAACGAGGGGGGACGAAGAAGAGCGAAGCATTATTGTCCTTCGCTCGCCTTCGTCCTGCCTCATTTTTTTCCTCGCTCACCCACGTTATTCGCTTTCCCATAACTACCAAGAGCCTGGAACAGGCTAGATCAAAGAAGAAAGATGGTAACTTTAAAATTTAGGGTGCGTTCCTTTGGGATGATCAATGATCAAGATCAAGATCAATGATCCAAGATCACTCGGATCATGGTGCATCAAAGGAGCCGGCGAATCCCCTCTGTGCAAGGATTTGTCGGTTTATGTAATGCACATGATCCGAGTGATCTTTGATCATTTATTCTTCTCTCATCCCAAAGGAATGGACCCTTCATTTACCCGTTGCTCGAAACGTAACATGCATAAGAGAGACAGCAAGAACATTTTGTGGCTGGAACCCCGGCTCCGTCAATTTTCTGCTGTTGTAATTTTCAGTAACTCTTCACATGCCCTTCTTTTTCTTCCTTGCGCACACTGTGAGAATGGCGTTTTTTAAGGTGGCTCCATAGGGTTTTGAGATATTACGGCGCGCGCACAGTGATATCCATCAAATCATTTTCGCGTTATTTTTTAAACTAGTAAAAAAACTGCCGAAAATAAAAAAGGACAATCGTGAATCTTTTTAAAAACGCCTTTTTTTTAAGCTACATCTACCAAAATCCTACGGTTTTTTATGGTGATCACTTCGGTGAAAATTTTGAAATCCCCGAATCTGTGAGAAGTAACTTTTAAAAACAAAAAAGTAGGGTGTCAGGTCCTTTTACTAACACTACATTTTTAAAAACAAGGCAAAGGTATCAATCTTGCATTTAGAATTTCACGGAAACTTTAGTAAATACAGGGGAAATTTATATTTTCGCCGAATACAAAGTCATCGGATCTCGCTTTTGAGCGCGCGACTGACTACAGTTGATGTGTAAGACCGTTGTTGTTGGTTTTTGTGCGTCTGTAACCCAGGTTAGTTAGAGACATACCTTATCCTTTATGTAGCAGAATCTCTGAATTCTGCTCGAAGTATCTCACAATCACGGAGACTATTCTTTATTTTCTCTTTTGCTTTCGATCGCACCAACTTTACAAAAGCGGCCAGAAGCACCGCGGACGTTGTAAACACCTCTTTAGGGTGTTGTAAACTCTTTTATCTGCCCAACACAGGAAAGCACGGGTGTTGTTTCATTGGCAGGAAGCAAGTCTCGCATTTTCTCGCCGAAAATTTCACGCTCGCGTGAAGCCGCCATGTTTGTTTTGAATGCCGGCATTTCAAGCTCGCCCTTTCGTACCCATTCTTCGCGCGGTCAAGAACCCTATGGAGCCACCTTAAGATGTCGTTCTTGTCTTTCAGCATGACGAAGTGGATGAAGTTGACTCATCGCCCTTCAGACCACGAAAAGATCTCATCACTCAACAGTACAAGAAAAAGCACCATGGTGCCCCCATTGTCCCTCCGCTGGAACTCTACAAACTACAACAGCACGATACAGACGATATTCAGCTGTCACCAAGGGAGCGATACGAGAGGTTCGGCACAGACGAGGCATTATTGTCCCCTCGTTCTCGGCCCCTTACTATTGATACCCGGACCACTGGTTATGAGTGTCCCCCGTCACCTCCTCATGAACAGATAGAACACTCGTGGTTTGAAAGAAGGTTAGATATCGGTGACAACTATGAAATGTAATTGTAATTTTCTTATTGACTTAGTGTGAAGGGTTTCAAGGCTGAACGGGAATATACCGTAGAATTCCGCTTATAAGCCCTCCCGGATATAAGCCCCTCCGCTTTTAAGCCCACCCAAAACCCCTTACGAGGTTGTATAAGCCCAGGACTTATAACCGGAATTCTACGGTATTTGACCAGTGCAAAAAGGTTTTCTTCTTTGGCCTCAAGTGAGTTAGTAGTATACACTTCATGACTGGGCCCGAGAGAAAAAGTTACTTTTGTTACTGGAGAATCTCAATGTTTAATGCATTTTCTACATTGAGATTCGAGGAAAACAAAATTAACTGTTTTTTCCAAGGGACTAGTCATTAAGTGATTTGTTTTATGGTACAACGAAGACTTAGAAAAATGGCGGTCGTCGGTCAACATTCGCGGGCAACATTGCACTGTTACCCTCTGGCGTCAGATTTTGCCCGCTCAAAGACTTTTGGCGGGAAAAAGTTTTAATGTTAGAAGTCATGTGACCTCGAAGTAGCCAATAAGAGCGCACGCTATTGGGAAAGAAGAATTGGAGCTATATAACAATAATAAATATGTCATAGCAAAATGGCGTTGGAAATTATTGTGTCGCTGATGTCTTCACAAAGGTTTTAAAACATCTATCTAAGAAAGCTCTGGAATCGTTTACGTTGTAAGGATGCATTGACATATCAAAATTACAAGATATAATTGTGTCTCAATTTCATTACAGGGTGGAATCGTCTCCGAAAGGTGAACAAACCGTCAAGCAACTCACTAAAACAATCAGCCAGCTCAAAAAGAGAATCCGAGATTTTGAAGACGCATTCGAGGGCGAACACGGGCGCCGGCCGTCGCAGAGCGATAAAGCACCTATTAAAAAATACGTGTCGGAGCTTGGCCGAGCAAGAAAGCAGCTAAAGGAACTTAAAGAACGCGCTAAAAACGAAGCAGAGCGTTTGAACGAAACTGTACCACCCATGAGTGGACAAGACTTGAAAAGCAGTAGTAGTGAACCACTCCTGACCACCACACCCACAAGTATCGAGCATTCCCTGGAGAGCTTACTGAACAAGCTTCAGGAGAAGAGGGAGGAGGCTGACAGGCCAGAGGAGGTGGAACAGATGGGGCGGGAACAGCTTCAGGACGAGAAGCTAGCGGTGCAGAAGGCTCTGCTGCAGCATGAGAGCTTGTTTGGTCGGCCGAACACTAAAAACGACAAGGACCTTATGAGGCCTTTATATGACAGGTCAGTAGCAATACTTACTTTACATTGCGTTACAATACCTGACATTGCGTGAAGGGAGAGTGATTGCACTGCTTTGGTCTAAATTGACATGCATACGTCCTTGTGGAAATTGTTATGCAGCAAAAGTTGACAAAAAAGGAATGGGACTATCAATTTTTTCGGAGGGGGAGAGGGGGAAGAGCAGTTTTTCTAAGCAAGATTTTTTTGTAGGTTGTGGAATATTTTTTTTTTTGGGGGGGGGGGAGGGGGAGAGGGCTTGATTTATGGCACGTGGCTAGCTTTGCATTTCATTTAGTTCTTTTTGTTCTCGTTGTTGTCTTCTATTTTTGATGTACAGGAATTTAGTATGATAATTGACTACTTCCCCCTCCTCCCCTCCGAAAACTAATGGTCTATCCCTAGTCGGGCTTTTCGTTTTCTAATACATGTACAATAAATGATTCTCCGTTGTGGTGTTGGGTAGGTTGTTCCTTGCAGAAAGTGTCAAATTTCACCTTTGATTATATTGGGTGAAGTAACACTCTGGTTCGTTCTTTTCTAGGTACCGCACAATCAAGCGTAAACTCGCTGCACCTGTAGCAACAGAATCACCCATCAAGATCCCAGGAGGGACTCGCCCCAGGACTAGTTCAATCGATAGACTGGTGTCAGATCTGGCTCCTATTCATGAAGACCATCCCTTAAACTCACCCAGTGGCAGCGGTGGCTCCCCTGCCAGGACCCTAACACAGTCACTGCCCATCACTGGAGGCAGGGTAAGTTAGATTGTTTTTACTTTGATGTTTGTCTTCATTTCGGCAAATTTGTTTGCTGGTCACACTATCGTGCTTTGTTGCAGCTAAGAGAATTGCGTAAATGAGGAGTGGCTGCGTGACCAGAGAAACAACTGCTAACCATTATCTGCGAATAAGCTTGTTGAGCCCTTCGGTCATTATTGCCCAGTCCTCGAACATACCGTAGAACCCCGGTAACTCGAACTCTAAAGGGAAACGAAAAACAGTTCGAGTTTAGTTTACTGATTTTTCAGCACTTTAGTGTACAGTACAGTGCAAATTAAACTGATCTCGTTAGAAACTTTAATACTATCATAAATTCTTATGATAAGTGTAGAAAATGGCCGTCAAATACGTGATCTGTTTGTTGCACCAATCAGTGGGCATCCGGGCGAGGCAAGAACCGAAATTCGAGTTATCGGGGCAATTGTGACCCAAATTTTGATCAAGGGAAGCACGATTTAGTTCGAGTTATCCGAGTTCGAGTTAACCGAGTAAAAATGACTGAAATGTAGAATTAGATTCGAGTTAGATGGTGGTTAGTTCGAGTTACCGGGGTTCTACTGTAAAATTACTTTAAACTATGTTCGTTTTTCAGGACTCGCCAAGAAGACGTAGTGCAGGCAATATGACCTACACAGATACTTTAGACGCTGATGATGAAGCGTTTGGTGACACAATACAGGACACCCTAAACCTGAGTGACTCCGCTCAACTAAGAGAGGACGCCAAATTCCACGAAATGACCCGGTTAGTGAAAATTGTTGTCCGCGATACTGGTCTCCATTCGCAGCGCTTGTTAGGATCGTCACGCAACGCTTCTTTTCAAATGAAAAACGAAGCTTTGCGTGAAGAAAAAAAAAGACCCGGAAGGGAGGGGGGCCGGGGTGAAAAAAAAATTTACTCCCGGGTTGATTAAATAATTCCGACCACTGGTATGGAAGTCTTTACATGGAAGTCTTATCCCCCATGGCCACACAATTTGTAAATAGCTAACATTAATACCGCACAAGCTGAATAAACTTGGCTAAACTCGGAGGTGTTTAGCAAAGTACTATTCACCTCTGAGCTGCTGAAGAGAAACAAAATGGCCGCGCGATTCGCTTTGACTACCAAAAGTAATGTTTTTGGCCGTTATTTTATTTAGCTTGTGTAATATATTCCAAAACAATTATTCACCTCTTCTTCGGTGAATAATTGTTAATTAACCTCCCATCATCAGGAATCATCAATAAGTTCTGGACTATTGAACGGCGCAGAAACCCAATACAAATCGGTTGATCCTGCAACCTCGTTCCCAGGGTCTCTCTCCCCCCCCCAAGAGCGAGAGACGAGGCAGGTAGATAGAGACCCTAGGAACGAGGTTGGTTTTCCTGCACAATGTCTGTCCTGCATAATGTTTGCAACTGGTTACTCAACTATCTACTCATCTAAAATGTGTTTCTCTGTTAAGGGATGAGTTAAGTGAACAGCTAGAATTGAAGAAAAAAGAGAAAAAGAAAATGAGAAAGAAACTCAAGATTTTTGAGGATGACTTCTTTGAGCAAACGGGACGGTAAGTGGTGTACCTGTGAACCTCTAGTAGTGGTATACCTGTTAAACTCCAGTACTATTCGTGAAAAGAGCATTTGAACCTTCAATGGGTGACATACAAATGTTTCTTACACAAGTCACGCAAGAAGATAAAACGAAAAGTTTGATTGAAATCTTTAAAATTCTAATGGTAATTTTTTTTCTTCCTTAGGCGAGTTCAGAGAGAAGACAGAGGAGAAATGGAAAACGATTATCATGAGTATAAGGTATAAACATTTCTAGTGTGATCACCTTAAAAATATGTGTTTTTATTTGGCTACGGGCAGCAAGAATCGAATTTGTCCAGTGCTATTTTTTCACTGCGACCATTTGTAAACAGTGTAGTCTGACAATTAATTGTCTATCCTTTATACCACCGGACTGCGTTGATTAAGGCAAGAGCTGAGGTAAAGGGTTGGAACTAAAGCTTTCACTTTTCCTTCCTCGCGATCAAAACGTATAGAATAACCTTCCGCGAATCTCCTAAGAGTCGCCGTACAATTTTCCTTGGCAAGCGTTTGAGAAGTTTGCGTGACGATGGAAAAGAACATAACCGCCCCAGCGCAAAAAAAAAAAAAAAAACCCCGGAAAAGCCCCGCGGGAAAAAAAAAAAAAAAAAAAAAAAAAAAAAAAAAAAAAAAAAAAAAAAAAAAAAACCCCCCTTATATTATAAAAAAAAAAAAGAGGGCAAGGCCAAAAAAAAAAAAAAAAAAAAAAAAAAAAAAAAAAAAAAAAAAAAAGAGAAAAAAAAAAAAGGCGGCCCCCAAAAAGCGCCAGAGAGGGAAAAAAAAAAAAAGAGCCGCGGCGCTTATTCGAGTAAATACGGTATATTTAATGTAAGATTGTGGTTGTCACGTAGACGCTGCGTTGCGTGACAGCTCCAATAAGTGTATCTAGGAGACTTCTGTAACCAATGATGTGTACTATTTTTCCTTTACAGCACATAAAGCACCAGTTGAAGCTTATAGAGGCTTTATTGACAAAACGTCAAGTCATTAACACGATGTAAACCGAACTTCTTTCAAGATTTATGCTTGTATATATTACTGTATTTCCTTTATTTGTTGAGAAATAAGACATTATTGTATGTTGAATTTTGTATAGAGTTTTAAGAAAAATTAAAAGTTATTATTTTGTTTAACGAGAATGATTTCTGAAACTTTCCCCTCTGGTGTACTATAAACAATAATAGAGAGGTTAAGCATGACGTTTATTTTTCCCACGAACGGCAAAAATTCAACTTCTGCCGTTTGGCGTTCGTATGCGGAAATGAGTAGTTTTGTGTTTGTCGTGAATGTGGGATTTTTTTCCCTGTTCTTATGGGCAATTAATTTTAGAATTCGATAAAAAGGTAGCAAAACAATAGGCAAGCTCGCGTTTTCCGTTTGCCGTATAACGTCATGCTTAATATCTCGAATAGTGGCACTTTTTTAACGGGATTTTCTTGTTTT
This sequence comes from Oculina patagonica, assembly GCF_052425735.1. Taxonomy (NCBI): domain Eukaryota; kingdom Metazoa; phylum Cnidaria; class Anthozoa; order Scleractinia; family Oculinidae; genus Oculina; species Oculina patagonica. The sequence continues at coordinate 56,004,123 of NC_135761.1, read as the reverse complement.
GTTAATAAAACTGCTCAAAACGACCCCGAATTATAAAGCTTCTTATCCTGAATTTCGGAGAGACCAGAGAGAGACGTTTGAATTTCAGGCTAACAGCTTCTAACCAAGGGAAATGTCTTGTTTATACAAAGTGTCAATATTATTAAAAGCGGCTTCTTTTAAAAACTCCTTTCATTTTCTTTCGGCACGTGTGTCCATTAGAGAAATAGCAATAATTTAGCGCGCGCTCTGATTGGATGACGTTTACGCTTTATTACTCCCCTGCGTTCTTTTTCGTTGATCAGCAAACATTTTGGCAAGTCAGCAAAATACGGAAGTTGGTGGAAACGTTCACCTTTATTTTGCCTTCACACAAGTTTGTCTTTTGTTTGTTCTGTGACACGGAACCCATCGACAAGGGATGAGTGCTAGCCCTCGCAGCCAAGCAAGCCGAAATTGTTTGGGCTGTGAGGGCGGATTTCTATTTTCATAATACATCAGGTCCAGAAACAAAAACGAGACTTGCGGATTCTTACTTGCATGAAGATTAGAAAGGGTTTTACAAAGTTACAATGACTCTTGAAAATAAGGCGTACGCTAATAAGGTGTACTTTAAATCTTTGCCCAAAAGCAGTTGCAAGAAGACGCAAGTTTTAAAACATGGACTTGCCTTGTGTTGGCTTGCCAAACGGACTTGAAGTTTACTGTATTAAAGTGCGCAACAAGTTTCCAAAAAAAGAAAAAGCCCATTGCAATGCTGTAGGCTGGCTCCCTGGCGGCTGCCAATCAGGATACGATGTCAGCAATATACAGGACTTGGGTTAACTTGCGTTGATTGACTAAATGGTGAAAAACTTGCGACTACTTTCATGAAAATTTTACCTGTTCAAAGTGAATGCAAGTCAAACGATCGTAAGTCGACAACGTAAGTTGGAAATTTGAGTTTGCTAGCGATTGTTTGGTCAGGGCTTAAATGACAACCCGCCCCTCTCATTTCGTGAAAAAGGCGTATTAAAATTTCTGTTTGACTCCAAGTCATTCGAACAAGAACAAGCACAAAGCTTGAACGCGTTGGAGATCACTTAAACGTGAACTGATAGGAAACTTAATTTATTTGTCCAATTTTGGTGCCTTTGTGTCTTGCTTTGTGACGAAAATGGTCATTTCCTAGAATACCGGCTTTCTCGTCCGGGTTGGGACCATTTTTTTGCCAAGTGTCAATAAGACAACAGGTTCGCACTTAATTGGGTTGAATAAATCTTTAACCCTGCCACTGCCAAGATGGAAATAAAAATTCTTCCTACTGCGGTCATACATTACATTTGCTGTAAGTTCAGAGAAGTTGTCAATACATCAAGACAATATCCCGTACTTGACTATTTTATTAATTCTCATTAGCTGTCTGCTTGAAATTTTATTAATGTTTGAGGAGAACATAGATCTTGATCAGTCCCGGGAATTAATGAGTTTTAAATTAGGGCACTTTTTCAACGGAATATTATATTAAGATTTCAGAATTTTTGTTTAAGGTCAAGTTAAGTGATCAACGCGACGCAAAGTAAAGACAGTTTAATAAGATATTCTCACATGAATGGTTTCGCAGATTGACTGAGGTCATCATAGTCTTCCTGAATCTCAAAATTTTAATATTTGATCACCGGGATTATAATGGAAAATGACAAACAGGATGTGAAGATTCCACGCTAGTTTCATTTTCCTAAGCATTTGTTACATAAAAGTTTTTAAGTTCCGCGGATAAAGTTGCAGAATTTTGTCAGTAAGAGCATACTTAGCTATGAGTCAAAACATGATTTTTTCGAAACTTTTTTTGTCTGTACATTTTTTACGTTCTTGTATTGCAACCAAATTGCAGAGATTGATTTTCGGTGTTTTTGCCGTTCGCGCACGTCAACTTTTAGTTCCCCCTCCCCACCCCTGTTTAAAATTGATTTCACGTCCAGAAAACTAACAGACGGCTTCATTTTGCTAGTCCCATCATTGAAGGTGCGAACGAGTTGCTGACACGTATAAAAATATATAATTTCATTCACTTTCACATATGTTTCAATAAATTGTGGCAAAAGTTGTCTGTTTAAGCTACGCTCCCCTCCCCTGACAGTTCACTATTTTACCCACAACACTCCACTCTCCTAGTACTTCCGTATTTCAGGGAAATTCCCGACTCTGCAAGATGTAGTCATTTTGCCAAATTTATCCTGTTGTAGCATTCGTCCATGCTCTAAGCACTGAACTCTGTACGATCGTAGTAGTCTTTTACGCTTGGCTAAATGCCATCGAGCGAAGCAGTAAGATTTTAATTTTAGCAACCTCTTGAAATCCGCAGTTGATAGCAAACATGTGAGCTGCATCGCACCGCTTCGATCGTTTTTGGCGGGGAACCTGAAAATATAGTTGAGCTGCTCTCTAGCAGTTCACAAGGCCAAGGTAAGTTAACAAACTGTTTGCTGATAAATAGAAGAGGACTTGTAGTTGTTTAAAAATGAAGTTAATTGTATGAAATGTATTATGATTCAAGGAGTTCGTCCAGACAAAAACAGGACGTCTGCATATTGGCAAAACAATCTTTCTGTGCTAAATTGCTTCGATCTCCTTGTAAAACTTTACTAATCAACTTACAAGAGACTCTTCTTTAGCTCAGCTGGAACTTGTGTTTGTTCGCTGCATATTTTCCCGGGTAAACTGTAAAAGTACTTAGCTAATCATCGCCGGTTCAAATTCAATAATTGCATGGTTAATTCTGACAGCAGATAACAACCTTGTAATTGAGGGAGTTTTAGCCGGTAAGAAAACAACAACAAATTATGTAGGGGAAATTTTACGAAGTTTGATCACAAAATATGTGATATCCTGTCAAAAATCCCAGTGTCGAGTAGTCACCGGTAGAATAAAACGTACACAAAAATATTATTATGTCATGATTTAGGAAACTGTAGCTAGAACTGCATGGACATTACGTTCAGGTCTTTATAAATACGCAGGCATTAGATGGGAAATCGGAGTTACAGTGTTCAGTGTTGCGATCAGGGCACCGTTGGCCACCGTGGATAAAAACACCACATTGGCAGAACGTGATCTGAACTAGCTAACTGAGTTTACATTCGAGTTGAAAGTCACTACATCAGCTGATTCTATTATCCTTTCTATAAGTTTTGAACTTCCAACTAGAAGATTTTTTGCGCTATTTGAATCATGAATGTCTGGAGAGAGTGGTCAATTTTTTGTAAGGTATGGGATGATTTTTCCTCAAAGGAAGCTACAATAGAGAATAGTGAAGAACTTGGATGGACTGAAATCTAGTGGAATCCAAGAGCTTTTCATTCAGCAATTACAGTTGAATCCCATATTCTCAAACCTCTGACTAAAAGCAAATGAATTAGTTCGAGTGATTGGGGTAAACTGCAAAATTCGACTTATGGAAGGTAAATTAAAGGACTTTTGGCTCAAGTTATCAGCAGGTTTGTAAAATTGAGGGCTTAAGAAATGGGGATTGCAGTGTACTGTCAGTGACATCTGACATATTTAAGGATGTTTGCAGGATATCAGATAATGGGATCTTATTTACAGATATATTGGTGTCTGTTGTGTTAAAAGTGATTGAAGTAATTTATTTGAGGCAAAAATGAAAGTGAAAGATATTAAAAGTATGTCACTACAAGAATGCAAATTGTTTCTTTTACTAGGTGATGGAATGTGCAAGAGAAAGGAAAAGATCAAGGGAGGGGTGGGTGGAGGAAAGATGCCTTGGGTCTGGTGCCTTTGGAACTGTTCTGCTTTATGAGAACAAGGTAAGTTGTTATATAGTTGCAGGTTTCTCCTTAACAGCACATCCTCTCATTAGGCTACTTCTGAGGTCACATGACATCTTCAGGCAACATTGCAAAATCTATGACCTCACAGGATAAGAGTGCACTGTTACCCGCGACTGTTGACCAGCAACCGCCGTTCTTCTAAAGTCTTTGTAAATTGTGCTGTATAACAAATCACTTAATGACAGTATGTTAGGAAACCAGTTAATCTTGTTTCCCTCAAACCTCAATGTTTTCCTTGGCTCTGCCTCCAGAAACATTGAGATTCTCAGGAAATAAAAAAAATTAACTGTTCCCCTCACGACCATTGTTAAAGATGAATTCCAGTCCGTACCGCGCAATCTCGGCTGCAATGTTTATGTGAGCCTCACACGAAGGAATGTTTACAAGCAAAACTAAAAATTCCGCGACAAACTTACCTTTTTCTTCATTATATTAACGCCAGATATCCTTGCAGAACAAATAATAACGAGTAGAAGAACCTTGACACTATTTCAAACCGACGTTTCAGCTCATCGGAAATTCTTGCACGAAACGAACTGTAATGGCGGACTAAAAAACTTCATGTATGCTGTCACCGAAGTGTAACGTTTCAACGAATTCAAAACAAAAACGAAAACAAACCCCGAGTCTGCGCAGTACGGACTGGAAATCAGCTTTAAGTGTTAATTGATCCTATATTGCCAATTTGCTAAAACTATGTGCTAATGCCTAGAGAAACATTTGTGTCATTTTTGAAACTTCCTTGAGCACCAGGTCATAGCAGGGGGAGAGGGAGTGAGGGGGGCCTGATTCTCCCCCCCCCCCACCACCTCAAAAGAAGAAAAAATTGCAACATTACTGGGCAGCTGCCGTAATGATGTCAGTTTTGAAAACTAGCAAGAGCTAGCTGTGTGCTCAGATTTTCACATTTTTGTTTGTGTCCATTTTACTGGCACAAATTTCAGCTGACTTATCTGGATACTTACTCCCAGTAGTGGTACCACTGGATGGCAATAGCACTCGATCTGCTATTTGATTTTGATTTTGACCTCTCAAAAGTTGATAACAATCATAGGTGGCTGAAATTTTAAATATTAATCAATAAATCAAGTCTTGCCAAGAGAGTAAATCAGAGGGATTTATTAGAGGGTCTTTATTCAATCTGAAGACTGCATTAATTGATGGTATGGCCCAAGGTCGGCAGTTGTGACTTTTTGCCCATTACCCATTCCCCGCCTCCCCTGAATTTTAGCCTGAAAGCTTAATTTTCAGGTTTGTGCCTATAGTTTGATGATAAAGCTTTTAATAGGTAGGAACTAAATCAAAGCATTTCCTTTTTAGTATTGTTTACTAGGAAGCAAAAGGAACTTGAACCATAGTTGTTTTCTTGCCTCCACCTTATATTAGATTACTAAGGAACAAATTGCCCTCAAGAGATGTCGCATGGAACTAAATCCTCATAACAAGAAGCTTTGGCATCAGGAAGTTGACATAATGAAGAGGCTGGATCACCCAAACCTTGTGTCGGCTAAAGAGGTTCCTCCACCGCTGGATGTTAGCGATGATGAACTTCCTCTGTTGGCCATGGAGTTCTGTTCTGGAGGAGACCTGAGAAAGGTGACCTTAATTTATTGTGTTGTTCCAGAAAATATCCATACCCCTCCCATGGAAGGTTTTTTTTTGGTTTGAATCACCCCCCCCCCCCCACTGGAAATTCCAGTTAAGCCCCATACTTTGCTTTAAAAATTTTGGCTTTTGAGACCCCCCACCCCCTCAGACTTTCAATGACCTTTTGTGGGGTGGGTATGGATATTTTCTTGAACTGCACATTCTAAAACTGTCTTAGTGTCTATGTAACTTGGCCTGCAGGTTTTTCTTGGATTTTGAAAACTTGGTCTTCGGGGTGACCTCACAGTTGTACTTAATCACTTTTCATAACTAAGGTCAATCAGCAAACTCTCTGTGTCAGTTTTTCTTTGGAGGGGGCTAGGGGGTGCCTATTTGAGGCTGGGTGCTTATAATCGAATAGACACGGTACCTATATAAATAATCAACTACTTCACATGCTTAGGTACTGAATGCACCAGAAAGTTGCTGTGGGTTGAAAGAAAAGACGGTTTTAAAGATTACCTCTGATGTTGGTGAGAAATTTAATATAATAATGTATATATTAAATCAATAAATATCTTGCATCTTCTGTGAGGAGCAACCAAAAAGAATATTTAATTTATTATCAACAATATAAAAAAGATAAAAAGATAAAAAACTTTATTAACGTGTCTGTGTGTTTAGCCCTTATGGACTAATTGGGGACACAATTAAAATACCTAAAATACTATTAATAGTACTAAGCTAAAAATATTTAAAATACTTAACTAAAAACTAAAAACTAATATTTACAATGTCTTAAGCGCAACAGAGTTTGCAACAGTTACTATTGTTGTCCACGTAGTCCGATAGATTTAGTTCTAATTTTAGTTTTGAATGCAGCCACAGTCGGCGAGTTTTTCTGTTCTTTGCTTAATTTTGACCATAGAAGTGGTCCAAGATATCTGATACAATGTTTCCCGTAGCGTTTAGTATCAAAACGCGGTAAGACAAAATCACAGTTTCTGAGCGAGTGTGTAGTGTCTTTGCGGACAAAAAGGGCAGAGACGTTGTCTGGCGCAAGCCCGTTCTTGATCTTATACATAAGCGTTGCTGTATCTTGTAAACGCCTATTATATAGTGTGGCCAAATCTGCCCGTCCCAAGAGTTCGTTATAGGTTTCGGCGTGGGATCTGAATATAACTCTTAATGCGCGTTCCTGAATTCTCTCAAGTTTCCTTTTGTCCGATGACTTACAAAACTGCCATGTTAGATGGCAGTATGTTAGGTGAGGTAAAATGAACATCTTATACAGTAATAGCTTAGCCTTGCAAGGTATTAAATTGCGAAGACGAGAAAGTACTCCGACTTTCTGGCTGGCCTTAATGCATAGCACACGGATATGCTCAGTGAACTCAAGATTATCGTCGATGTGAACTCCCAGTAGCTTGATTTGTTCTGTTTTTTTTTTTTTTTCTGTTTAAGTGTGAGTCCCTTCTTTGGGTAAATTCACTTCATAAAAAACAGTTAGAAGCTTTATAAGATAATGATGAAGAGCAGAGTAATCAGAAGCGTTTGAATAACTCTTTAAGCTCTTTTGGCCTTATAAGGATGAGTGCTGCACTGAGCAGGGTTTTGAGTGTAAAACACCAACAAATTTGTCAGAACTTTAAAACAGGACTAGGAAATTATGAATTTGGTAGCCAGTGGACACTGTTCGTTAGTACTTAGCCATCCAATCAGCATGCATGTTATATATATAATGTAACCAAAACTGAAGTATATTGCTTACTAGCCATATATTTTCAAAGGACATTGTGAGACAAATCTCATATTGTTTTGTGCTTTGTGTTAACCCTGCTGCACTGTAAATTATGCAAGCCACATTTATTTGTGCGAGTTGCATGGCTGCTTGCCAAATGCTGTTGATAACCCACCTGGTTTTTAAAGCTTCTTGAACCTTCTTCTTTGATTGGTTGATTGATTGGTTACTGTTTTGATAGCTGCTGCAGTGGAGTTTCTTCATGGTCACCGCATCATTCACAGAGATCTCAAACCTGAAAACATTGTGATAAGCCATGCAGATAATAAGGTAAGCAAAAAACTGGACACTAACCATTTAATATCTGGCTTTAAAGGAAATAGTGAGTTATATTTTCCCCAAGATGCTGGAGGGGCCATGTCAGTTGCATGTTTTATTCTATCATACATTGCTGAAGAAATATTTTGGCTTCCAAACTATATTTTACGTCAAATGTTGTGGTTGAAGAAACACCCACATTGAAAGTGAATGAAAGCCTCCTAATAAAAAAGATTAATACATTACATTTGACACAGTCTCTGGGTTGTAAAAAATTCTATATACTGTGGTCATTAGTTATTGTTCTTGTAACATTTTAAGCTATATTTTGTTCCTCCAGGTAGTTTACAAACTGATTGATCTTGGCTATGCAAAAGAACTGGATCAAGGAAGTCTGGCGACTACTTTTGTGGGAACTTTTAAATATCTGGTGTGTAACTGATAATTGTTTGACCGATCTTAATTGATTTTTGGATTTTTGGAACTGGAATGCACATTTTAAACCATTTCCATCAAAGAAATAAAAGGATGTTTAGTATCAGAACTAGATTAGGATGGGAAATAACTGTAGTTACAATTTCACAGTTTTAACAGGTGTTAAGACTTGTTTCCATTTTATTTGAATGACAACTACCTTTTACGGACCTTTATTTTAAAATATTGCCTTCAAGCAATGTTACCTAATTATTGCAGAATTTAGTGCATGATATGATTAGTGTGTGATTTACATCATTTTAATTGCCACTTTCTGTTTCTTTTGTCAACAGGCCCCTGAACTGCTTGACAAAGTGAAATACACAAAAACAGTAAGACAAATAAATAATGGATCAGAATATAATCAGGGGGAAGCTTAATCCTTTTCACAACCTTTAAACAGGGGGTTAAGTATTAAAGAGATGGGGACTCATTTCAAATCATAATTATATCACCTTAAATCATATATTATCAGTAAGGGTAGAAATAAAGAAATAAACTGGGCTTTTTGATGTTTCAGAAAAATAACTTTTTATAAAAAAAATAGTAATGTTGCCTTTTTTCGTGTTCATAAAATGTTATGATGTACCATGTGTGGAGGGTAGGAGGGTTATTAAAAAGAGAGGGGCTTATTAGAGAGGAGGATTAATAGAGGTTTTAAGGCATTTTAATAAGTCACATTTTCAGTCAGAACTAAGTTAAGCTCTATTTTGTTTTCCTTGTGTTTACCTTGCTCCAGTTCCCTTTCTTTCCCTTCCTCCATTTGCCCTTCCTTCCTACCTACCAACCCGCCAGACGTACAGCTGTACCTACCTTCCTTCTTTCATTGTTTGTTTCTTCAATGTTACATTGAATTCATTAATTTTCCTTTGTTTGCTTATCTTTTCAGTCACTTTCCTTCATCAGTTCATATTGATTCTTTATTTCTTTTTTCCTTTTTTTTTCTTTATTTCTTTCTTTCTTGTATTCTTACCTTGTCTCTTCAGCTAAATAGCAATAAATTGTATCTTTACTATTGCAGGTAGATTACTGGAGCTTCGGCACCGTGTTGTTTGAATGCATTACTGGAATGCGGCCTTTCCTAACAGAACTTTCTCCTGTCCAATGGTATGAGTAGTTTTATGCTGTCAGTGGAACTTATGGCTTATCCCTTGACTTAGCCTCAGTTACGTTGTTACTGATGTTAAGGAGACCATTCTTTGTTTACCTCTATAAACAGAGCTAGATAATGAGCTCTGAAATTTCAAGTTGAGCTAAATTTGGTTGCAGTTGCCATAAATAAAACCACGGCTTATTCAATCAGTTCTAATTGTGTCTACACCTGTCAAATGTTTTCTTTCTGTTGTTGTTTTTAACCTGTTTCATAATTGTCAGGTTCTAGTTTTAGTCCTTATGACCTTAGCTAGCCCCTTTCTGTAACCAGCTACTGATTGGTCCTGAGTGTAACTGCTTAACACAGGGGGCTAGTGTACCTTAACCAGTGTAAAATGTTTAATCATCCACTTCATAAAATGACATAATGTTCATCCCAGCCAAGGGACATCTTCAGATACCTTTCAGCTTTGGTAAACTTGTTTGGCATGGCACTTAAAGTCCTGCTCAAAATTCAAATGATGTTAGCCTTAGAAATGCGGCATTAGACTAGCCTCAAGTCACATTCTTCACTTTTCAAAATAACTGAGTTTCATTGCTGATCATCATTAGGTACAACAAAGTTCGTGACAAAGGACCAGATGACATTTGTGCCTACTTTGATTTGAAAGGTAACTCAATGTGTTTAGTATGTATAAGTTAATCTTAGTACAAGAGGTGAATCAGGGTGTTGGGTATACGTGAGCCTCATTAGCCCATACAAAGCACAATAATTATTGCTCTCGATCTGCTCTTGATTGATTAATCAACACAGCTATCCTTAACATGTGAAAATGGGAAAATGAGAACATTATGTGAGGTGAAATTATATAAAGCCCACAAAAAGAAATTCCTCTTATTTACAAGGACCAAGAAGTAGTTGGTTGATTGGTCGATTTGTCAGTTAGTCAGTTATTTTATGGTTTGAGACATGACGAGTCCTTCCTTGTTGTGAGATAGCTGTCGTCAATCTCCTTTGATGGTTGTACATAATCCTCTGGAAGGTTAACGGTGAAGTACAGAGCCCAAATGGCATTACCTAAGTCATAAATTCCGTGTTATCGTTGTGAGTGGGATCCTATGAGTGACACTTGACAGGGCCTTGTGAGTTTTATCGATGCAATGATCTGTGTGTCTGGGTAATGTGTGGTTAATGTGTTTTGTTTGGCTTCTTTTCAGAGGACATACGGTTCTCTTCAGTCCTGCCAACTCCCAATTCCCTCTGCAGGTATGTGGCGTTTGGTAGTAATCATCTAAGAGATGACAATTACACTTGTATACAGCAATGATGGTATTGACAGTGTAAAATATTAACAATATGGAAGTTGTCAAATATAACGGTGCTATATTTTTTCTTTCATGATAGGCAACTTCAGGATAAGTTTGTAGCCCTTCTTAGACTGTTATTGTTGTGGGACCCAAAGGCACGTGGAGGTTCAGTTCTTCGAAGTGGCAAGAAGGAATGTTTTGACGTGCTTGAAAAGATCATCAACACTGTGGTAATTCCTTTAACTGATTTACAACTGCTGCTCAGTTGCTTTGTAAGCCTTAATGTTTACTCGAAGGTATTTTATACTACGTATCTCTTACATATATTATACAAGACTATAACTGTTTATTTTACAGATAGTACGGGTGTTCGCAATCAGTTCAGCAGTGGTGCTTCCATTTGAAGTATTACCAACTGAAACGTGAGTTGTATCATTCAAATGCTTCTAGTTACAGTAACAGGTTTTACTGTGATCGACATAATCATTGTTTTCGACATAAAACATAAATCAGTTATAAACATGTAAATTTCGTTTTGCGTTGAGTTGACATAAAAATGATGGAAATGATCGCATCTTGAATGAAAGGAAGTTTTAAAGGTATCAAATGGCGCATCCGTCTGTATATTTAACAATTATCCTGCGAAATCGCGCGGAATATCGCCTGATACTTAGCCAACGAGGCCATAGTCTGAGTTGGCTAAAATCAGACGATATTCCGCAAGATTGAGCAGGATAATTGTTTTATTATTCAAAAAATTGTCAACGAAACACATTTCGCACATGGAAAAACTGTAATTGTGCTGCGCTTTACAAGATTTCAGACGAATCTTTGCAACCTACGAATATCGCAGGATATCTTTTATGTACGGATGACAGATATCGTTAACATTTTGACCATATGTGGGCAGCGCGCGCATCTGTTGAATAATAATTAACAATTAGATTATGAGCTCGAGATTTCTATCGTGTGATAGTTGATTCGGGCTTAGCCCTCATCAACTATCACACATAGAAATATATCAGCTTTCGGTGGAAACAATATGACTAAGCCAGTACTCTAAACACTCTAAGCTTTTGTGGGAGATGAAGTGGCAAAATAGTAAGCATGCTGGCCTGAGTCATTGTGTTGCGTTCTTAGGCAAGACGCTTTACCCTTACAGTGCCTCTTTCCACCCATTTATTAATGGGTACTGGCGAATTTGATGTTGTTTGGGGTAACATTGCAAAGGACTAGCATCCCATTCAGGAGGAGGGAGTAGAAATACTCCTAGTCCAAAATAAGCTCCAGGCTGGTGAGCCACTTGGCCCAACGCAGACTTTACCATTCTAAGCAAGCTTTTGAGTTTTTAATATTTTGTATTACAGCATAGAGGATCTGCAAGTAAAAATATGTGACGCGACTGGAGTAGATGTTAGGGAACAGGAATTGTTGACGGCTTCAGGGCAAGCTGTTAAACCAAAAACTCTTGTTGTGGACTGCATCAAGGATAATAAGGTCAGGAAAAAAAAAGGAAAATCTTCATCTGCATTTTGATTATTGTTGTCACTGTTAATGTTGTTTTTGTTGGATATTCTTTTTGTTATTGTTGATGCGTTGCTGTTGTTGTTGCTAACTTACAGGAATCTTTTACAACATAATTTGATTTAAGGTGACGACAATTAGCTAGATTGTAGCCAATAGTAAACATCATTTCACGTCTCCTTTTAACATCAATACAATATTAAACAGAAAGGCCGTCAACGAACAATGCACGTGTTATGTGCCGCCAGATTAACATTCGTAGAATTGTATACAACATTCTAGAACACTATATTAAGCTAACAACTGTTTTTGTTGCATGTACATGTGAAGACGGGAGAAGACTGTGCTCTGTTCCTGTTGCCTACTAATAATGAACCAACGTCCACGCGGCCATTCTACACAATGCCACCTACTGTTCAAGGAATGGGTAAGAGAAGTAGTTGCCTACTGAAAACAGCCTTAGTATACTAAAGACTGGTTTTCACTGGACGTAAGCCTAAGCACAAGCATCGAAAGGATAAACTCATTCTTCTTGTGCTGTCCTTACTAGGAAATTTACATAAACAGTACAAGAACGAAGAATTTTGCACCTGAGCTTATGCTTGTGTGTATGTCCAGTAAAAAACAAGCCTTTAATGCACAACTTATGGTGGTACAGAACAACCATGGACACAAGTGTTGGAAAACATACGCCCCTTTCCCCTACTTTGATGTTGTTTTAGAAATTGTTGTTGATTGATTCTTTTCGCATTTCCAACAATAAATGGGGCACGGGGGAAAATTCCAACGCAAGACGTCGAACGTTAGAAGCCTCGTAAGTCATTGTCAGTTTTTTCTACGAAACACAAATCAACGACTTCTCTTTTACCAACCTACGTCCATGTTGACGACAGTAGCTCTCTACTCAGGTCTATTTAGGTTCCTGAAATTAAAACAGAGTTCAATTTACAACTGTTATGCAATGAACGTGATGTATATTTGAACAGAAACAAACATAACTTTTGAGTTTCAAGAAACATTGTTGTCGAACTTGATAGCGATGGTGTGCATTTCTGTATACGCAGGGAGGTGGTCTCTCAGATGTTTAGCTATAACATACTTATCTTGTCTGATTACTTTTTGTTTCAGTCACCGAACAGAAAACCTTGATGTCTTACGAGGTAATTAACACATCTTTCGTCTATGTTCAGAAATACAACATTGTGTGATTAGTGACTTTGGATATCAAGGTCGTAGCTGTGCTGTGTAATGTGACATTGTGTTTTGAACTTTTGGCTTTCAGGAATTGAAAAGGGCTTTAGCTCAGGGAGTGAACTTTTGCCGTGAGCAAATAAAGCTAAATCAGCTGCTGATTGAAGGTTTTAGAGCAGCTCAGTGAGTTGAAACATTTTTTCATTATTGTCTAAAGACGTATAAATGATAAAAGCCTTCAAATGCAGCCACCATATTCATCATAAGCTCACCACAACAACCTACAAGAGACGCATTACTAAAAGCTGATTTAACGTAATGGGAGGTAGCTGCATTTGTAGGAGATGGTGATAGTGAAACGTTTGTTTTGTCTAACATAGAGCAAAACAGCGAATATTAAAAGAATGCGTTCGCAGATTGACATATGCACGGTTAAAATGTGATGTGTGCAGGGAAGTGTTGAGAGTGCCGGTCCGGGCTTAAATCCTAGATGTGGCGTCATATGAAGGTTGTGTTTGTGGTTGGTTCTCGACATTACTCCAAGGTTTTTTCTTCCACAAAAAGCCAACGCGCCAAATTCCAATTCGATCTCGATGCAAATTCACTTTATAAGAAGCTCTTGAGAGCTTTTTCGTGTTTCAATAAATGAAATTTTTACTTTTTTCAATACGCAGTCACCGTCCTGGCCACACGCTAACACTGATTTTTGTGTTTTGCTGCAGCCGCAATGGCTGCAAGCAAAACACATTGAGAGCTGAAGTTTGTGCCGTAAGGACCGTAAGGACCGTAAGGTGTAAGGTGTAAGTGCCGTAACAGAGGAGAAATCTGAACTACCGATGTCAATCAAATCCATGAACAAACAAAATCGAAACCAATGAACCGTAGCGCTGATCGCATTCGAAGTTACGGGCCAAAGTATTCGAACGCAAACCACGTTGGACACGTTGGAAAACAGAAAACCGATTTAAAAGTATATCGCATTGGGAAAGAAAACAAACTGTGGCGCGACCACTCCAGTTTTATGAGAAATTATTCTGCAGTTTTCATCATTTACGAAAAGAGCGAAGACTTCTTGGAACCTCGCCGAAGGTCATAAATATTTTCTCCAAAGGACCGGTTAGTGCACAGTTTGTAAACTTTCGCTTTGAAAATAAACTTACCCTCACCTTGTCTACACTGTCTACAGCATACTAGTACTGTATTAACTCTGAACTTCATATTTTAAAATAAAATGTATGAACGTGTAACTTGTCACGCAAAGACAGCTGGTAGGCTGCACCGCTAATTGTAGCTGTATTCGAGCTATATAAAAGACAGCTAGAAACGAATTAATACTAGTAACATCACAATGGGAAAGAAACTTATTCAGTGGTGCACACCGTCGAAAACAAAGAAATATTAAAGGAAATTCTCATTCACCAGATTCACTGCATCAGATGCAACATTCGTCAGTTCGTGTTTAAATGCGTGGCGACCAGTTTGTTTACTAGTTATTAAAAAATAATACGGTCTTCATTTAATAAACAGTTTATCCTTAAATTTCAGCTTTTCTACGACTGACAGGTAGGTACTATAGTATAAGCCCCGCTAAAATAGCTGGAAAGGGAAAGTTTTTTGAAAAATGAATTTTTGACTGCCAGACGCGCTGGCGCCACATGTTTATTTTGTGAAGATTAATTAAACGCCGTGAAAAATAGAATTTGATGTCCAGCGAGCCACTGCATCTTCGGCTACGCAGTCCTCAGTGAATCCTCCAACTTCACAAATTTCTAAAACTTTAAGAAAACGAACTTTCGCAGAATCAAAAATTGGTCCTTATCGATCTTCCGATCTTGTTGTGAAGACACTGAAATTCGACGAGTGTTCATGCGTGAAGGGATGACTGACGAATGATAATAATTATTTGTAAACTTTCGCTTTCAAAATGAACTTTGCGTTACGTTCAACGCCGTCTTTCTGTTGTTGTACGCCGGTGCGCGTGCGATTATTTATAATTTCTGAATTTTGATCAGTAAAATTATCAGGATTGAATTAACACAAAGTGACTACAATATAGTGCAATTATTAACCTGCACACAAGTGACAGACAATAAAAGACGTTGGATTTCAATCTCGACTCACTTGTCTTTCATCAACATGTTCCCTAAGACTTTGCTCTAGCAGCAAAACACATGGACCCATTGGGGCCCTATTTTTATCCATCCTTTAAGTAAATACCTCTTCAAAGTAGACACTTAGTATAGTCGAAAGGGTTCCCGCTTAATTGTTACATTCAGTTCGTTAACAAAATTATAGTGCGAACGAAATCCTTTACAATTTTGTCTTTGTATATATACCGACACACCTTTAATAAATAAGCCTTCTTGTTGGGTTGTTTTGCCTGTTTCGTTGTCATATTTGTGCTAACCTTAGTACGTTTTTTCTCTCCAAATTACAGGATTTCATTGCTTGTTTTGAATTCTACACTCGGGCAGCTCAAGGCTGACGTAATGACTGAATTTAACAAACTGGAGGCAAAAATAGACTTTTTCAACTCCAGGTAACCCAAAACCTGCAGTTACATTCTGTATTGAAAAAAGGTGCCTTTATTAATGAATTTTATCAAAGTCGTGATTCCAACGCTTTACTAATCACTCAATCGTTGTTCGTTATATTATTTTTCAGTTTGCAGACCGATCTGGAAATTTATGCTGATAATATCAACATCGTTAAAAGTGAGTTTTACCAATATCTAACTGCAATAAGGTAAAATTAGTTAGTTAGTGTTTTTCGATACGTAAATGACGAGACGTTGTAAACTATATCGAGCCTTTTTTGTTTTTTTCAGATGACAAATTGCTTAGAAGCTGGAAACGGGCACAGAAAAAAGTGGAGTCATTTCAAAACGTAAGGGGAAATAAGACGTATCATAAATTGCATATGTGTACAGTAATAGAGTATTAGAGTTGGGATATCTAACTATGAATATTTAACTTTAAGCGCTTTTCTTTTCTTTTAATCATCGGGGGTTTCAAATCATTTCTTTGTCAATTAAGAAAGGAAAAAAGAAAGAAAGAGTGAAAGTTCTCCCGCCAGGAAGAGCATTTCTTCGCCTTTCTTCGAGGAACCTCGCCTGGCAAGAAAATAAATTCCTCCTCTCAAAAAAGTTATTCTGCCAAGAAAGGAACTGCTGTCAAAAAACGAAGTTCCATTGCTAAGAAAAGAAGTTCTTTTTCCAAAAATGGAACTTTTTCTGCCAAGGAGGGAACTTTTTTTGTCAAAATACGAATTTCCTTAGCCGAAAAAAAAATCTTCTGCTAAGCAAGCAACTTCTTCTGCTAAGAAAGAAACGTTCTCATGAACTTTCTAAAACTCAACTCAATTGCTTAAACTTGAGGTTCTTAATGGAAAACATTTTGACTTCACCACTTATAATTACTCTTAGTAAAAACATGTCAGTAAAAACATGTCGGATCAATTTAGGTTTCTGGGAAACTGCTCACCTACCCCTCCCCAAACGTAACATTAACCCTTACTTATCGCTTTGGGCAAAATGTTAGGTTTGGGGAGGGGTAGGTGAGCAGTTTCCCAGAAACCTAAATTGATCCAACATGTCTCACCTAATCTCATTAAGTTACGTGAACTAATGTATCAATTTGTTTACTTAAACCGTACTTTTTTGATTTCCTTTAGAACGACGTACCTCAACTAAAAGATTTAACAACAGCTCTGCAGGGCAGAGTTGTTGAACTGCAGAAGAGTCCATATGCAAGTGGAACGCAATCGAAGAGTAAAATGGATGAAATGAGGTAAAACAGCTAAATTTGACAATTGGAATCGACTAGAAAACATTAAACAGTACGATTACAACTAAAGTCGATTTTGATACTCGGCTCTGAAAAAGGCTTTGAATTTTAACTTATTTTTAAAATTGGTTTTGTAAACTTCAAACCTGTCGTTTACCCTTATCCATGACACAAATTTACAATCTGGCAACTACTAACTACTACTTACTAACAGACTTCTTCACTGGGGAACAGAACTGAAACTCGGAAATAGCAGATACAAGTAAAACAACCACACTCATTTCACAAAATCATTATTATTTCATTTATTTATGATGAGCTTTGTATGTTAAGCACCCCTGCTTCTAAAACTAGCTCAAGAGTCTGGTCTTTGTTTTGATGTCTTTAACATCTTATCCTCCTAGGTACCAGTGTGCTGTTCAACTTTACGAGAAGCTGAGGCAAAGTAAGGATTATAACTGAACTTACCTTCCCTGAGTCTGTTTTTTTTTGTCTCCTTGAAGTAAAGCATCTTACATGAGCCAAGTACAAACTGAATTGAGTTTATATACAGAATACTCCAAAATAGTAAAAACCAAAGGTAAACATCAGGAAAGAATAGAGATGAAGTAGAGTTCTCAAACTCATTAATAATTCATAAATTGAAAACAAAGACAATCATAACCGTGAAGTAATGAGGTTTGGATACCTGGTCTTAATTAGCATAGAAGTTTACGATTTTATTTCTCCGTTTACTCCGTAGTTTTTGTTTCGATTGAGAAGATATATCAAACACTCGAGGCAGTGTTTCATCGGCTATCCAAACACCTCGAATTTCGTCAAAAATACTCCACTGCACGTCGTATTTTCAACTCTCTTCTCGGTGTTTGGATATCCCTATGAAACGCTGTCTCTCGTGTGTGATATAATACATCTTGTAGTACAACTCCTTCCTGGTCACGAGTATCCCTTCCCTACCCAGGTAACATTTACATTTATGTTTTGAAGGCGACAGACGACCAGCGGATTGTCAGCAAATGGCCACGATTATTTTGCAGATCCTCGCACAGAGAGAGAAACTCCACAAGGATATTTTCACTCAGTTGAGGTACAGATGGGGTTGCGTAACATAATGGACTGATACACTTAAACCATTGGAAAAGTAGTTTGTTTCTGGGCATGCCAAAAACAGGCAGTGTAGCTGAGGTTGTTTCAAAATTGTTTACCGAGTAAGAATTGTGCAAGCCTGCTTCTTTAGGTCAACTTGGTTGGTAGGAAATTTGATTTCTTAGTGTGGGCCATGAAATGTCCTAATAGTTTTTTTCTTTTGTATCCGGATCGAACGGTCTGGGCTCAATCCTAGCTGGCCAGCTTGTGTTTTTTTGGTGCCCTTGAGCAAGACACTTTACTTTCAGAGTGCCTCTCTCTATCCAAGAGTATATTAAAGTAAGTACCGGCGAACAATTTCTGCAAGCTCACCAAATTCTGTAGCAGTACTCCTTGTCGCTTCATGCTAAAAAGAAGAGTGAAGCGCCACCCTGATAAGCCATCTAGGCTTGAAGGCAGATATTACGTTTGCCAGAAGCAAAATTATAATGTTCTAATTTGTGTGGTAATGCTGTACTATCTATTTTTGCTTGAAAAGTAATTTAGAGTTTCTTTTTTGATTTTGTATTAAATTTGTCATGGATCTTCTTTTTAGTGAAGTCATGACCTGCAGAAGAGAGATGCGCAGAGTGATGCATCGTTTACTTCAAGTCAAAGCTAAACTTGTCTCCAGAGCAGAAGAGCTTTCAGAGGTAAGTTCACTATCAAATGGCTCTCAAAACCATACACGTGGTTATCTTGGCTTAATTTATGTCGAGCTTCTATACTGGTTCATAAGAAGCATGCGACACGTTCTCACCAATCAGAGATAAGGTGTGTCTTCTCAGCCAATGACACCAACTGTGATTAGGTAACACTTCCCGTGCTAGGTGCCGGATTGGTGAGGCTGCTTTTGAATGGCTTTTAACAAAAAAAGCCCGAGTGAACGTTTGGGTGAAGAAACACATTAATTTCTACAGCACCATTGAACTTTTTAAATAATTTTTCTTCCAGCTGCAGAAGCAAAGACAAGTTGACCTGTGGAGGCTTCTCCAATCAAAGGTAGTTATTTTAGTGCTTTGTAAGGGTTTGAGAGCATCGACAGTAATGTGGGATATGGGTGTGAGAATTAGGCATAAATAAATTGTGCTCGGCAACTTTTGAACAACTTTTAGCGTTTTGAGCAACTTTTAGTAGTACCTGCAACCTAGGGAAACTTTTGCCTTCCTTGGCATACTATCAGCAACAAATTGATATAAAACCGATCCAAACGGATCCAAAACCCAGCGGTTATTCGCTGCAACATAGAGCCTGCCGCCGGCCATCTTGGACCATTTTGG
Organism: Oculina patagonica; assembly: GCF_052425735.1. NCBI lineage: Eukaryota > Metazoa > Cnidaria > Anthozoa > Scleractinia > Oculinidae > Oculina > Oculina patagonica. The sequence continues at coordinate 55,984,889 of NC_135761.1, read as the reverse complement.
TATTAACTGAAGTGCGAGTCACTTATGGCATCGCAATCAGATGAAATTTCAGACGAGGAAAATAGACATATTTTAGACATTGACCACATTGAGGTTGCCATAGACGCTGGGGCAGCTCTTAGTAAACCTGCAAGTGCTTCAATTTTCTAAAAAACACAAAATTCACTCTAGAGAGCAAGCAACTTTTCTAAATTTTGGTGGCAACTGTTTGATATTTGAGCAACTTTTGGGTATATTGTGAAGCAACTTTTCCTGAGTTTACTAGCACAATTTATTCATGCCTAGTGAGAATGATCTCTTTTCACCTCTTTGAAAATTGTTCAATGGTCAATCTACCTGGTTGTGTCTTGTTCAGAAAACGCCCGAGAACTGTCAGAAATCTGACAATTTCTGAAAACTCTTCGGTAAAATATCTTGGAAGGGGCTAATAACCTTGACTGGAATTAGCACTATATAATCCACACATTCCTTCAAGTGCTTTGTTTTATTGAGTACTCAATTAATCCGTCATTCATCATTATAGCAATTCATATCCTTGCATAACTCTTATAGTGGCAGTGCTAAAAAGAAACGTGAATTCCAGCTTGCGCTTCCGAGAAGCAGCTCTCAAATTTTGGGCAGTTGCATGCTTGCCTCAGTTTACGTTTTTTAGGATTTGGTCAGTCGGCAGACGACTTGCATGGGCCCTTGCCGATTTGGCAAGTAAGAATAAAACGTTACTTACATAGCAGGGAAATCTAGTTTCTTTTCTCGATCCCTGAGTGGTCAGGCGCAAAGATGAAATTGAGGAAATTATGTGATTTTCTGTACGGTTGTGTCAGCCATTAATTCACAATTTCCTTTTCTTTGCTTTAGAAACGAAACGAACAGGATTGTCATTGTTCGTCAAGTAGTTCACATGCATCACTTTCTTCACTCGCGACTTCAAGGTATGTGGCCGTCAATGTATAGGTCGGCACACACAAGGGGAATTGTCCCTGTGACTAGTCATGGGGACCAACTTCCTTTGTGTGAACTATCCATTTTGGTCACAAAATCAAGTCGCAGCGCAGCGACTAAATTTTGGTCTCTGCGACTAGTCCCACGAATTCAAACTGGTTTGAAATCGTGGGACTTGTCGTCCCATGAAATCCCCTCGTGTGAACTGCTCGTGTGACTAGTCCCTGTGACCAAAATAAAAAATCATCCAATCAGAAACCAAATCAGTCGGTCCCTGCGACGAGTCCCTTCGTGTAAACACTACAGGGGACATAACCCTGCGACTAGTCACACGCTTATAAGGCGTGACTACAAACTTGGACAAACCCGTTGAAACACTTAGCAAATTTCCACTAATTTAGCCAACGGAGTCCAGTTTTGCCACCCCCTCGCCCCATTTCAATGTTGTTAATGTTGTAGTGTTTTCAAAACAAAGCCTGTCAAACCGCAAACCTCATGAAACAACATTGAGTAGGAGAGGGGAATAAGGTATTTTAACCCGCTTGCAGGTCAGGACATTTGTGAAAAATGTGTGAAATGCGTTTGTTTCAACTAGTTGTGACCAAGAATGTAGTCCCTTCGTGTGTACTGTGTATGTGTCCCCTCGAATGTGCCGACCTAATTACGTAATACTGCTTGTAAGACCGATCGTGGCTTACGCAGTTAAAACTGCTTGAACTTACATCTACATCCGCAGTTCATATATCAATTATTTCATATACTTCACATCAAAACCACTTACAATATATTGGTTCTTGTTTCCTTTAGTGTCAGTACACAATCCGTTGTTCTGATTGAGGAGAGTTCCAGAAACTTTGAAAGGTAAGTCAAAACGTAATTTTGCCAGGCTTGCAAAAAACTTTTCTTATCTTAACAGTAATTGTAACATTACCAAGTATTGCGGTTGGAGCCAAATCAGCCAAATAAAGCAAAAAAATGAAATAGGTGGAAAACACTCACACATGACATAAAAATGACTTTCATGCCTTGCAGGTTTGCCGGAATGTTAAACCAGTTGAAGATCGATCAGATCAGTGACACAGAGGTACTAATTTATCTGTTCTGCGATGGACTTACATCCAATCCAGCGGGTGTAGCAATTCCTCTAGTCGCTTCATGTTACAGAAACCGCGTTCACCGTTTTGCTGTTTTTCTCACATTTTTTACTGTTAGTTTTGAAAAGTTGGCGGTACATCAAGACACTATGATTTTCTTGAGGAGAGATGTAGTGTTCATTGTGTCACGAGCGTGGGACAAAGAAAAAGTAATCTGAGTCCCTGACGTGAATCGAACCCATGTCTTCCCAAACACCAGGTGGGAGGGAGGTCATGGGTTTGATTCCCGTCGGGGACTCAGATTTTTTTTCCTTGTCCCACACTCGTGACATGGTAAACATTACATCTACTATATATCATTTCACTACCGAGCTAACCATCTTTATTTAGTTATCAAGATTTTCTTTATTCCGTTGGTCTATTTGCTTGACAGTGAATAAAAACTATTCAAATTTAAAAGGGTTTAAAATGTTTTCAAACTCGGAGCGCAAATAAAATTTAAAAGCGTGAAATATTTCGTCTGATATCATCCAGACTTCATCAGTCACTTCATCAGTGACTTCATCAGTGACTGATGAAGTCTGGATGATATCAGACGAAATATTTCACGCTTTTAAATTTTATTTGCGCTCCGAGTTTGAAAACATTTTAAACCCTTTTAACTATGTATCCGGAGCAGGAAACCAATATTTTCAATTGTATTCAAATTTAGATTCAACCTTTTTTTTTTTCAGAATTTTGACTGGGAATTCCTAGAAGAACACGACTTAGCTGACAAAGTCAGCGTATAAACTGGAACACAAAGTGTCTTGTCAAAACACGGTTAATGTTCGTCAAACGTGGAGACATTCCTATTGAGATTAATATACATGACCAAAGAATAAAATGTTTTATTACGACAATGACAGCCGTTACATGGGCCATGAACCAATTGAAGTGCTTTGTTACCGGTCCAGTACTTTACCAGGCCTTTTTTGTTGGGTCTTGCTGCGCTTGATTCGTTCTGTCAGGGACTAGGGCCTATATTTTCCAGAATGGCCCTCGAGCTTGGTTAATAAGATACAGTTATTAAATAACGCTATCAAGCTGCAAAGTCGCAATTTGATTGGCTACTGGGCATCGTCTATGACGGTTTCATAATTTTAAACTAGAATAGTGTTTATATTTATATTCAGTTTTTATTGTCAAGGTGAAACTTTTTCAGCTACATAGTAGTTTGAAGTAGTAACTGTTGTGTCGTGTTTAAATCCATCTTGAATGGTTTTTAGTTTCAGATATAATGTCCTTAGTATTTTACTGCAATAAAATTGCTTTATGAGAAACTAAATCGTCGGTTTATACTTGTTTCTCTAGCATGGCGTGTTAACCTGCCATGAGGACTTCCTTCTCCTGAAACGGTGCAAATTTTCAACAGCAACATTAAATTGAAGGGTTCCTGGAAACGTCCAGTTCAAGAGGATATTTCTATTCGACATTTCCATATATATTTTTTGGTTGAATGGATGACTAGCGCCCAATCTCCGTAGTTCGATCGCAACGGAATCGAATGGCTGCAAGGCTACGAGCATCCCCTGTCTTTTTTTCTCCCGCTTGTTGTTGTTGTTGTTTTTGCGCGCGCGCGCAAATTAAGGTCACCGTTGAGAGTCTTTTGGCCCTTATCTCCCCATCACAGCGGTCAAACGCAAAAATTGACGTCACATCCAGTCTTCGCGGCCTCGAACTTTTGACTCGAAAGTGTCGAAAGTGGGCAAACGTTTGCAAGAAATTGTTAAAGAAATAGTACGGTGAAAGAACAGTTCATGCTGGGACACTCAGTGGAGATGAATTATCAAATTTCCAATCCATAAGCGAAGTATAAACCTTAACTTTCCAGGGACGGCGTTAACTTTTGGCTTTAACGCAAAAGTTTACGGAAAATTTAAGACTTTGTATGGAAAATTTTGGCGGCAATTACACATGAACTGCGCACGCGCGCTGCGTTTGACCGCTGTGTGTATCTCCCCTGGCCTGACCAACTGTTGGAATTGTTGACTCTGTTTATTTGAGGCTACTTTACATTTAACTGTAGACCGTTCTAGCTGCAGGCAGCAGTAGTCGGAAAACGAGCAAAATAAAGTCGCACAACAAATCATCCCAGAGCGTCATGCCAGTAACAAGATGTCACGAGATGCTTCACTCGAGGGAGCGTTGCGTGACGTATCAAATAACGGCTGCATTGACGCGAGACTGTTGCTACAACTGCAGGTCACATAACAGGGTCACATAAGTCATGTTTATCCCTTCCACTGTAGCAATTTTGGGCGATTTCACTGTGTTATCGTCTGTAGGCTGCCTGCCGTGCCTGTACTAGTGCATATATATTCATTAGCTCCTGCTGAATTGCAAGGCCCGCAGCTTCTACTTCCTCATTTGTGACGCCTGTTTCTGGCGCTACACGACTTTTCAATAAAAAGCCAAAGTGAGCGAGCCTGACAATTGCGCCAAGAATACTCGCTAAACAAACATACACTGTGAGCGGAAGTGCAAACCAGATATTGGAGGATTTACTGTGATTATAAAACAGTAAAATCATGGCGAAGTTTTCCACTACAAACATGACATTTGATAGCCACTGTATTCTTTTTAGTTGTTTCCTCCGTCTTGCAGTATCGTCTGCGTCGAGCGGGGCAGATAAATCATCTCTAATCCAGTGAAATGAAAGAAAAAATATGAACAACAATCGACACCGCCAGTCACAATTACCTGCTCCGCATCGAGAACTGCAATCAGCTAATGCAACGATTATAGAATGGGGTACCAAAACAACAAAGATCCATCCCCGATAGCTCAAAATAAAGTAACATATCGCGAACAGTCGACTTGTCAAAAGAAGCAAGTATGTTAAACAGAGAAGCACTTTGTGCTTTATCTTTATGTCGATATCTCCTTCGTGTAAAAGTTCGTCTGCTCCTGAGAATGTCCAAACTAAACTAAGGCAAGACACTATGAGTGATATCATTTGAATTAACTTGACTGGTTCCTCTTGAACGCTAGCGACATAAAGTTGAATAATAAACTGAGGGATTGATTCACTAATTGCCTCCATAAACGGGGCTAGCTTGGCATAGAGAAGTAAGCGTTTAACGTCCTCGACTTCGTCTCCACAATCTACTTCCTCGCCCCGCCAGAGTGTTTTAAAGTTCTTCAAGCACAGGACAAATGCTTTAAGAGACGCCCAGGCAGGAGAGAAGGGGTTTAAAATGAGAAAAACCCTGAAAAGGCAATCTGTTACTCCGCGTACACTGTCACAGGTGATGGTCAGAAGGTAAACCATCACGAATACGATACAAGGCACAATCATGAAAATCACTCCCCACTTGAACCATTGCCTGTGATTTTGTTTGTAGAATTCAGCCAGAGTTAAGGCGTCTGTGATGGGATCAGCAAAGCTTAAAATGGTTCCTATAAGAAACACAAATGTATCGTACCATTTGAGACAGTCAATAGACCCCATCTTTCTCGGAATACAGCCCGTCTGCCACTTCCTCGTTTCCAACCGCAATCCGAATCATTTGCATGTAACGCCTGGCTTAGCCTGTGTACAGCCGTCCCGCTCCCCTCAAAAAAATCGGGGAGGAGGGGAGCGGGACGGCTATACACAGGCTACGCCTGGCTTTAACGCACGAGTAAAACTGACCTAACGTACCTTACAACCTTACAGGCTCCGAAGTAATATATCGTAAAAGCTCATAAGCCCCCAGGGCTTATTTCTTGAATTTACAGAAAGGGGTTGGCTTACTGGAGACGGGGGCTTCATTTCAAATCGTTTACAGCTAATCCGATAACTTGTCCGCAAAAAAGCACAAAAGTGCACGCGAAAAGACGAAAAGGTAGTATAGGTAGAAGTATAAAGCCACTGCACGTGCTGAATACTAATATTTGCACGTTTTCTTTCTTTTCAGACATGTGGAAATAAGGTACTTTTAGCCCTGTAAATTTTAGAAGAATTTCAAAACTCAAAGACATGCTACAGTTTATAAAGTAAAGCAACAGACAAAGGCCTCCTGAGAGGAAAAAACAAAATATCCACGTGCAAAGATACAAACTTGTACATTTCCTCTAGGCCAATATGCAAAATTCAAGTGAATACCCAGACCACCTTTCGGTCTTTCGCGTGCACTTTCGTGCATTTTTAAGACAAGTGCTAGGATACATATGAAAGAAGTCAATTTTAAGTGTTTTAGCCCTGTTTGGCAACTCGTTTTCATAAAGTTGCCAAAAGCGTAAAGGTGTCTCAGATTGTCTCGATTTACCATCTAAGGAAAGGGGGCCGGGGATGGGGGAGTATCAAAATATTGGACCTCCAGACGGGGGGCCTAAGGTAAAAAAATTCGGAATTACAGGACAAAGATCGAACGTTAAAAATACTTTCAAGTGGAAAGGAAATTTTAAATCAATGCGAGCAAAATAATAGTGGCGGTGTTTTAAAATAATAATCACGTGTACAAGCCAACATAATCCTGGAAGGTCACGAGTTGTATCAGTGCTCTGATCTAGAATGGAATGTGGGAAACCACCTAATTAATTATTAATACTTGAATTCAAAGTTCTTATGATGCAGGCGATACCGCCTGCTCATGATGTAAGGTGAGTACATAGATGTTCTGACTTCTGTCGATTCGTAACTGACAAACTTTTATATGCTGTAATTGCTGTAAATATCTTTCCATAGGCTACCAAGTGATCTGAATCATGGTTTTCTGTCTGTTTAGCTGAGGTAGGTATTCGATGTTTAATACGTATGAAGCTGCATATATAAAGAGTAGATTCGCAGTGGCTATTCGTACGGTAACCGTACTGCGACTTACATGCTTTGCTATTCCTACGGAAGTAAAAATAATTCATTGAATTTCTATCCAATTACTGATTCTTAAGCGCCTCGCTGTTAAGTGTTTGTTTGTTTGAGGAGTCCTTGTACTTACGAGTCAACTTGCAACGGCTCATTCAGATGGCCAGACGGAACCGTACGCCGACTTGAGATCTGTGAGATCTGTGTCAGTGTGTCTGTGTTCCACGAAAGTGTGTACTGTTAATACAACGCTGTGAATATAAAAGTTCGGCCGGGCGTACGGTCCCGTCAAATTGCGTGACATCTGCGTGAGCCGTCGCACGTCAAAATTCCAAGTGTCATCGAGTCGTTCACATTCGATTCACGTTGGTATGCAGGGACTATGCAAATTAGTCTGGCGCAAACGAAGAGCGCTTACCAGAATCGCTTATTTCTTCTAATGGTACCTATAATATTTTGGATTGGAAATATTTAGTAATTACATAGAAATTGAATGAGATATATTTACTCCCGTACGAATAGCAAATACATGCCGTATTATCGTAGAATAGCCGCTGCGCAAATTTGTTGACGCATTTGAAATTCAGATGAATTAAGATCTGCTTGCTCTTTTGGTTCACATGTTCAAAAATTTATGGATAGTAAATGCTTTATCATCTCAGATCGTTAGCTCTCCAGTAAATAAGACATTTTATTTTTGTTTTTTATCTGCATAGAAAACAAATGGTAGAGTCGTAAATCTGGACCATGTACAGCATGTTCAAGTACGATGTTCATCGAATCATTCATAGGTCTTCATGAGTAAATGTATTTTCTGCTTAACTTTTGTAAATTGTCCGAAACAAGCGAACTTGTCGTTGAGCTGGTGTTGAGTAGGTGTACCGCCTGAGGCTGAGCATTGGTAGATGCTTTCTTCGGGACTTTCCTTCGGGATTCTTTATTTAAGCAATAGACCACACTTTCTAGGGCTTTACTGGCGTGATAAAACCACGCGGGATGTTGGGAGAACACGAGAAAAGCTTGTAAATCTCGAGCCGGAGGCGAGGGATTTACAAGCTTTTCGAGTGTTCTCCCAACATCCCAAGTGGTTTTATTACGCCAGTAAAGCCCTAGAAAGTGTGGTTTATTGCTTTTATGAAATAACTATAGAAAACGTTCTTCAAAGAAATAGGAATCTGTTTTATTTTTCTTAATCAAATGTCTTATTCTCGACAAGTTCATCGGATGACGCGGTAAACCAATCACAGCGGCCGAAAGAATAAAACACAGGTTCAGCTTCACACACAAAATCCACAAATCGACGCGACAAAAACGTTTAAAAGTTCTCTTAAAGCTATGAAAGTCATTAGAAAGGAAAGGAAAAAGACAAACTGTCACGGTATAAAATGTATTCAACGATTTAAAAGTACTTTGACGTGGAAATCTAGCAAATTATGGCCGGAGTCATTCATCGCGAAAGTAAAAGCGGGTAAAAGAAACAGGAAAACTTTGCAAGTTTACAAACTTCACAGACTGACGAAGGTATTGAGAATAAAGGTTAGTTCCACAAACAAGTGCTTTAGAAATTTGTTATGAATTTATTTATTCCATATTCTTTCGTTTTCGCCGAATAACAGACTTGGAGAAAGCACTGAAAGCACGTAAAACTGAAAATATAATTCAAGCGCGTACAAGAACTCAACTTGAGGTTCTGCCATCAAAATAATTCATGTTCATCGCGACCAATTTGATCAGTTTTAATTCCTTTCAAATAAAGTTTCCGAGTTTATGTTGAATGGAACCATATCCATGTTTTTAATATTTTTCCAGTCCAGTGAAAGCGGACTTGTTTATTGTGTTCGTTCTCATATGTTTGTCTCTGCGTTTTCGTTTTTCTCTAGTTCATTCGTGGTGGGCGGGAAAATTCAATTTTGTGATCCACCCTCACTAAATTTTCATGACCATTTACGAGAATCATATATCCTCCGTTTTATTAACCATCAGATAGACCAAAAGAATACATTAAACTAAGTTTAAATTCTTCGTCCTTATGCGTAATCGAGCGTAGTGCGGCCATGTCGGGTCAGAAGCGGGACTTTACCGGTACAATAGTACATAGGTTTTTGACCAATAAGAGCGCGCGTAGTATATGAGTTATTTTATAATAATAAATAGTTATTATATTTATAATGGTAATTGAACTGAGTGGAGTGCAATTTGGTCTGAAATCATACGCGTGATTTCAAAATCAAACGAGCGCGTAGCGCGAGTTTGATTTGAAATCACAAGTATGATTTGTATACGTAATTGGACTACATGCTGTCCAATTTGGAAATAATTTGATGAAAAAAATTCCGAGGGCAGCCAAAATTGGACGAGGCCGTAGGCCGAGTCCAATTTGGCTGTCAGAGGAATTTTTTGAATCTAATTATTTCCAAAATTGGACAAGCATGTGGTCCGGTTACATATTAATTATATAGCTTGTAGTCAGTGAATCCAGCATAAACAACAAAACTTATGTCCAGAACGGGAAAAGCATTCAACAATAGTAGGCATAACACAGCACATGCAACTCACTCAGAGCATTGTCTTCACAAATAAAACTTTTAAGTTTGTTTAAAAACAAAACAGTGCAATTTTATTCACCTGAGTTTGCGAAGCTTGCTACAAAGTGAGTGAAAACACTGCATCAATCAATGAAAGTCGTAAACAAAGTGTCCGAAGAGCTTAACAACTTCTTGAATGTGACATACTCCTTTCCACTATATCGTTCGTACTTCATCGCCGTCTTTTCTTTTCGAATTTCAGCAAAAAACGACAAAGAATTGCATCTAGCTCATGCCTCATGGCGATGAATATCTGACAGCTTTCTTGCTTCGCTTCGCTGCATTAACGTTTACCCAAGTTTTGTACTATTGGAGGTGTTTTGCTCTTGGTTTTTGCTTCTTAGTGTAGCTAGCTCCTCTTCTGACAACGTAGAAAATTTCTCTTTGTTGTTTCTATTGCTGAAAAGCTCAAAAGGAATAGAAAAACGTAGCAAACTTGCTCCATAAAATTCCGCCATTGTCGACTCACAATGCGACCAGTTTACAGCGCTGACGCTATGCTTTGTGCTAATTGGCTAATATCCATCACATGTTGTGTTTTCTTCGATTTGATTGGCCGAGACGAAACTGTCCAATTTATTTTAAATTGGACAGATTGTGAATTTTACCAAAAAATCCTAATTGAAACTATCCAAATTTAATCCCAAATTGGACAGTTCCCAGAAATTAAGGAAAAATAGCTGTGCTGACAATATAGGATTTACTGACGGCTATATAATTACAGACCAAAATTGCACGACACGAAGTTCAATTACCACTTTATTACATCTATTTTGAAATCGCACAATTTAGATTTTAGTCAGTACCAATATCCAGTAGCCGATTGGTAAGAAAGCGGAACCGGAAACGCTTTACATCTCATTTTAAAACAGATAGACGTCATGTCAAAAACTCAGTCGAGCGTAACGAAGGAAAAACATCTTTCAGTGAAGGAAACTCGTGCAGTTCTCAAGCTAGAACAAAAACACTTTTATGTACTTCAACGTTCAATCCTCGTCAGCTGACTCAATGATGTAACCCCATTGTTTCTTCTTTGGTTGTGGTTGAGACTTATCGTTGTCTTTGGAGAAGAAAATGGTGCAACCTAATCGTGTTGAGGATTTCTTGTGAGTTGTGAAACTCTCTCGATCGCACGATGCTCAGGTCTCGATCAGGTCAGTAGTGGATGGGTTTTCTCCGTCAAATGCCGTTTTATGGCACTCTACATGATTTAAAAGGGATTCCGGGCTTCCGGCTCGTAATAATCTCCGTCCTTTTTTGACCTCAGGTTAGAACTGATCTTGTCAAGTTGTTCCTCCGGTGCCATTGTTTTAGGATTTTAGTGGCGAGATTTTCAAGATGGCGGAACTGATACAGACTGATACCAGCTTCTTCAATCATCGTTTTGACATATTTTGGCGTATTTTTATTTACAGCGACAGACTTGAGCTCTTGTATTCCATGGCTTGAAACTAAAGAAAACCTGCATGGAAACCTATACTTCTTGTGTTGGCTCTGTATTTGTTGTGTGGTTTTCGTTTGTTTATATTTTGATGGACTCGGGATCACACGGATCTTGTGCAAAAGGTAAAGAAAAATCGCCAAAATATTTGTCAAAATGACACTGAAAGTTAGAAACTTCCTCAAATGTAGGTCTTAGGCATGAAAGAACTCATTATTATCATTCAGAAACTGAAAGTAATTAAATTCATCCATTTTTTAAAGCAAGATTTTGAAAACAAAAGTTAAAAATTCACTAAACAATAGACAATGCCTTTCTTTCTCATAAAATTTTCCTGCAATTTGATTAGTTACTTGTGCATTCTATTAAATCTGATTGGTTGTTTTGTTTTACTGTTCCTTTCTCATTGGCTGAAAAAAAGATGCGATTTAGAGCAAAAAATAGTGCGATTCGTGAATAAATCGCACTGCTGAGAGCCAATCAGATTGCGAGGATCACCAGTGATTTCAAAATGGATGTAATAAAGCAAATAATTGGATAAGGCTAAGAATGATATGAGAACGAACACAATAAACAAGTCCGCTTTCACTGGACTGGAAAAATATTAAAAACATGGATATGGTTCCATTCAACATAAACTCGGAAACTTTATTTGAAAGGAATTAAAACTGATCAAATTGGTCGCGATGAACATGAATTATTTTGATGGCAGAACCTCAAGTTGAGTTCTTGTACGCGCTTGAATTATATTTTCAGTTTTACGTGCTTTCAGTGCTTTCTCCAAGTCTGTTATTCGGCGAAAACGAAAGAATATGGAATAAATAAATTCATAACAAATTTCTAAAGCACTTGTTTGTGGAACTAACCTTTATTCTCAATACCTTCGTCAGTCTGTGAAGTTTGTAAACTTGCAAAGTTTTCCTGTTTCTTTTACCCGCTTTTACTTTCGCGATGAATGACTCCGGCCATAATTTGCTAGATTTCCACGTCAAAGTACTTTTAAATCGTTGAATACATTTTATACCGTGACAGTTTGTCTTTTTCCTTTCCTTTCTAATGACTTTCATAGCTTTAAGAGAACTTTTAAACGTTTTTGTCGCGTCGATTTGTGGATTTTGTGTGTGGAGCTGAACCTGTGTTTTATTCTTTCGGCCGCTGTGATTGGTTTACCGCGTCATCCGATGAACTTGTTGAGAATAAGACATTTGATCAAGAAAAATAAAACAGATTCCTATTTCTTTGAAGAACGTTTTCTATAGTTATTTCATAAAAGCAATAAACCACACTTTCTAGGGCTTTACTGGCGTAATAAAACCACTTGGGATGTTGGGAGAACACTCGAAAAGCTTGTAAATCCCTCGCCTCCGGCTCGAGATTTACAAGCTTTTCTCGTGTTCTCCCAACATCCCGCGTGGTTTTATTACGCCAGTAAAGCCCTAGAAAGTGTGGTCTATTGCTGAAGTATGTCATTTATTAAAATAAGATATTTCTTTTCTCAAGGTATTTTCAGCCATGGACGAAGGTCAAGCCCGATCATCTTCTGATAAAACACTTGATTTTGATGATGACACTTTAAGAGGTAAGAAGCCTTTATTCTTGAATAAATAAAAAATACCGTTTTGTGTTTATGAAAGTAAGATGCAAACACGAGAAGGTTTAGGGCTACTTAAAAAGTTACTTTTGTAAACATGCACTTTCTGCAGCTCGGTGTGTCCCTACTGAAAATGTGCGTTTCCTATTTGTTATGGCTTTGCTCGTTTTGAAGTAACACATCTTTAAAGTTAGGGCGCCTTTCAACCCCCCGGTCTGAATAAGGTTAAGGGAGAAACAAAATTGTCGATTCATTTATTTATTGATTGTAATGTAACATATATTTAAGTGCCACTTTGAAAAAATAAAAACAAACATGTCAATTAATTTACTAAACCCCTGCGATGGACTAGCATCACATCCAGGGGAGAGGAGCAATACTCCTCGTCGCTCAATGCTACAGAAACCGGGATAAGCTCCGGCTGTATGGGCCACTTGGCTCGGACACAGACTTTACGTTTACCTTCACCATTTTTAAAGCAAGAGAGCCAAGTGTACATGTAGATCTTTTTTAATAACAATAATTACTATATAAGCATATCTTGTTTTGTAGCGATAGCAGAAGTGTACCTCGAAGAAGGTGACACAGAATATGGAAAAACAGAAGCTTTCAGCGCGATATACTTTTACACTGAAGGAATTCAAGTGAACTGCAAAGATGATGAACTGAATGCCAAACTGTACAGCAACAGGGCAGCAGCTCATCTCCATTTGGGTAGGATGTTGCTTTTTGCAAGTTCTTTTTATTAGGCACTATTAAAGTCTGTACACTCAGCCTAGCAAGCATGTGCTTAGGTCACAAGCGGTCATTCGTTGTCACTCGTGATTACCTTTAGACACTATTATTGTTGACAACTTTTCGATATTTTTTAATAAACTTACCCAGTGATTGCCTTCGTTAAATGACCAATCAGAGTGCAAGAATGGAATGTTAATTTCAATTATGTTTTCAGGGAATTACGAAGAAGCCCTGAAAGATGCAACAGCTGCCGTCAAGCTGGAACCAACATCGACTGAAGCTATAGAAACAGGTAGACCATTGGTGGCCACCTTTGTTGACAGGTGTTAACCAGAAAAGCCTATATCTCATCTGATTCACCTACAGACTCCGTTGATTCGCGAGAGAAAGTCAAAGACCATTGAATCAAACAAAGACTTAAATGTCATCCGTCGGCTAAACAAAGATCATCTTCTTCGATCAGTTCAATTTTTACTGACAGCAATTTGACCGTTCCCAAAGTTACCTTAAAAACTCTCTTGGAAGCCACCATTTTTACATTGCGTCACACTGTAAACGACAAATAAAGGAATTTAAACAAGGAATTATTCGCCGAAAACCGAATTCTAACTCAAACACAATCAACCAAGTTATGAAAACCTAACCGGATTTAAAAAAATAGTGCCCAAGCCCTACCAAAATGCCGTCCTGAAGCTCCATGGTCATGCATATATGCCAAGTAAAGCTTGATTTTTTTAGCTACAGAATAAATAAGGTTTTGAATATTTTTGCTTCCGCAATATGGCAATGTACTACTTACGGCCTAATGATGAATATTTCATTGTAGGAGCGAGTGCTTGTGTTCAGCTAGAGTGTTATGAGGACGCCATAACGTTGTGTGATAAGGGATTAGCGGTATCCTTGACAACATGCTTTTATGTTCTTTGCCATACGTAACTAATGGATAAATAATGCCATACGTAGGTAATGGTAAATCTGCAAAAAGATGTACTCTCTCACTCTCTTCTACAGTGGAACCCCGATATAACGATATGCCAAGGGAGCAGTAAAATAATATCGTTATATCGAAGAATCGTTATATCGAAACTCCACTTATAACGATATGGTCTAAAAAGAACCGAAAACATCGTTATATCCGGGTAAACCTAACAAGTGCTTTTTACTGCATATTAAAGGAGGATAAAAATAATAATTTTGATAAGAAGGCTTGGAACACAGTATCATTTTCGTATATCATAGTACAAAGCTCCTTCAGAAACGTTAGAGATCACTCAAAAACTGTAATGTTATTTTATTAAATTCGATGTTTTCCAAACAAATTGTGACTGTGTACAGATAATATCGTTATATCGGGAGGATTTTACGTTCGGTCCGCTAAATTATATCGGGAATATCGTTATATCGAAGATCGTTATATTGGGGTTCTGTCGCATACATTTTACTGTAACTTTTGCCGTGACATAGAATATTCATCGTTATATCGGGAATATCGTTATATCGAGGATCGTTGACAACGTTATATCGGGGTTCCACTGTATTTGATATGCCGGTAAGAGCACTTCATAAACCACAAATGTAATTGAGAATTCCAGGGCTTATCTTGGTCTAGGAAGGATAGGAGGAGAAAGCGGGTGGGGTGGGAGATGAAATGACCTAAAAACCCAACAGTATACTTTACACTCCTTCTTATAAAAGCGTGAACACTAAAAAATATGTCTGGAATGTTTGTGTTTAGCCAATCACATGCGAGAACTTCAGACCGCAGAAACCACAAACAGTAAATGGGTTTCCATCGGTCACGGAGCAACTTTAGTTCTTATTTTGTTTCAGGATACACGCTCTGTCTTTTTTAAGAATTTAAAGAACTGCTATTCTTTCGTATCGAGGGCCACATCCAGAACATGGTTTCAGGGATTTTTGAAAGAAAAAAAGGACGGTTTCTCTAGCGACGATATACGACATGGTTCAGTGCATGCAGTATGTTGTAGACATGTCTAGACATAAGATGTAAACACGATAAACCGAATATAAAATACAAAATTGTGGAGTTTTCGTTACTGATTGTAAATCTTTTCGGTAGAACAAGGGATTCGATTTATTTCGGCAAACGATTTCAACCCTTAGGCAATTAGAGGTTCCGTGATCGTAAGACTGCAAACTGCAAAGGCTCCAGACGAAAATTATTCAAAATGTTGGCGTGATTGGTGCAAAGTAAACACCTCAATCGCTCAATCGTTTGATTTTCGCTTTTTCTTCCCGCTATCGTTTCGCTGTTATCGAAGAAACAAACCTTCCTTCTATCAGTGTTTAGGTCTGCTACAATAGTTGGGGTGAGATAAAAACCGGAAAATGTAAGCTTAGCTTATCTCAGTACAAATTGTAACATGCCATCAGGCGAACGGTAACTGCAGATACGAATTCGTTACAATTTTTGAAAATTGGCGGCAACTGGGGCAAATCGTAGCGTCGGGCGCATCGGTTTTTCAATTTTTTCTATGAAAAAAATCACTCAAACCTATTCTTCAGTGGAGCAGTGAATGTTCTCAAAAAGGAAGGAATTACAATTAGTGTAACGTCTTGAGTACATTATGAGCGTTGTTTACGCTCAAGTAAGTCAGCGTCAGAATTTATAAAGAGTACAATTAGTGTGTTTACTTCTAAATTGGAGCGAAACGAGAACCAAATATTGTTCCGTGACCGATGGAAACCCATGTGGTTTCTGCGGTCTGAAGTTCTCGCATGTGATTGGTTAAAAGACAAAGAACATTCCAGACATATTTTAAGTGTTCACGCTTTAATAAGAAGCGGTGTAACAAGTCGGATACAAGTGGGCACATGAGTTCATACAAACACTGAGAAACGCAAGCGCCGAATTTTTTATGCTTGTGCTTACACTTACGCTTGGGCTTATGATGTCGTTGCTAGTGAATTCCAGGCTATACCAAGTATCTTTTTTATCCCCGGATGGCGTAATCATCGTGAGATATATGAGGGGAATGTTTTTTCTTCAAAAAATGCTTCCTTTACGTAACAAACGTTACTTTACCAGTTTTATTTTTTTGAAAACGAAGTTGTGGTGCAGCTACTATACAGCGTCATGAACCCATTGATAAGCTTTAATTTCATTTCATTTCGACCTCAAAATGTCTTCGTCTGTTTAGGTAGACTAGACTAGACTAGACTAGACTAGACTAGACTAGACTAGACTAGACTAGACTAGACTAGACTAGACTAGACTAGACTACATGGACAAGACTAAACTAGACAATCCGTGATATCGAGGTTAGACTCATTTGCACTAGGTTGCCTATCCCTCCTATTGCAACTAGTGTCGTTCGTTGGCGTCGCAGTAATTCTGAACAGAGAGTTGGATAACGTGGTACGGCTTTCATTCTAAGGGGCTTTCTTAGGCCCGCCAGTGTGTAACTGCTCTAGAGGGCCTAAGACCGGTTGGATGATGTGCTTTACCCTACTTATATTGTGTATATTGTTCAATTTTAGATACTCCAGCTGAACAAAGAGGTCATTTCTCGAGTGACATCTGAAGTGAAACAAAACGAATGACGAGAGATTTATTTTATATATTTATTTTATATATTCCTTCTTTCAAATAATGTTATGTCACTTGATCCTATGAAGATTGACAAGAATAAAAAGACTTTACTAGATTTATGGGCCAGGAGTGTAAGCAAAGAAAATAAAACACACGATACAAAAGGAACGAAAATAAAGAGGACGCTTGACACCACTAATGTCAAAGAACAAGTAAGTAATGCTACGGTGTCTCAATTGCACCACAGATAATAGCTATTTACCAAACAAATGGGATTAATTACCCCTCATTTAATTACACGTTTTTTTATTAGTCGTTGTAGACGTGATTGTTAATAATTTCAAGTTTGCAAGAAAGTTAAAAAGCCCTTCATTTCAATGAAATGAACCTTACTAACTACTTTTAGAAAATTGTGTGTATAGATTTTGTAGCGCCCTCGAATTCTTACTAGCGTAGTCGCATTTTTTGTTGTTTGTGGGCACGTAAGGATGCCAGTCGCAAACCAATTTTGGTGAGAATAGACTGCTTATCTGACCAAGCATTCCCTGCAACGTTTTCGACAATCTCGATCCTTCTGGTCTGCGTCAGGGATCGGGACCTCTGGGCTATTCTGAAAAGCCGCCACAAAGGCGTCTGAATCTGATTAGCTGTTGAAAAACTTGTTCGTTTCACCACATTATCGACCACAGAGCTCGTTGAAACAATGAAAACACTTCTGATTGGTTGATCTGTAACGCGCCAAAATTTGAACGAGCGTCGGGATGGTTGTCCTGGCCCCTGGGGAATTGAAGGTCTGTGCTTTATGCAAATCAAGGATTGTGCACGCAATCGTAATATGTGCAGTTTTTGGATGTATTTCTGTTTGGAGACGACGTCAACAGTCTCGGCACAATTCTTTTTCACTTAAATAAGCATGTTTACTGTATAACGATGTTTAACAACAGAGAATGATCCCAAAACAGCACTAATTACAATTACGTGACACGACCTGAATTTGCATAAAACCGCAGACATGTCTGGTCTCTAGTGAATGAATTAACGGTCGAATGAATATTCAGTGGTTGAACATTTTAAAATTAAATAAAAGAACTACCTTGCTGATTTTGACTTTGCTGGGGCTTTACACGAGCTTAAGCTGTAACATTAATTTTTGCTGAAATTTTCAACAAAATCCTACTGCTAGTAATCGTTGCAAAGAGCCATTTTTTGTCTCTGGAATGTGGAGCCTGCGCAATAGATTCATCGTTAGAATACAATCTCCGGCGCACGCGTACAATCAAACCGGAACCAGGATTTCCTTGTTCCGGTTTGGATTCGTCCAGAGCCTTTGAGTTTCTCGACCGCTGGTCAAGGGGAACGCAGGCTCTGAGAACGAGATTGCGTTTTCGATAGTCTCGTCTACATAACACCAAGGATAATCGGTATAGTGTATTTTGAACACCGCTTTCAGTAAACGTTCACGTTTCTGTTTGATAGGAAACTACAGCATCTGCACTGAAAACTTCCAAGCTAGATAAGACTAAAAACGGAACTTGGTATGATGACGATGCCACCACTCATGACAGTCTTCCAGATGAAACCGGTGCAAAACAGTTCCTCAAACTTGGCTTTGACATTCTTGGCAACGCTTTTTACAATCTGGGAGATTTTAAAAAAGCCATCGAGTACCATAAACGCGTTAAAGAAATTGCCAAAGAAGTGGGTGACAGGGTTGGGGAAGGAGACGCGTATAGTAATCTTGGCAATGCTTACTACAGTCTGGGAGATTTCAAACAAGGCATCGAGTATTATGAACGTGATCTTAAAATTGTCAAAGACGTGGGAGACAGGGCTGGAGAAGGGAGGGCATACGGTAATCTTGGCAATGCTTACTCCAGTCTGGGAAATTTCAAAAAAGCCGTCGAGTACCATGAACGTGATTTAAAAATTGCCAAAGAAGTGGGAGACAGGGCTGGAGAAGGAACCGCCTATAGTAACCTCGGCAACACTTATGACCGTCTGGGAAATTTCAAAAAAGCCATCGACTGCCATGAATGTCATCTGAAAATTGCCAAAGAAGTGGGAGACAGGACTGAAGAAGGAAGATCGTATGGCAATCTTGGTAACGCTTATGACAGTCTGGGAGAGTTTAAAAAAGCCATCGAGTACCATGAACGTCATCTAAAAATTGCCAAAGAAGTGGGAGACAGGGCTGGAGAAGAAGCCGCGTATGGTAATCTTGGCAACGCGTAGGACAGTCTGGGAGAGTTCAAAGAAGCCATCGAGTACCATGAACGTTATCTACAAATTGCCAGAGAAACGGGAAACAGGGCTGAAGAAGGTGGTGCATATTGTAATCTTGGCAATGCGTACTACAGTCTGGGAGATTTCAAAAAAGCCATCGAATACCATGAGCGTCACCAAAAAATTGCCAAAGAAGTGGGAGACAGGGCTGGAGAAGGTGGTGCATATGGTAATCTTGGCAATGCGTACTACAGTCTGAGAGATTTCAAAAAAGCCATCGAATACCATGAGCGTCACCAAAAAATTGCCAAAGAAGTGGGAGACAGGGCTGGAGAAGGTGGTGCATATGGTAATCTTGGCAATGCGTACTACAGTCTGAGAGATTTCAAAAAAGCCGTCGAATACCATGAACGTCACCAAAACATTGCCAAAGAAGTGGGAGACAGGGCTGCAGAAGGAAGATCAAATTGTAATCTTGGCAACGCTTATGACAGTCTGGGAGATTTCAGGAAAGCTATCAAGTACCATGAACGTGATCTAAAAATTGCCAAAGAAGTGGGAGACAGGCCTGGGGAAGGAGCCGCCTATAGTAACCTCGGCAACACCTATGACCGTCTGGGAAATTTCAAAAAAGCCATCGACTGCCATGAATGTCATCTGAAAATTGCCAAAGAATTGGGAGACAGGACTGGAGAAGGAAGATCGTATGGTAATCTTGGCAACGCTTATGACAGTCTGGAAGAGTTTATTAAGGCCATTGAGTACCATGAACATCATCTAAAAATTGCCAAAGAAGTGGGAGACAGGGCTGGAGAAGGTGGTGCATATGGTAATCTTGGCAATGCATACTACAGCCTGGGCGATTTCAAAAAAGCCATCAAATACCATGAACGTCACCAAAAAATTGCCAAAGAAGAGGGAGACAGGGCTGGAGAAGGTGATGCATATGGTAATCTTGGCAATGCGTACTACAGTCTGAGAGATTTCAAAAAAGGCATCGACTGCCATGAATGTCATCTGAAAATTGCCAAAGAAGTGGGAGACAGGACTGGAGAAGGCGCCGCGTGTGGTAATCTTGGTAACGCTTATGACAGTCTGGGAGAGTTTAAAAAATCCATCGAGTACCATGAACGTCATCTAAAAATTGCCAAAGAAGTGGGAGACAGGACTGGAGAAGGCGCCGCGTGTGGTAATCTTGGTAACGCTTATGACAGTCTGGGAGAGTTCAAAAGAGCTATCGTGTACCATGAACGTGACCTAAAAATTGCCAAAGAAGTGGGAGACAGGGCTGGAGAAGGCGCCGCGTGTGGTAATCTTGGCAACGATTATCACAGTCTGGGAGATTTCAAAAAAGCAATTGAGTACCTTGAACGTGATCTTAAAATTGCCAAAGAAGTGGGAGACAGGGCTGGAGAAGGTGCCGCGTATGGTAATCTTGGTAACGCTTATGACAGTCTGGGAAAGTTCAAAAAGGCCATCGAGTACCATGAACGTGATCTAAAAATTGCCAAAGAATTTGGAAACAGGGCTGGAGAAGGAAGCGCATACGGTAATCTAGGCAATGCTTACTACAGTCTGGGAGATTTCAGAAAAGCCATCGAGTACCTTGAAAGTAATCTAGAAATTGCCAAAGAAATGGGAGACAGGGCGGCAGAAGGAAAATCGTATGGTAATCTTGGCAATGCTTATGACAGTCTGGGAGATTTCAAAAAAGCCATCGAGTACCTTGAACGTCATCTAAATATTGCCAAAGAAGTAGGAGACAGGGCTGAAGAAGGAAAATCTTATTGTAATCTTGGTAGCGTTTATAGCCGTCTGGGAGATTCCAAGAAAGCTATCGATTACCATGAGCATTCTCTTAAAACTGCCAAAGAAGTGGGAGTAAGGGCAGAAGAAGGAAAAGTCTATAGTAATCTTGGTAACGCCTATCGCAATCTGGGAGATTTCAAAAAAGCCATAGAGTACTATGAACGTGCCATAAAAATTGCCAAAGAAGTGGGCGACAGGGCTGGAGAAGGAGCCGCGTATGGTAATCTTGGTAACGCTTATGGCAGTCAGCGAGATTTCAAAAAAGCCATCGAGTACCACGAACGTGGTATAAAAATTGCCAAAGAGATTGGAGACAGAGCTGGAGAGGCTAGAACGTTCTATAACCTTGGTCAGAGCTTGGAATTAGTAGGCTCACCGCTCCAGGCTCTTGATTGTTATCATTTTAGTGTGAAAATGTTCAACGATCTTAGACACCAACTACTGCTTAAAGATGAGTGGAAAATTAGCTACCGCGACATGCATAATGGTGCATACACTTGTTTATGGAGGCTATTGCTTGAACAAGGCAAAGTAGTCGAGGCCTTGTGTGCCGCTGAGCAAGGACGCGCACAAGCTCTGCAAGATCTTATGAATTTAAAGTATGCAGCTGAAACCGCTCATAAAACGGAAGAAATAACTAATGACGCATTTAGTTGCCTCCCATCAAATACAGTCTTTATGGCAGTTGATAAAAGAGAAATCAATTTCTGGATTATCCAAAACGGAAAAGATGTTCAATTAAGAAAGAAAAAAGTTGACGGAAATAGTTCGGACGATATGGCGACCACTGTTGCTAAGTCTTTAATTCACAATGCACGTGAGATTATTAGTGATGGAAGTACTGTGAAATGCGAGGATCGTTCATTGGATAGGTTAAGTGATGAAGATCTGTCAAATAAGAGCTGCGATCACACCATATTCCCTTCGGCGCACTTTGACACCAATCCTTTGAGAGCATTGTATGACGTCATAATCGACCCCATCTCAGACTTGCTTTATGGCAATGAACTGTTGTTTGTTCCCGAGGGACCATTGTGCTTGGCCCCCTATGCTGCATTCGTGGATTCTAATTCAAAATATCTGTGCGAGGCTTTCAAAATCCGAGTGATTCCGTCCCTGAGTAGCTTGAAATTGATCACAGATTGTTCAGCAGATTACCACAGTAAGTCTGGGGCGCTGCTTGTGGGTGATCCATGTTTAGAGGAAGTTCTCTATCAGGGGAGAAAGCTGATACAGCTACCATGTGCAAAAGAGGAAGTGAAAATGATTGGGGAAATACTTCACACTGCACCCCTCATTGGAAAAGAGGCAACAAAAGATAAAGTCTTACGAAGACTCCCCTTAGTTGCTTTGGTACACATTGCAGCACATGGTCGTATGGAAACAGGAGAAATTGCCTTAGCACCAAACACGGCACGATCATCTCAGATTCCTATCGAGGAAGACTTCCTTTTAACAATGAAAGATGTGCTGAGGGTTCAACTGCGAGCAAGGCTGGTTGTGCTAAGTTGCTGCCATAGTGGTCGTGGTGAAATTAAGGCTGAAGGGGTGGTTGGTATTGCACGGGCCTTTCTGGGTGCTGGTGCTCGTTCTGTTCTTGTGTCCCTGTGGGCGATTGATGACGAGGCTACTCTAGAGTTCATGAAAAGTTTCTACTCACACGTAGCCGAAGGAAGAAGAGCCAGTGAAGCTCTAAACCGAGCCATGAATTGTATGAGAGAATCTGACGAGTTTAGCGAAGTGAGGTATTGGGCTCCATTTGTACTTATCGGTGATGACGTCACTCTGGACTTGGATGAAGGCGATTAGTTGTTCTTAATTGTAAGTAGATCCTTGTAGAAGGTTTCGATGATACATTGGGAAAGGGATATTACACTAGTACTTGCACAGCGTAGTTTACAGTTTTCAACTATGAGCAATATTTGATTATGTATCTGTAAAGTGTTCCAAAATGTAAACCAATAATAGAAAACACTTTTACTTCTACCATACATTTGGGAACGCCATGATGGTCTTAGGAAATTTGTAAATGTTTTCTTAAGGGGCTCACTGGTAATTTTTGTGCACATTGTTGGCTGATTGTAGATTTTTCTTGCATATTTTTGTCCAAACTGCAATATTTAGTTTAGCTTTAAGAATGGTATACTTTTTGGGGGGTCGAGTCTCTTTCAGTCCCTTTTCAGAATGAACATTTTGTTTTTGCTCAAGTTACTGACATATATTTTTACATTACTGCTTCTTAGGGCCTCTTCACATGAGCCCGGTTTACGAGCTGTCTCAGTTACCAGGATGGATTTTGACCTCTGTTCATATGGAAAATTTTAAGGGCCTCTTCATATGATCCCGGTTGACCGGGCTGGCCCAGTTACCGAGATCTCGGCTCACTCCTATTTTCTTGTAAAATTTTGGATGTGTTCATATGAGAAGGTGGGCCAGCCCGGTTACCGATATCTCGGTTTCTGCAACCGAGATCTCGACAACCGGGAAGAATATTTTCCTATATGAACGCTCCAGCCCGGTCGCCGGGACGCAACTTTTTTTGAGAAAATACTTAGCTTCCCTTTCGTAATTGGGCGGTCCAAATGGTTTAATTTTGCCTTGTATCTATTTCCACTTCAGAAATATGCGAATTAGCTTTATTAATAGTTACATGGGTCAATAAAGCTACAATAGTCGTGAAAGATGCAACTTTATGTGTCGCCATTTTGCCTTAGTTTCTTGAATTTTATCCCCGTCAACCGGGCTAAAATTTTCCATATGAACAGAGGTCAAAATCCGTCCTGGTAACTGAGACAGCTCGTAAACCGGGCTCATGTGAAGAGGCCCTTAGCCCGGTTGACGGGGATAAAATTCAAGAAACGAAGGCAAAATGGCGACACATAAAGTTGCATCTTTCGCGACTATCGTAGCTTTATTGACCCATGTAACTTTATTAAATAAAGCTAATTCTCATATTTCTGAAGTGGAAATAGATACAAGGCAAAATTAAGTCATTTTGACCGCCCAGTTACGAAAGGGAAGCTATTTTCTCAAAAAAAGTTGCGTCCCGGCGACCGGGCTGGAGTGTTCATATGGGAAAATATTCTTTCCGGTTGTCGAGATCTCGGTTGCAGAAACCGAGATATCGGTAACCGGGCTGGCCCACCTTCTCATATGAACACATCCAAAATTTTACAAGAAAATAGGAGTGAGCCGAGATCTCGGTAACTGGGCCAGCCCGGTCAACCGGGATGGCCCAGTTACCGAGATATCGGCTCACTCCTATTTTCTTTGTAAAAGTTTTGATGTGTTCATATGAGAAGGCGGGCCACCCCGGTTGCCGATATCTCGGTTTCTGCAAACGAGATATCGGCAACCGGGAAGAAAATTTTTCCATATGAACACTCCAGCCCGGCCGCCGGGACGCAACTTTTTTTGAAAAAATAGCTTCCCTTTCGTAACTGGGCAGTCAAAATGGCATAAGTTTGCCTTGCATCTATTTCCACTTTAGAAATATGCGAATTAGCTTTATAAGTAAAGTTACAAGGGTCGATAAAGCTGCGATAGTCGCAAAAGATGCAACTTCATGTGTCGCAATTTTAATTTCGTTTCTTGAATTTTATCCCCGTCAACCGGGCTAAAATTTTCCATATGAACAGACGTCAAAATATCTCCTGGTAACCGAGACAGCTCGTTAACCGGGCTCATGTGAAGAGGCCCTTAGATGGCGAAATAAGAAGCTGTAAAGTGAGAAAAACAGGGGCCCAGTTATGGATCTTGATCTAGATGTCTATTTGCAATCCTGATGGAAACGTCTTCATGTTAAGACATCAACCCCTACTTGCTCAAAATTGACTGTAAATACTGGACTTTTGGTGGTAAAGTTTCCGTAGCTTTAGAGGAAAACAACGAAATAAGCTTTGCTCGTAATGCTTTTTTTCAGTGAGCTTTTAGATAAGGAGCGAGCCAGTTTGTTTATTTGAGTCATAATAGTAGAGCTGGGGCGAGCGAGCGGCCGATCTCAATACGTTAGAACATTTGGTTAAAAAATCGAGCTAAGAAATTTGGTTGTCACTTGATTGTTCATCTGCCCGTACGTCCATTCGCACGTACATTTGCATAGCGCCTTCGCAAGTTGTGCAAGGCCATCAAAATCTAACTATGGAGCTCTGCTTGTAGGTCTGGCTAATTTATGTTTATGAGTTTGCAATAAACACGTACATGTATGTATAAATTTAAATATTACTAAGTACAGTCGGCTCAATTGAGTGCAAATACATAACAGCCCCACAGTGTGCAAGCTTCTTCTTACGTAGCACAGAAACATTTTAAATGCGTAGCCGTAGTAGCTACTCTATATGATGTTACGTCAAAGTGAGGTGTTTTAATTTTATTCTCAATGACTTCATTTGATACATAACCCGAAGGAACACCTGGACATATTTAAGGGCAGTTTGACAATCACTTCGAGGTAGTTACAAAACATTGCAAATTTCACTGCCCAATTATAAGTAGCAATAGCAATATTTTATTAATTTTAGAAAATTTAAAAGCCAGGCGGTTTTTAAAGCGTTTCCTTCGGGTTATGTCTGTGGTGTGCGAAGTGATAACATAAAAGCATCTTACTGGAGAAAATCGAGTAACAAATGGGTTTTAGTGATAAGACTCTGCTTGCATTATAAATCGATAAATAAATATAACCCTTGCAGGCTTTTACAATGTAGTGCCCGCTTGTATCAACACAAATTAGCTATAACTGAATAATTGGTATCTGACCTTTGGCATATACAGCATACAGCTATAAATTTAAAGGAATCAGACTGAAATTACTAGTCAGATTAAAGATGATTTCCAGTCTGTACTGCGCAGACTCAGGGTTTGTTTTCATTTTTGTTTTGAATTCGTTGAAACGTTACACTTCGGTGATAGCGTACATGAAGTTTTTTAGTTCGCCATTACGGATCGTTTCGTTCAAGAATTCACGATGAGCTAAAACGTCCATTTGAAATACCATCGAGCTTCTTTTACTCGTTATTATTGTTTTGCAAGGATATCTGGCGTTAATAATGAAGAAAAAGGTAAGTTTTGTCCCGGAATTTTTATTTTTGCTAGTAAACATTCTTCTGTTTGTGAGACTCACAAACATTGCAGGCAGATTGCGCAGTACGGACTGGAAATCATCTTTAAGTACAAGTAGCAACGTTTTTGCGTAAATAGTGGTAAAATAAAGTTGTATTTGAAATTGGCGTATCGCTAAGACAGAAACTGTTTCATTTCCATTTAAAATAATATAAGATATAAACAGTTTAAGGAATAAAGGATTTCAACTCCAGATATCAAATATCTTGCTTCTTATTGTACATTTTGTCTAGATCGCTTGAATTTCTAGCATAGCGAACTCGTTTCCTACGCAGAAATTGTTGAAGTAAGGTTGGTTTTAGTTTGATATCAAAGGTAACGATAATAAAATATATATTTTTTAGAGAACAGTATTGAGGCGTGTCTTTTGTGTCTTATAGGCCCTGTTGCCATTCGGCTATTTCATCGCGGCTGACGCGGCAAATCCACTTCTCTACTTCTAGGCTTCCCAAGTGAAGGAACGCTTGAGATTCAGCAACAGAAGCGAAGAAGTCTCTAGCGGTGACTAAAAGGTCCTCGCATTGACGTCTCTCAGTAAACTCATCACGTCTATGTTCCATTCATATGATTTATGAGTTTTAATGAGGCAAAGAAATACAACGAAAGCCCGTAAAACTTCAATATGATTGTTATTAGTTACATTATTCTCGTTGGAAAACTTTTAAGGTGACTAAAGAGGATTAATTCAGACTGCAGTCTGAAGTTTGGCTTTGGACGTCAGAGTTGAAGACAGTTCTTAGCATTTTGAACAAACGCGACTGTTATTGTCTTGGGAACTTCTGCGTTCTGGACCTATGCGTTATAAATTATGAAATTCAGACTACAGTGTCAGGGCTGCAAATAATTTTTTCACCTGAAAGGACACATGTTCTACTAAGACACCATCTCTTGGTCGGACAAAACAAAATTGTGGTCAGACAGATTTTTAATCATCCTTGCCGTAAAATGATTTATGATCAAAAGATAGTCCGGACATCATGTCCGACCACACTTGGGATTTCGTCGGACGTGAGCAAATTTTGTCCGATGACCGACTGCTATTTGCAGCTCTGCAGTGAGCTTCTGTTATGACTTAACAGAGCGATCAAATAATAAATGAATAAATGACTGATTTTTATTTTTATTTTATTTATGAGTATTTAGCTAATAAGCTAATTGAGGACACTAAAATAACATTTAAAATTGCAAAAAAAATGTTAATACTCTTTTACTGGCCATTTTATTAAAAAGAATGCGACAACACAGCCATCAATGTGCATGCAAAACAAAACAAAAAAAGAAAAGAGACCCGTAAACGCCATACGGGTAAGGCGGTAGCAACAGGTTGCTGTATAATTACTTGCAAACCGTCATCTAAATTCATACATTTTTAGTCAGTTCTGACTGACTTGCTGACTTATTCCTTTAGGCTCCTCATGGAGCAAAGAGCGTCAACAATGCTTCGCCACCGAACTGTATTTGCTGCCACCTTCTCAGCTGCATTCCAGCTGATGTAAGCTTTCTTTAACTCCTCCCCAGTTGATCTTCTCCAGGTCTTAGCAGGTCTTCCCACCTTTCTTTTCCCTGCGGATTCCACTTCAAGGCCAGTTCAGCCACGAGGAATTGCGTTAGGACCTTTTGTTGTTTATGAAGAAAATAAAGTGTTCACTAATTGTTTCCCACCATGGTGGCTGCATGAATTTGTTGCACCATGCATGCAAGACAACCCATGCTTGGGCAGCCTGTGACAACACTCTGTGTAAATCAAAGCATGATCTTGTTTCATTCTCTAGGAATAAGACGGATCTCATTAAGTGGCGCAACACGAGTGCCTCCATTATCAAACTTAACTTTAAACTTCTGCTTGAAAGTGTAAATTTTGATCACCTCCCCAGGATAGAATCGATCTCGTCCAGGCCTAAACCCAATCACACGATCATTCAGTTGGATTTCTGTTGCTTGCGGTAGGACATCAAGGATGACTGCTGTCCTGCCTTGCTTATTCCGAATTGAAGTGCTCCCATCATCACAGTGAATGGACACGTTGGAGTCATTGACTGAAGTGATGAAACCACTGGTAATAAAAACCATTTGATCGTTGCGCAAATACTCTGGCACCCAGTGCATGTGGGATTATATGCTCAGGGAACAGTCGTAGGTTTGTATCTACAGGTACTAGAGAACATTCATCTATACATGAATCACATGCAACTACAGCATTGCCATCATCAGTAATGGAATCCAAATAACCAATGTGAAATTCATAGCCTTCGCATGATACAATCACATGACTGTTCTTTTTTAAAGTAGTA
The DNA here is from genome assembly GCF_052425735.1 of Oculina patagonica. Classification (NCBI taxonomy): domain Eukaryota; kingdom Metazoa; phylum Cnidaria; class Anthozoa; order Scleractinia; family Oculinidae; genus Oculina; species Oculina patagonica. The sequence continues at coordinate 55,956,679 of NC_135761.1, read as the reverse complement.
GGATCAGGCACTTGGTTTCGGATGACTGCAGAAATGTTGCTGGTGGAATGTGTGATTGTACTGGCATCAACAAACAGGACCTGTACTTGCCCATCTCCTACTGCTGTGACCGTACCCATGTAGTAAAAATTGTCATGGTAACGAGCAATAACATGATCATTAACCTTATATGAAGCACAAGGCAGCTCAAGCTCACCAGGGAAGACAAATGTCCTCCATGTAAACTGAAGACTTAGACATGCACTGTCATGGGTAGCAGACACTCCAGCTAGGTACCCAAATGATCCAGCTGGTAATTCCGAATACACTGCAATCATACTCTTACCATAAGGTCCATATACTATCGCATTCCCTTTGGCATCTTGCTTGTTGGAGTAAAAAGTCAACTGATCTATGCCCTTCCACCTCATCCGGACATCAGCTTTGACAATCTTCTCCTTCTCCTGTAGATGAAATTCTGACATCTCCCCGATTTTTCTACCAACAAATACTTCTTTGGAATCCCTGTAAAAGACCTGTAACCCAGTTAGTGTTGATCTATCACCCTGGTGTTGTATCCATAGCTTCATGCCCGTGACATAATCGTTTCCATCATCTGCCATTTCCCTGTAAGGTTTAAATTCCACATGTCCACCATACCCCAAGGGGCGCCCACAAATGAGCACAGAATTGGGAAACTTCCTAGCGTTGAGAGGGCTTTCTGCATTGCTTGACTTACATGTATCCTTGCATTTTAATTCATCCATAGCACTCTTCCAGAGGTCTCCATGGAGTTTCTGATTCGCCATCTCTTGGGCGTAAGAAATGATTGCTTCGGTTGGAAGTCTAATGAGGGACAAAAGCTCATGCAGACATTTAACTCGACTCATTGGGTCATTCTCAACATACTTCAATACCGCTTGTAATAAAATCTTTTCTCTCTCATCATCGCAAGGAATCAGATCTTCAACCAAAACACAGAGCTCCTCGCTGTCAAGTAATTCTTTAAAGAGATAACAAGGAAGGTTTAAGAAACCATCATCTTCGATGACGTTCGTAAAATGCCTTAAAACATGGCGCTTTGCTGCTTCTTTCAAATTTTCCAAAGCGAAAACATCCGCTATTTGAAAATTTCTATGCAGGATCTGTTGTCGATGCACGACTTTAACAAATCTGCACACGTTTCTTGCACGAACTCGACGCCCAAATAATTTGCAGCTTCGAGAAGAGCAAGAACATTTTCTGCGTGAATACGAATGTTCCCTGAGTAGGCAAACTCAATCAAATTAGTCATAGCACTAACATCGAAACCAGATAGTTCTACCTCATCTTTCCTTGCCTCCACGAATTGATTCCCGAACAGCGAATCAAAATAGTAGCTTGAAGACGCGAGCACAACCCGATGGGCTCGAATCTTTCGCCCTTCGCTGATTTTAAGCGTGACATCGCAGTATCTTTGCTCTTTGTAGAAACCATTTAATCCTGTAACTAGTGTTGAGCCATGGCTGGAATCACTTGCGTCCAGAACTTGAGCATTTTGTAAAAATGCTCAAGCAAATTCTGAAACTGCGTTCTAACATCCGCCATATTTATTTTGTGGGATGAAAGCTGACAAGTCTCCAGGCTCAATGTGACCGAGGGGGACTGGATAGAAGTAGAAAGAAAAACATCAAAGATGGCGGACGAGCGAGATCCCGCAGAAAGAGTTCGAAAACTTGTGCAGTTTGCCGGTCAAGTAGAGGTTGATAATAGCATAGCACCCAAGAAATATTTTAGATCAGGTGTCGAAATGGAACGAATGGTAAGTATTACTCATTTGTGCATGCAACTTAGTATAAAGTAACCTAAAACTTTGTGTCGAAACTTGTCATAACAGTTTTTGCTGACATGATTCATGAAAGTCAACATTCGGTATACTGTACGTTCGGAACGTCGATTAGAACTGTTACTCACATCTAGATTGTCGTACAACTCAATTCTTGTGATTGTTCAATTTTCATAAATAGTCTAAGATTTAAGGATTGCAAATAAAAGGTACCAAAAGCTTTTAGTACTTCGCCTCTTTTTCTGTGAAGATGTATGGTGATGTCATCTGCTAAATAAAGAGATGAACAAAGCTGTATTTAAATACGCATTCTTTCTTCTCTTTGGGAGCTTCGTTGCTTCCATAAAAACTCAAAAGCGACTGTAAATGAGTATTTTTGTCTGCTTGGACTTTGTGACGTACATATACATCTTGTTAATTGTACCTTAAATTTAAAAAAAAAGAAATATCATCTGGAAGCCTGCACTCTTGCAATTCCATTGTAGATCTGCTAACCACTACGAACTAAAAATCTTTTTTTCTTAGTTTCTCTCTAATTCATTTCTAATATTATTGCAGTTTTCCGTTTTCGCTGCCATCAATTATTATTATGGTGACAGCCAACAGACCATGAAAAACAGAAACAAACAAAATGAATCGAAATGTACATGTACCAATGGGTTCAAGTGCATTTCTGTTTCCCGAAAGGTCAGCTTAAATGATTGACAGCAGTAAAAAGTGAACCGTTGAATGAGGATTGAATTTCAGAGTTTGCATATCACTGAAAACCACAATAAAACAAATAAATGTACATGTATTAATTATTAATTATTTAAATGTATATTTCATAGAGAATCATGTAAGGTGAAAAGAAGATGCAAAATGTGGGCAATATCATAAAGTGCCCACTAAAAATTTTGCAATAATAAATCCCGTATTTAGTGTTTTCCTAGCCCCAAAATGTGAAAGGTATAATTTATCTGGAAAACCACTAAATGCTTGGTGTATTATTGTACAAATTATAATATTATTAACTTATGTTTCCTATTCCATTCCAAACCTAGGCAAAGATTTACCATGATGAAGGGAATTTGGAAAGTGCATTTATTCTATATTCAAAATTCATCACGTAAGTAGAGCATCAAAACCTTTAGTTCCATGAAAACTTGAGCCATGTGACGAGGCTCTAAAAAGACTTTTTTCTTTTAAAATCACTATATGATATTTTAATGATGTCTCATTAGGTTGTTTGTGGAGAAACTTCCTTCACACCCAGAATATGCCAAGGCAGCACCAGCAGATAAAGCAGTCAACAAAAAGGTATAATCCAACAGAATTGTACCAGCCCATATACTATATGATCATGATGTTACACTGTATTTAATTAACAATAAAATGTATGATGATAAGTATAAAACCACAACCAGCAATCCCTCAAGAAAGTAATAGTGTGTATCCATCTCATGTGATCAATAGAGCCTCAGAAGGGTATTCAGCATGGCAGAGGAACTTAAAGGAGTTTTAAAGGAAAAATATCAACAGGAATACCAGCAGTTACTGGCTGAAGAGGCCAGAAAGGTAATAGGACAGTCAGACAATTTTTTCTTCCATGTTGTATATGTGTGTGCATGCATGTGTGTGTGAAATTGTGTTCATCATGATTAAACAAAAAGCAGGCTCAGCATCACTATCATTTAAATTGCCTTGTCTCATAATCATAGTGATCTTTAATTTGTAATTCAACATAAAAAAGTACCCAAAAGTTTAAATAAAGTAAACTGAATCTTAAATTGTTTTGCAAAGCATTGGAAGGCCAGACAGGTATAGTTTGTGAGTGGTTGTTAATAGTTTTTATACCAATGGTCGCACACTAGAAAAAAAACTTCCTTGTGACACACACGTGGCACGTTGAAGAAAATGGTCTTTTGCGAGTTAGTTGTAAATCTTCCTCAGTCATAACCATCCTTCTAACTGACATCCTCATAACTGACAGCAGCTTCTATTTTGACCTTAGAAAGATAGTATTTTAAGGTTTTCGTCAATTTGAAAGTGTGTACACAAAAAAGTTGCAACATAGCTCTTTTGTACTTCTGTTCTAAGAAAGAAGAGGAAGAAGCCAAAAGGAAAGAGCGTGAGAGAAGGGAAGCTGAAGAAAAAGCACGAAGAGATCAGGAAGCCCAAAGAATGGCGCAACACCAGAATAGCATCTCTACACCTCACACTGAAATACCAAGTGTCATTCCTAGTGCGCCACCACTGATTGGAGACTATCCTGCCCCGCCCACCTCACATTATGAACCATCAGTCACTGATGATTCAACTGTGGGAAATAATCAACGTGAACATGGTGCTCCAAATGAAGGTGGACAGACAACACAAAGTACAATGCCGCCACCACCTAGCTACTCCTCGCTGTACTCTGTGCCAACTCCAAGGTAAAATAAAGGATTTTGATTAAGTGTTTTTAAAAATAAAATCAAAATGGGAGTTTCTTATCATTTTCATGGACACCATGTCCTGCTGATTTATATAAAATCTTGTAATCACACAACTATGCTCTTGCCAAGCAATTGCCATTATGGGTGTATAACATTTTGGAATGTTGTTTTTTTCTAGTACCCCTTCAGTTGACAGGTCAACTAAACCAGTCATGTCAGCAGGTTGGTATGTGTTTTACTTACCGGTAAATCATAGTTTCCATCTTGAGGAATAAAAGTTTTTTAACAAATAAAATTAAAGAACCAATTTCGCCTTAAATAATGGCTGCCACTCAATTTAATGCCTTCCTTGAATAATTGCCCCCCCCCCTCCCCTTCTCTACATGTGTACTTCTACTTTCTTTCACCCCAACCCAGTCAAATTCATAATTTACAACTAGGATAGGAATGACTTGACACACAGAAATAAGTCATAGAAACCAAATTGAGAACACATGTATAATTATAATGATGATTAAATGGATAACAAAACTATATATCGCTATAATACAATGTAACTTTTAGTGAACAATCACCCACCTCAATTAATTATTGCCCCTCCCTTGAATAATGAGTCATTTTGGTGCATCTTGGTCTTTTCAGGTTAAAAGTCAATGAAAACTTTTCTTTTTTCGTGTTACCTATAGATACATCTGCAAATGGTCTTAGAAAGATCCACGTTCCTGGAGAGCTTGTAAGTCATTTTCTACGACTTGCATCAGACAACACAAGAAAGAACCTTGAGACTTGTGGCATTCTAGCAGGTCGCCTTGTGAGTAGCACTATTGTTGGTAAAGTTATTCAGTTTAAACAGTTGTTAAGGGCCACTTTCACCCAAAATGTGCGGCAATCACCAATCCTGGATTTTTTACAACAAGAAATGCAGAAGCGGTAGAAAGCATCTACAGTTGCTTCCTGATAACTCAAACCTTCAAGGGAAATTGAAAATGGTTCGAGTTGGAGTTCGAGTTATTGGGAGATGAAAACAAATGGATGGAAATAAGGAAAAAACGGTGTTTACTGCTTTTCTATTCATACAGTGTACACCAGTGTACATTTTAAACAAATTAAATTAGAGTATAGAGAAGCCGAAAAAAAGAAAAAACATTTAATATTTTGTTAATCACTGTATAAATCAGAACGTAACATAACGTAAAACAAACAAAGATAATCAGTTGCAGGTTTTAAAGAGAACATACTATAGGCTACAACTGCAGAGTTTATGCGACTCGTGTACGTTTTTGGACTACAGTACACTGTTTGTTTTGACTTGTCACATATTGATAGACATGGTTCTAGTTATCGAGGGTAAAATTATATGGAAAATGTCCTGAAGGAAAATGAAAATTGGTTCGAGTTGGCGGGAGGTTCGAGTTATTGAGGGTTCGAGTTACCGAGGGTTAAATTACAGTAAATGTATGACAGAAATCCAGGGGAAAAGGATTTTGGTTCGAGTTAGTGTGAGGTTCGAGTTACATGTAGCAAGGGTTTGAGTTATCGGGAGTCGACTGTATCTCATCAATTTTTTCCGAAGTGTTGCAAAGGGAAATAACAAGTTTTCAGTTTGAGTAATCAGCAAGTTCAAGAAATCTAGGGTTTAAGAAATTGTGATTCCACTCTAAATCTCGATTTAGTTTGTATATATTGTACATAATGTTGAAGCCAATTGTATCACTTGGTTGACCAACAGTAAATTTTGTAATTTTTTTTTGTAAATAACATGTGCATTTTCTAGGTTAGTTAAAACAAAAAACTAATTACAAACATTTCTCTTTTTCCTTCATTTATCAGCAAAACAATATGTTCTGTATCACTCATCTACTGATTCCAAAGCAAACTTCAACTTCAGATTCCTGTACAACTTTGAGTGAAGAAGAACTGTTTGAAATTCAAGATTCCCACGACCTTATTACACTGGGCTGGATACATGTGAGTACACTACACATTGTAGCTCTTGGTCAGAGGTTGGATTGCAGAAATATTTCTGCAATTTTTCTGATTGGTGGCAATTCAACACATAAAATACTCTTGAATTGCCACCAATCAGAGGTGAAGTGGAACCACTAGAAGCTCCATCAGAACTGAATTCCTCTTTTTTTAAAGAAAATAAAATACCGTAATTTAATTCCTGTTATAAGCCCTGGGCTTATACAACTTTATAAGGGTATTTGGGTGGGCTTATAAGTGGAGGGGCTTATATCCAGGAGGGCCTATAAGCAGAATAAAAAAAAAACGTTCCAAAACGGGCCACGGAAGTGTTGATCGAAATGCGTTTTTTAGTTAAAAATGCATAATAAAGCAACATTTAGCCCTGTTCAGTACTGTCATCCGACAGAGGGAGGCTTATATCCAGGGGGGGGCGTAAAATCGGATGTATTTTTTTGTTTCCACGTAGATAGGCCTATAACCGGGGGGCTTATAACCGGAATTTTATGGTATGCACTATATTTATGAAAAGGATCCATATTAATTTCTCAGCTGACAATTTAAAATAATTATAAGAATAAGAAAATTGCCACCAAATATTCTTAACCTCGGAAAAGATCCTGGAAAACAGTGAATAATTTTAAAGAAAACAACACTGATTCAAGAATTTTTTTTCTGTCTGTGATAATGAAAATATTGAATACCAGAAGGAATGTTTTTTGGAGTTGCTTACAGACTAAATTATTCAGGGTTTGCGGCTTATTTTTTCATCAAAGTTGTTGTCACTGATTATATTTGGTAGTAACCCAAAACATTCCTGTAAATGTTTACCATTCACAGCTTTAAAAGAGCAGTGTCAAAATATTGTAAGTAATTCTTTGATTACACTCAAATTGAGGAAATCTCAAAACAGTAGTTTTCAAACCTGAACATAACCAAGGATGCGTTTGACTAACGAAGATAAAGACCGATTACAAATAAGAAACTTGAAAAAACTTGCCAATTTTTTCAAGGTGCGTTGTCCGTGACAAGCTCCTTTAAGGTTCCCCATTGTCATTTGCATCAAAATTTAAATGAATGTTTGAGAGGATTCATTATTAGTCCATGAGCCAGGACCTCAAAAATCTATTTCCGTAGCACCCCCAACCGAACAAAGTTTCATTGGTACCAAATGAAAGCTCAGGGCCTAGTGTTTTATATTCAACTTGTTTCCAGCTGTGAAAATGGAGCTTAACGAAGAAAATGAGGTGTTTGTAACAGGGGGTGGGTGGGGATAAATTTGAAACATTAGATCGGTGTTATATAACAATGCTGATATCTATAACATCGTTACACCGATATTCATTAAATTTGGATGAGTTAAACAATCGATCATACTCTATAATATGAGATGCTATTTAATGAATTAGCGAACGCCATAGAGGCCGTTGCTAAGGCCTATTTAATGAAACAACGACACTTCAAATCCTGAGTTTCAGAATGAAAGTTAAATGGCTGCGTTTTTAATAAAAGCTGTATTAGCGCAATAAAGGTTTAAAATAGGAAGCAATGTACAAACTAAACTACTCTCCAGGTGAAGAATTTCGGAATTAGCAAGTATTTTCTTGCATTTTGAGGTATTTAATACCTTAGCAACCATTTGTTTACATGCAGGCCTTTGTGTACAGTATGCACACTGTCAAGCACACTGCACGGTTATATCCAGCAAGTACAATGGTTATGAAATAAAAGGAGTGAAATATATTGTGCTAGAATGAAATGTGGTCATTTTTGTACCAGTTATGTCATTATGGCAATGATTGCTAGGCAAGGGTATTGAAAACGTTGTTCTTTATTACCATTCGCAATGGTCGGAGTATACTGTACTTCACGAATAGCTGGTATATCAACTTCACAAACCCGTCTCAGTTTTGTGTTCATATATGTTCCTAAACTCATTGAAATTAAAGTATTTGAAAAAAAAACATAAAAAAGAAAATTTCAAACTTTCCAATGGCAATGGAGTCGCAAATTCTAAAAAAATGTGTTTTTCTACACATATTAATTCTAGGTATTAACTAATTAAAAGTCAGTTCTTCGGGTTCGCTCTTATCCCCGTCTATGTCCTCCTTGCTTGACCAGTTGGTGCAACTACTGTCCTCGCAAAGACATGCATCTCTGCAAAGCATACGACTTCTTGTCCAGGATCAGCGCCGACTCCGGCACTGTACCTTGCAGCCACAACAAACCAGCTCCATCACCGCCTCAGGTGCTAGAGCTTGGTCTGTCTAATCAATATTCAGTTCCTGGTCCTTTTATATATCATCCGTTACCAACTGAATTATGGGCTGTCGGGTTTGCCTCCAAAGCATTTCTCCAAATATAAGCCTGTAAGGTTGCTGTATATGTTTCTTGAGGGCAGACATTTAGTGGCGGGAGGTGGTGCGACTGTGATTCTTTATTTTGCAGAATAAGTGGTATCTAACTTGATTAACATCTTTCCCTGCCTTTCCATACAAAAAGTACACAAGTTCTTCAACATCTGCTGCATGTTCGTCCCTCACATGTACATTATCGTGGCCAAAGGGAAGAACTAGTTCTCGTAGTTTGTTATTTCCTTAACTAGCTTAAAAGCTTTCATTTTCCGTTTGCCGGAGAAGGCACTAACCGAATCGCAGCCAGTCAGTGCATGAAGGCCTGGAAGCACTTTGCATACTACTTCCCCTAACTGATTGCAGACACTGGAAATGTCCATGATTCGAGAATGATTCTGAGTCGTACTTACGATGGCAATTCTTGCTGGTTTGATAATGGCTTGCCAGCACTTTCACGTCTGCATCAGAAGAGTAAATACTCAATTGTCGATGACCATTGTGAATGCATCCAGAACGTGCAAACACATCCCAGTTCTTCCTGCTCGGTATAAAGCTCTGGGACTGCCGTTGACAACACACGACCATCGCTTCCCGTAAGTCTTGTACCCAAGGAGCCATCTGTGACGTACACAACACGTCCTTCTAGCTTGTGAGAATACGAATGTCTTGCTCATTCACAAGCAAGGAAATGAAGCAGGCAAGTCTTCCCAGTGGTCAGAAATGTCTTCCGGCCATTGTCGTGAGCAATTCAACGTTGCTGTGAGCTACTAATCTCCACAGTCTGTCCATCCCGACTGCGCTTGCTTCTTTCAGCATTTTTGATTGAAATTACAGGGTACTGATGCCCGGCTAATAGCACTATATGCACTGAAATTGTCTGGCACATGTGTCATTACCTGAATCACAGCCACGGCATTAATGATAACAAAGGTAGAAAGTAGTGAAGGAACATTTTTATCCAGCAGCTTAGACAAAACGGCTTTGTTTGTCTTTGCCAGCAGTGATCCATTATAAAGTGCTGCTAAAGACCAAGGTAGCGCGCCTAGTTGGTGTGCAAACAAGTCTCTGATATACCTTGCGATTCTCATCTGGAGTCTGACCAATAACAAGAAGTCTGGCGATGAGATTTCTGTCTGCCTTGAGCATTACATCCCTGCCTCCTGTCTCCGCGGCTTTGAATTTCACTGCATTTGTAAACGTTTACAGCCTCAGTTTGGTGAGGGTGTCGAGGGTGGCATTTGTCAGGATTTGTTACCAAGATACTAGATTGACAGACGCGCTTTTGCACGGGCTCATTGGTCACTTCCTCGTGTGCTGCTGGTTAAGAGGAGAGTTTCACTTTTTTTCTATCAGCTCTTGTCGCGTGGTCTTTATTTGTGCATGGCCAATAGCACCTCTTGTGATATCCTCCCTTAGGACCTTCGCTCTAACATCCTTCCATTACTCTAAAAACTCCATCTTTCCTGATTTGCACAGGTTTAAAATGACTTCTATATGTCTTATTGTTAAAGATACACAGATTGCCATTAACATTTCTAACGTGGCAATGGCATTTACCTCACTGAGTTTGGTTTACTACCATTGACTGATCGAGCACGTTTTCCTTGAGGAATATTTAGTTCAGTCATTATTGTGTACAACAGTAGAGCCACTGTGCAGCAGGCAATATGGTTCAAGACGCTACATTGTACATACAAAATATTCAAAGCTTATAAACAACAGCAAGGGCACTCGAAACCCTCGAAATGAAACACACAGTTAAGAAAATGATACTCGAACATTGTGCAAATGGCATGCACTATTGATGCTGCAAAAATTGTGTTATCTTATTCAAAAATAATCAGCAATTATCTCATTAGATAATTACATAATAATAAAAAAAAAAAAATATATATACATAATAAAGTATTGATAATTAGTATACGTACCAACCACAGAAACCACAGATACAGAATAACGTAAAAAAAACATTGGGAACTTTTGCAATCGTAATTCTCTGTTTATAATGTACAATATAACATTTTACTATACTCCACAGTCACCCATAAAAAAATGAGTTTTGAAGATCATGCTCTCGTGTTACTTTTTTAATCGTGCGATTGGTTACAAAATCAGCGAATTGGATGATTTTGGTGATGTTCTCAGAAAACCCAATGAACAGCCACATGACAACCAAGTTACTGGCATCGTATATAAAGTGGAATGCAAATCGTGTCCTTTTGTATACATTAGTGAAAGTCAAATATCCTGGAACTCTAGAGGGGCAGAGCACTACCCTGGCACTCGAGGCAATAATGAGTCTAAAAAGAATAAAAAAAAACTTTCAAGAGGAGGCTCCCCTCACATGATGTCGTTTTCAGAGAGGTCCTCAAATAAAACTAATTACAAGGTTGAAAATCAAGTTAAAAATCAAGTCTGCCATAAAACAGCACTCGGAGACCACTGGATATGACATTCATCCAAACTTTGTAGAAATACTGGAACGAGGCGTTATTTTTAAAATCTTTGGATTCCACAGTAAACACCGAAGCTGTTAATGAACGCCAGTCTTTCCCTAAAGCGTATTTGCCACTAAGTGTTTCCCTTAGGGACCGTCAGAAGTTTTAAAATTATAAATTTATTCTTTAAGTAATTTCATTCTGAGGAAGGCAACAGAAACGTGGCCAAAAATTTAATTTTAACATTTTAAAGGTAAGATACAACCATATTTTTAATTTTTATTATGACCACTGATCACCCAAACAGCAATAATTTTTGAAATACTGCTATATTTCAGCTCATCGTACTACTTTTACGTCCCAGCTGTTCAAAAGTCTACATGTAAACAAATGGTTGCTAAGGTACTAAATGTCTCAAAATGCAAGGAAATATTTGCTAACTGAGGGATTTTTAACTCGGGGAGAAGTTAAGTTTGTACATTTCTTCCAATTATAGCTTTCATTGCGCTATAACAACTTTTATTAAAAGCGTGACCATATAACTTCCATTCTGAAACTCAGGATTTGAAGTGTCATCGTTTTATTATTTAGGCCTTAGCAACCGTCTCTATGGTGACAGTTAATTAATTACAAAGCATCTTATGTTAAAGAGTATGATCGATTGTTTAATCCCTCCAAGTTTAGTAAAGTTTGGTGTAATGAGGTGGGAGATATGGGCCTTGTTATAATATACCGACCTGAATGTTCTAAAGTTATCCCCACCCACACCCTGATAAAAACCTCTCGTTTTTTCCTTTAAGCTCCATTTTCGCGGCTGGAAACAAGTTGAATATAAAACACTAGGCCCTTAGCTTTAATTTGGTACCAAGGAAACTTTGTTCGGTTGTGGGTGCTACGAAATTGCTTTTCCAGCCACTTTTTACGAATTGGCTCATGGACTATATGGTTTGGAGCTGGTGGCATCAGGGTTTTGCGCCCTGGGAAAGCACCAGTAAGAACCCTACTCTCTTTGGTAAACTGAAGTTGGTCCAGATGTTAAAAACAGCTGGGCAAATTCAGTCTGCTTCACAGCAATGCCATTTGCCCGGCAGCCAGCCCTTTGCTTAATGAAACCCCTAAATGTTGAAGTTTTTTCTTCCAGACCCACCCATCACAGACCAGCTTTATGTCCAGTGTTGATCTACACACTCATTGCAGTTATCAACTGATTATGCCTGAAGCAATTGCTATTGTCTGTGCTCCAAAGTTTAGCGAGTAAGTAATATTTTATTACGCCTTCTAGTGGCCTGTGCATGCAAGGCACTTCCTGTCTTCGATGTTGTTCAAGAGCGCTTTCATTGTTTTTGGTATGTGTATACATGTATGTATTTTCATGTATTCAGAATGCCAAAAAATTAACATGGTTTCAAGTCATCCTACTTGTGGCACATACTTTATAAAAGTACTCATGTTAGCACAAGTTTATATCATAAACTTCTGGCCCCAGTTGTTCAAAAGGTGGATAAATCTATCCAGTAGCTGAGTGTTGACAAAACACCATTCGCCATCCATTGACAATGTATAGCATACTTTGTTTTGTCAACACTTATCCACTGGATAACAATTTATTTGGTGGATAGCATTATCCATCCTTTGAGAAACTGGGTCCTGGTGTCAAATATCACTTCCAAAAATAATGGTCTATTATACTTTTACATGTATTCCCAACACCAGTACTGTTACATGGTAAATACATGCTAATTATTTTTATACATATGTACATATTTACAATAAAATATTTTACTGATGAAAGTGTCTTGTTTATTTGTAGGACTGGTGTGTTTTCACTCACTCCGGATTATGGGCTTCAGTTTATTTTGAATTGTAGAAAGCCAGGATTTCACCCACATCCCAAAGAACCTCCTTTATACGAGGTAAGCCTAACCTACAGCACAATCAAGCTTATCAAGTATTATAACCCTCCAAGTTAAGACCATTTTAGTCACCATGGTTACTGAAATTTTGGAGCTAAACTTAAGAAGAAGGATTAAAAGCGTGAGCTTAATTTAGTAACTAAATTAAAGAAGATAGGTCTGAATTCTTTATTTAACTAAAATTTGAGATAACAATGGAGTTTAGAGTGCAAACAGTATTTCTGTAAAATAAAAAATCACTAAAGTTGTACATAATAGTGGAGTTTAAACAAAAGAAACAATAGAAATAGGATAAAATTGTACAATTTAGCATCACTGTTTCACTTATAGTGTTTGCACTCTTCTATTTGACTGTTTTACCCACCTCAAACTGCTGATCCTCCCCTAAACTTCTTTATAAATTTTTTTAGCCCCACCCCCCTCTTGCCACTCTGAAATAGCCTTAACCCCCCCTTCTTTTTTTCTCTCCCCCTCCCCCCTCTACATAAATTATGACCGGTCCCTAAGCTGGAGCATGGCACTTTTCCCACGTATTCATCATTAGCAACTTCCCCTCAGTATTTGCTATTTCCTTTCTCCTCTTTGGGAAGACTTTTTGTTTTAATTTTCTGTTTTTCTTTCTTTCAGGAAAGTTCACATATAGTTTGGGACAAGGTTGCTAGAGTTGATGTCATAGATTTAAGATTTAAAAATTAAAATTGATAAGTCCTTATTAAATGAATTATAGCCAAAAAAACTCAAACAAGGGTTATCAAGCTTTTTGTTATGTGTTGTGCAACAAGTGCAGACTGCAGACCAGCAGACTTTTTGAGTATACAGTGGAACCCCGCTTTACGGACACCCGCTTAATACGGACACCCCGGTATTACGGACAGCTTCGTTGGTCCCGATGAAAACCTCATACATTTTCTCTTAAATTAACCCGCTTAATACGGACACCCGTTAATACGGACAACGGACACTTCTCCGTGTCCCCAATGACAAACTCTTGTACATTGTCAACCCCGCTATACAGACACTGTTTATCTCTGCACTGTCAATTTTCATTGTCGCGGTTATTTGCTAACGTTACCCTGGTCAAATAATGACAAAATTCAACGAGTTAAAACGATTTTATTACAAAGAGTAGCTTAAAAGCGTGACTTGCAAAGGTTTTGTCGGTCCGCCTGGTTGTGTCGCAAGCTAACAGCGTTTGTGCAAAGTTAAATTACCGACTCTTTCAGAAAAGACTTTTTAAGAACGGTTACGGTTAGTTTTAGTTACAAAGGAAACTTTATAGAACACGTTCGGTTGCTGTTGAAATGCGTTTTATTTCTTGTATATCGATAAAACGTGTGTCCGTGACTTTTTTCTGAGACCCCGCTTAATACGGACACCCCGTTAATACGGACAATTTGGCATGTCCCCTTGGTGTCCGTTTTAACGGGGTTCCACTGTATATCATGTCACCATGACCATTATTGAGAGCTAACCGTAAACAGGCTAACCAAAGCGTTTTTCAGGCTAACAAGAAACTGGAGCGCCATTCTGCAGTCTGCATTTCTCACACACCGTTCACAATGCAATTGTGACAAATGAGTGGAATACTTTTGGTAAACTTAGAAAGGTTATTTTCTAAAAAAAGTTCAGATTTGTTGATTTACGACATAAATCACACAGTATAAGGTGCAAACAGCAGATTGGATCTACTTATGAGTGATACCGGTTATCAATCAAACAATTGCAAAAAAGAAAAATTTTGAACAAAAATATGATGCAAAAAAAAAAAAAAATACGAGACTTCAACAGGAGTCGGATATTTTCAAAGATGTTAGGGAAAGTGTACAACCTATCTGTATGTATGAGTATCAGAAACAATTTCCTTATTTAATAATGGAAATGTTAACCAAATTTTTCCAAATTTTGCAACAATTAGATGTTGCAAAATATCACTCATTCAGAATTGTGAAAAAAGAAGGGTAAAACTACAAGGTTTTCTCAACTGAAGTAGAAAAGGGAGTAGGGGGTGACAGATAGCTGACTTGTTGCCATACTAAAATAATTCTGGAAATAAAAGTAGTCTTACAAACAATGACTGTTTTTCGTCAATATATATATATTTTTTAATAATTTTGCAATTCTTGTTTGCACTTTAAAGCTTAACAGTTATGCTGTAAATCTACTGCCAGACCTACATGTACACCTAATTTACAAGTCTACTATAAATTGTAAAGATTCTATCATTATAACTTTTAATAAATAACAATATAAAAAAATTGCAAATGTCTGCAAACAAATTGAATGGGTCTACTAAATAGACTATAACAATTTTTCCTATTTCTCTCTGAAATATTGCTAACATTCAAGACTCACTAGAGTTCAAAAATAGTGTCGAAGATTTTAGTTAACCAACATATTATTATAGTACATGGCAATCAATTCCTTAAATTGTTATTTCCAATCATTGAAAAAATAAATAAAATTCTAAAGCACTGTACCCCTGAAGCCTGGTTTTGTTCAGAGTTAATGGGTCTACTTAAAAAAAGGTGTGACCCAGCAAATTCTGTGAACAACACAGAAATTTACAAATACCTGTAAAATTCCAATAATAAACCTTGGGCTTATTTTCTGTTTGAAAGGCTTGACCTTTTGGTGAGCCAACTTATCTTCAGACAGACTAATTATTAGGACTTTTGTCTTTCAAAATGGTCCAGGTTACATTTGAAAGGCACTTGGCATCTAAAAAACTTCAGCTGACCGTCAGAAGTCTGAAATATTGTATTTAAAAAATAACAAAAAATACAAAATCTCAACAACAGAGAGCTGCATAATCAAGAAAATGTATGGTTCTTTAAGAGTTGAAAGCAAATATAAGCCCACGAATTTATTTTCCGGAACGCTTATTATTTTACTAGAATAATTTTTGCATCCAAGATTTATCAGAGTTTTATGCATCCTTGGAGACCCAGGGTCATTTAGTCGGAGTAAAGTTAAGTAAACCAGGCAAAAATCGGAAGAAGGAAAGTTTTTGAGAAGGCCTCACTGAAAAGTTTTGTCGTTCTGATTTTTGCCGAGTTTACCTCACCACTTCCCGACCAACTGCCCCTGGGTCTCTGAGGATAAATTTTGTTGCACTTGACTATTTTTGGAAACTGCCTCTCCAACTCACAGCACAACATCAGTTTGACAATGCTGTTCTGGACATTTTGACCTACTGTATATTAGTTACAAACACTTA
The DNA here is from genome assembly GCF_052425735.1 of Oculina patagonica. Classification (NCBI taxonomy): domain Eukaryota; kingdom Metazoa; phylum Cnidaria; class Anthozoa; order Scleractinia; family Oculinidae; genus Oculina; species Oculina patagonica. The sequence continues at coordinate 55,940,571 of NC_135761.1, read as the reverse complement.
TGAAGTTCAGTGTCTAACAAATACTTTTGAACCAAACAGTCAAATTTATATTTCTAAACTTACAACTGGACAAATGAACATGAGAATTCATCCTATAAAGTGCAGCTGATGATGGTTCGTATCAAGTATCTGACTAGATACAGGAACAGTAGACTTCTTTACATTCAGTTCATAGGTAAGCTATCGGAAGCTTGTGATCTACAGTTAAGGGGGGGTCCTTCTTAACTACCAATTTGTTGCTAAGAAAGATTTCTTACCATCAAATTTTGGAAACCGAACCTCCTATGGATGAGATTTTTGCACAACTTAGTTCTAATGAAGAGTCCTTCAAAAGTTTCAAAACACAGCCATATTTGACTAGTCACATGACTAGAATAGAAAAAAAACCTAAAATTGAAAGGGTGTTTAGTATAAGAATTAAAAATAGTGTCAACAGATAAAGAACGTCCATATGGTTTTTATAAAATTTGCATAATTATTTAAGTTATGGTGTAATAAAGACTTGTATTTTTGGACTTTCTTTAGTAGTGTTCCTTTCTGTCATTTAAATGGTAATTCCATAGGAAGGATTATGAAGAAAGATATGTTATCTCTAATTCTTTGAAAAAAATCAGAACTTTACTTTTCTCTCAAAAGTTTTAGGAATTTCAAATTTTAGCGTGCGGTTTGGGACTGGCACTAGTTAAGCAAGTGCAATATCAATTTTTTCAATTCAGTTGTCCTCCTCGCTAAAAATGTACCGTTTAGCATTGCCGAACACTTCAAATTTCTTAACAACTGCTCTAGATCTGTAGTTAAGAAGGACCTCCCTTAACAAGATACTAAAACAGATACATTGCTTTGAAACAACCAGACACTTGAGCTATAACAATCATTAATTTTTGATTCGAAAACATAAGTTGGTTATTTAAGAGGTTTGCAAATAATATAAAAAAATATCTCACACATTTAATCAAATCTTCGAAAAAAGCAGGTTTATTAAAACCAGGGCTGCACTGCATTTTCTTGAAACTCTGCACATTTATACTGTAGTTTTGGTCATTGAGAGAAGTCAGTCGTGTCTGTCAAAGTCTGTCCTGTCTGTTAACAGTTGGTTGGAGTATGCATGAATGATGTTTCTTGTCCAGGGAGAGAGAATCATCATCTTCATTGCTATTGTTACCAGCCACAGGTGACTGAACTAGAATTAAGAGGAGCACAGATGTGAGAAAGAAGAAAGATAGTGGTTATAGAAGTAGTTAGTTCTGAAAATATTAATTAATGCAAAGTCATTAAAATTAATTAATATGTGTATATTCCGCTGAGGTGGCGTCATTAATGACATTCCTCCCAGTCAAATCTTACTGTCGGGGCTAAACAATCCTCCAAATTGGCTATAGGGTGTAGATGGAAAAGAAAGGGCGCTTTTGTAACTTGTTTCACTTTAGCAAGCCATCCGAAAATGCTAAGTCATCATGGTGCCCTGCCCACCCTGTTTTTAGTCTGAGTTTATCCTCTCTTCAAAATTCCTGATTCTTCGTGCAGGAGCTTTAATCTGCAATCAGAGTTGCTTTTCCATATCTCATTAATGACAATACCAAATGCAAAACAACACACTTATCCTTCATAACATGATGTATGTTGTATAAGCTCATTTCAAAGCCCTAGCCTATGCTAATTGTAATTAATATAATGTTAATAAAGTTAATGTAACAATTTTTAAGCACTTTAAATTAACAAATTAAAAATGAGTAGTTTACCAAGAAAGATTAAGTTTGTTAGGTAACGTTTTGCTGTAAAAACTGGCTTTCGTAACATGATTGAAAAGTGATTTGGAACATTGCTGGTCAGTCACAGCTCTTCATCAAACAGAACTTCATCAGTTGCCCAAGAAATGTGCCACTGGAAGGAGGTTAAAAGCATTTTAATGCCTTCTTTATTTATCTGCATTGATCAAGCAAGAAATTTAAGGAGAACTAAATAGAAAGCATGAACAGGGGTAACATAATCTTTTATATTGATTAACCGTAAATGACTCACAATAACACATCAAAAAAAGTTATAGATCTGTTAGTTGTGGAACAGGATTTTATATATTGATTTTAAAACCTAAATGACAATAACATGTTTTATAACAGTTATAGATTTGTTAGTTGTGGAACAGCTGATATTAGAAGCAAGTATAGTATATTAACCATTATTATAATTATAATAGCTGTTGTATTAATGTATGCCGGTAGTTGTTCTAACGTGATTTCAATCACTGTGAATACATTTACACAGCACATGGCACTTCCAAGACAGTCAATTTCCAATTCTGATGAAACGTGCATGTACGTGGAGGAAATGACAGAAAAATGAAGAAACTTTGTTGTGTTTGTGAAAAAATGACTTAGCATACATGTGCTGTAGTCTAAACTTATAATATAATGTTCTACAGTTAGATTAAAAAGTGAAACATTAACCCTTCTGAAGTATTTCCTAAGCTATTTCTATTATTATTTTGTTTATAATTATTAATTTAATGTTTGTTTTATCACATTTTTATCTACTCTGGTATTAGTGTCAAATGAATGTGAAATTCAACAATTCATGACAAAGCACGGCAAACTATTTCAACTGTAAAAAACAGCATGGTATCCACAAAATGGTCAGTGCAATACAACAAAGCCACTGTACAAGAAATGTGATCAACAAAAAGCTTTATAAGGCAAATTACACACATTTAAATTTTACTCTAAGTTCTATGTAATAAATTTTATCTAACAAGCAATAAATTTTATCTGACAAGTAATTACCGGTACTGACAGTTTTTATTTTACTCTGACTACAAAATATTTGGTCAGTTTACTCTAAACTAAATACATCAAATGTCACAATGACAATTTAACCAATGCTATAAAAGGCTATTTATAAAACATACGAAATTCAATGTACACACATTACATACATGTATGAAAAATGTTTGAGAATCTACCATTTGTCAGTTTCAATAAATTTTCAATTGATGGAATCTTCATAATAAATAGATTTCCATAATTTAAATCTTTGATTGAAATATTCTATATCATTCTTACATTACAAAATTTTCAATGAACAAAAATTGCTTGACTCAAGTCAGCTGTATTTTCAATAGTTTCTCCATTATTAAAATTAATGTTCCAAAACCACCTGGCCAGGTCAACCCTCCAAGTTTATTTTAAATTGCCTTAGTGGCCATTTGGCCAGCCGCCACTGACTGCTCAAGTTTGGTCACCAAGGAAAAATTTTAGTTGCAAACGCTTTTAATCCTACTTCTCAGTTTTAGTTGCCAGGCAGGTGTCTTCGGTTCCAATTTAGTCGTCATGGCGACTAAATAGTCTAAACTTGGAGGGTTGCAGGTGTATTAATTTTGTCCTTGCAGTGAGGAATAAACAGCATCTTAGAGCATTCCTTGACAATTTCTGGAAAGAAGGACCAAACGTTAACAGGGACCATACACAGTTCCTGTTGCCAAATCTTGGAACGTACCGTAGAATTCCGGTTATAAGCCCTGGGCTTATACAACTTCGTAAGGGTTTTTGGGTGGGCTTATAAGCAGAGGGGCTTATATTCGGGAGGGCTTATAAGCGGAAGGAAAAAATGTTTCGAAACGAGTCTCAGGAGTGTTGATTGAAATACGTTTTTTAGTTAAAAACGCACAACTAAGCAACATTTTGCCCTGTTCAGTACTGTCTGGTAGAGGGGGGCTTATATCTGGGGGGGGGGGGGGGGCTTATAACCGGATGTATTTTTTTGTTTCCAGGTTGATGGGCCTATAACCGGGGGGGCTTATAACCGGAATTTTACGGTACAGCTAACTGACTCAAGCATTTTTTTTTGGGGAGTTCTATGATCTGTTTCTTATCACTTGTAAATTGCCATAAAGTAGCTTTCTCGTACATTCCTCCCTTTGTATCCACTAGAAATATCTAAATCCCCAAGGGAGCTACAGCGCTTCATCTGTAACATGATAGAGTCAACCGACCTGCCAGAACCACGTGGCTTGTCTCGTAATTTACTCTCCAGCTTTGATCCGTGCAGAATGTTCACGTACGTCTTGTATCTTTTGTACTAAGGGGAAAAATACAAAAGCTTGAATGTCTGAATTTTTGATACGTCAAAGGTGTTTTTAGAAATTAAAGAATTTGCTCTTGAAAGTACTCACCTCATGCTCCAGGAACTCATGTTTTTCTTGCCACTCCTAAAAACAAAATGAAGTTTTAAAACCAAATAGCAAACCAGCTCTAAACACTCTAGAGGTAGTTTCAGTTACCAACCACTGTTCAGCAAAATGAACCCACTCAAGAGAGCAGCAGAAATCAAGCCTAACTATGTTTGAAGACCTTAGTCTTAAATATAAGGATACGACTTGTCAAGAGGTCAAACTCCTGTTTAGTCCGAAACTCTCTTACACACTGCAAATTTGAAACTTAAGACTTTTGTCTTATTTAGGGTCATGCCTGAAGAGTGGTAAAGAAAAAACCCTCTGCAACTCTCATCCCATCTCAATATTATTTATTATCTTTGACTCTCTGTAACACTTGTTCTCATTTTGCCAAGCTTTGTAAACATACAAAAGAACTGAGGTATCTTTTATGAACACTCATCTAAGGTTACATCAACAATAATTTTTGAATAACCCAAAGACCTGTAAGTACCTCTTGTTCTCTAGCTGAGCCATTCTTTGGTTTACTTTGTAAACTTTCAATGAGTTGCTCCTCTGCCTCTTTACTCTGGAAAGTAGAAAACACATTTTTGATCTTCAATGTCTTGACAGATGCTAAAGATAATTATTTACAACTTGAGTCAATGACTGTCAAGAGAGACCTTCCCATTTCAAGAAAGATCTAAGATCTGTAAACTCAGTACAGTCTATAGAAAATTAATTTAGTGGACACTGGAATAATTAACTTATAATTCACAAGTACAGTAAAACCCCGCGTATAAGAACACCTATTTTGGCGGTTCAGCCTGATCTGATTTGGTTCTTATATTAAGGGTTATAATCTGCAAAATCAGCCTGTAAGTGTTCTTAAGTGTTCTTAAAATAAGGAACATACTAGGCTACCAATAGATGAAATCAATATTATATGCACACAATTGTATTTTAATTTTAATAAAATTGATAAATCAAGGCAATACTGTACTGTAATTGGGGTGGAACTATTATGTGTGCAATGAAAAGTAGTGTTGATCTTTGATATTTTTCCATATAAGAACAACTTTCATTTTTCAGGTTGATCTTTGATATTTTTCCATATAAGAACAACTTTCATTTTTCAGGTTGAATGTGTTCTTATATAAATGGTACTTTATTTCCTAAAATCAGGCCTGGGTGTTCTTAATCCACTTGTTGAATCTTATACGTGGGTTTTTACTGTACAAGTAAGAGTTACAAACACTTTAAAATGCAAATCTTTCAGTAAGAATATGACTCTCTTACCTTGGATTCATGATGTTCCAGCTGTTTCATCTGTTGAATTCAATGGGACACATTCAAAAATATTTTACCCTTGGCTACTAAATAGTTTTAAAAGGCCCTATTCTCCCAAAAGAGATATAAGGAAGCAAATGATGAAATAGTTTTAATGTTAGAGGACTCTAAAAGCAATTCATGAATGACTATGTTATTAAAACCAATATCTAGTCAGCAATCTGACACACGTAAAAGCAAAATCAATAAGCAATGTCAACCAATGACATGTAGAACAAAGACCAACATGAAAAAGTACATTAAAATGCTACTGGCATTTCTTTGCACATTTGCTTTCAGCATTTTGTTCTTGATTGAAGCATGTTTCACAATTATTTTTATTTCCAACCAGTTAGAGCTCAGCAGATAAAAACCAAAGCCAACTTATAATTAAGTACCAATTTTATACAGTGTATTTTTATTCTTGGGGGGGGGGGGGGGGGGGGATTTATTGGAGAGCCTCCTTAAAAGTTTCCTCACTTCCCTGTCACTTTTTTCCTGGACAAATATACATGGTCTGAAGGTATTTGCTTCAAGGGGTTCAAATTGTTCATCAATTTAACAATGAAGTAAAGAAGAAAATGAAACTTACAAGAGACAACTGAGAACGGGAAAATGGAAGAACTGGACGCTGAAACTTTTTGCTGGAAAAAAAAAAGAAAAAAAAAAACAAACATCACTTCACAGTTAACTGTTACAGATCTTTAAATTATGTACAGATGCTACATCTAAGATGCTGTACTTTTTCCTGTTGCACTGTGTTATACTCTTAATTATATAGCTGTCAGTAATCCTATAATGTCAGCGTAGCTATTTTTCCTTAATTTCTGAGAACTGTCCAATTTGGGATTAAATTTGGATAGTTTCGAATAGGACTTTTAGGTAAAATGCACAAACTGTCCAATTTAAGAAAAATTGGACAGTTTTGTCTCAGCCAATCAAATCGAAGGAAAAGCGACATGTGACGGATATCAGCCAATTAGCATTAAGCATAGCGTCAACCCGGTAAACTTGTCACATTGTTAGTCGACAATGGCGGAATTTTTAAGGCAAGTTTGCTACGTTTTTCCATTCCTTTTGAGCTTTCCAGCAATAGTTACAACAAAGAGAAATTTTCTACGTTGTCAGAGGAGGAGCTAGCTACACTAAGAAGCAAAAACTAAGAGCAAAACTTGGGTGAACGTAAGTGCAGCGAAGGAAAGCAAGAAATCTATCAGATATTCATCGCCATGAGCTAGATGCAATTCTTTGTCATTTATGCTGAAATTCGAAAAGAAAACACGGCCATGAAGTATGAACGAAATAGTGGAAAGGAGTATGTTAGATTGAAGAAGTTGTAAACAAAAAAAAAGCTCTTCGGAAACTTTGTTTACGACTTTCGTTGATTGATGCAGTGTTTTCACTCACTTTGTAGCAAGCTTCGCAAACTCAGGTGAATAAAATTGCACTGTTTTGTTTAAGTTTTATTCGTGAAGACAATGCTTTGAGTGAGTTGCATGTGCTGTGTTATGCCTACTATTGTTGAATGTTTTTCCCGCTCTGGACATATAAAAAAGTTTATTATTTACGCTGGATTGACTGACTACAAGCTATATAATTAATATGTAACCGGACTACATGCTCGTCCAATTTGGAAATAATTAGATTCAAAAAATTCCTCTGACAGCCAAACTGGACTCGGCCTACGGCCTCGTCCAATTTTGGCTGCCCTCGGAATTTTTTTCATCAAATTATTTCCAAATTGGACAGCATGTAGTCCAATTACGTATATGTTGTGGTTCAAATTTATCTTTGGTTTAAAATTTTTCAAACCAGTTTGATTTTTATTTCCCATTGTTTCAGATTATGTTAATGAATATGAGACAATGAAATATGAAAATCAAACTGGTTTAAAAAAATTCAACCAAAGATAAATTTGAACCACAACATATACAAAAACTCTATATTGTACATCACTCTTGCTGTCAATAAACTCTTTGATTCCAAAAAGGAGGCCAACCTTTTTTTTATATTTCATTACTGTACATCAACTGAAATTATACAGTCAAGTCCTCTTGACAACATTATTGTTAAGTAGACAAGAATAAAGGAAAATCCAAATCTTGGTTATTATAGAATACTGTATGTACAAATTAGTTTATTGTACCATGAACCAACAGGCGCTGGTAAGGGCGGGGCTGAGTATGTGGCAGCTACGAGATTGATTGCTTCTATCCACTCATTCATGTCATGTTGGTTCCTGCAGGAGGAAAGGAAAGATAGTTTGTAGTGAATTAACCAACACAACTACCCTCATGTTAATTTTTTATCTCCTTCTTTTTCCCTGCTTGCTTTCTGGTTTTTACCCACTGAATTTTGCTCCATTTCCCAGAGTCTCAGAGCCTGAAAAAATGCTATTTACTGAAAGCTCACACAACGGTTTACGGTCGTTTCGAGACAAAGTCGTTTCGAGACAAGTCGTTTCGAGACAAGTCGAGGTCGATTCGAGACACATGTAAAGTCGATTCGAGACAAACTGAGACACATGTAAAGTCGATTCGAGACAACTGAAATTGTTTTGATATAAAAGTAAACTCGAGAAAAGATCAGTATATTAGTTTCCGAATAAGGTGCAATTCGCCGAAGCGACTCGATCGATCGATGTAAATAATACCCAGTGCTCCCGCGAAGTCCTTCCGATACAAATAACTATACTTCCTCTGTTTCAGTGGCAAGCCTGCATTCACCGCGAAAGTAAAAGCAGGTAAAAGACTGCACGAAAACTTTGCAAGTTTACAAACTTCACAGACTGACGAAGGTATTGAGAATAAAGGTTAGTTCCACAAACACTGCTTTAGAAATTTGTTCTGAATTTATCTATTCCGTATTCTGTCGTTTTCCCCGAATAACAGACTTAAAGCACGTAAAACTGAAGATATCATTAAAGCGCGTACAAGAACTCAGTGTGAGGTTCTGCCATCAAAATAATTCTAGTTCATCGCGACAAATTTGCTCACTTTAGCAAATTTTAGCTTATTCGCAAACTGAAACACTAATATACTGATCTTTTCTCAGGTTTACTTCTAAATCGAAGCAATTTCAGTTTGTCTCGAATCGATTTTACATGTGTCTCAGTTTGTCTCAAAACGACTTTACTTGTGTTTCGAATCGACCTCGACTTGTCTCGAAACGACTTGTCTCGAAACGACTTTGTCTCGAAACAACCGGATACCCACACAACACTTGCCACCCAGCTAATGTCATGTACATAGTGGAACCCCAAGCTGATGAACCTAAGAAACATTCTAAGAATGACACTTTTAAAGAATAACAGTATGCATTGTCTGTAAAGACAAGTTTTTTTTCAAATGGATTACAGATCAGAGAGAGATGTGTCATATTTAAGCATTCCCCAATGATAGTACAGTTCTACGGAGAAGTTGTTCCTAGCAATAACATAAAGCATGGAATGGACCGCACTTGTAACAAAACATTAACTATGGGCACCAATATATACTGCACACAAGTTATTTCTTAACTGTGTTTTACAATAGACTGACTTCAATAAACTGGTAAGAAGTTACATGTTGTAAGATCCGAGTTGTGTGTACTACATACTTTGCTTGAAAAAGGAACTCTCTCCAGTCAGCAGTGACAAATCTTAAGACACAAGGCCTTTTGACATAATCTGTAGCTCGCCTGGCTAAAGAGTGATGTACACCTAGACAGTTTCTTGTATGTTCTGGACTGGTCATTTCATCTGACTGCAAATGAACAAAACAAACAGAGTGTAAAAACTGACGAGGTCTTCTGACGAAACTAGTTTTTGTAGTCGTGTATATTAATTAAGTGTGTTGAAAGTAAATGCAAATTAGGTTTTCCCATATCATTATGATGTTCAGTATACTTTCTTGGCTTTAGCGAACAGAATTTCACAAAGGTGGTTATCAGTTGTCGAGCTTCAAAGGTTGCTTACTACAGTTAACTTTCTCAAAAAGGGACACCATCGGGACCAGCTCCAGCTGTACGTCTTAGAGAGGTGTCCGTCTTATAGGGAGTTTAGTTACAGTGGAATGACTGAAAAATGGCAGGGACGGGATCAACACTAGATGTCCATCTAAAAGAGGTGTCTGTTCTTATAGAGGCGTCCGTTAAGAGAGAGTTGACTGTACTTTATTCAGTGGTTACACGTACCTTGTGAAGAAAGAGTATCATTCCTTTGAGGGTTGCATAAAATGGCATCCATTTTCTTTTCCAAGCTGAAGCTAAAAAGACCATAAATACCTCTATTAAAATTATGCTGTGAGATGCAATTAAATAGCACAGCATTTTAAGCAAGTTGTTTTGGCATGACAGGGCTGCAAATAACAGTCAATCATCGGACTTTGGCCGACCAAAATTTGCTCATGTCCGATGAAATCCCAAGTGTGGTCATTTTTACGGCAACAATGAAAAAAATTCAACCTTAAGTTTTTGGTGATGTACGACCAAAATTTTGTCTTGCCTGACCAAGATGGTGTCTTAGTAGTACATATGTCCTTTTAAGTGAAAAAAAATATTTGCAGCCCTGCATGACCTGTCACTGGTATGCAGGGGAGCAGGGATGGCGCAGTGGTGAGAGCACTCGCCTCCAACCAATGTGACCCGGGTTCGATTCCCGGACCCGGCGTCATATGTGGGTTGAGTTTGTTGTTGGTTCTCGTCCTTGCTCCAAGGATTTTTCTCCGGGTTCTCCAGTTTTGCTCCCTCCATAAAAATCAACACCTCTAAATTCCAATTCGATCGGGCATCCGAGGGCCACAGGTTTGTCAGTCGAAAGACTGTTATGTGCAACCCTCGTAAAACAAAGTTGATTTATTTATTTATTTAAACCTTTGGTTGTAGCATCAAGGCAATCTTGATACTCAATGCCTGGTATCACTTACTTTTCTTTCCTTCAGAACCCATGGTGACTTTTCTGTACAGTAGGCCTTCTTTGTAGACTTTGTCAGTATCACTAGCTTGAATCTAAGGCAACAAAAACTTACAATTACCGTAATGATTCGATTTAGTGCCCGGGGCGCTAGATAAACTCCTGACTGTTCACCATACAGTTCATGTACATATTTACTGCTAAAAATTTTAAACAATTATTTTAAAAGTAACTGAACTTTTAACAATTTCTAACGGTTACAGTTTCCGTTATTGTTAGTTACATTTGGTTGTTTCTCAAAAAATTAAATAAGCGCCCTGTCCCGAATAAGCGCCCTGTCTCGAATAAGCGCCCTCCCTCGAGGTGCCAAAAGTAAATAAGTTGACATCAATGACTTCAGTAGTTTCAGTTATCCACAATAGGGGCACTTATTAGAATAGGGGTGCTTATAAGAATGGGGGCGCTAATTAGAATCGGGGGCGCTTATTGGAATAGGGGCGCTTATTTACAAAAACAAATTCGAAGGGGGGCGCTTATTCGGAAGGGGGCGCTTATTGGAAGGAGGGCGGTAAATCAAATCATTACGGTAGGTATTAAATAAGATAAACAATGATAGTTGTTATAGTTGTAGAGCTTATTTTAAATTAGCCAGATTGTTTTAAATAGCTGAACAGCTCTTTAAACTTTTACTAACAACTAATTATATCATTATTATGTACTCTTAACATGAGAGGCAAAGTTTTTTATCTGATTTATTGACTGAAATAGATAATTACCTCTATAAATGGATTTCCCTGACTTCCCTGCAAAGAAAACGTCATTTGCAATATTAGAAAATAGTTTACATCATACATGTAGTAACAAAAGTGTTTGACTAGAAATAAAAACATTTCAAATTTGACAGCTTCTTGAGATGGAATAAGTAAAACACCTTGACAATGGTCACTTCGTTTCCTTCTCCTTTATCAACCAATTATTTCACTTGCCCACTGATATCAAATATTTGTATATACTCAAACAGTGGATGGCATTTTTGGCGCGTGGTGATTGGCTACTCAATCTCTGAATATCCTTTGCTATCCACCACTAGCCACCTCCACTTTGGTGAATAGTTGTTAAGTATTATTTTCTGAGATATTTCAAGGTACTGTCTCTCTTGTTGTGCACTGTAGGCACTGTTAGAAGCCCACAGATGCTACAACCCTTGAATGTGGGTTGTACAGTAAGATACACTTTACTGAAAAGCTGTTAGAACAAAAAGGGTTACATTTAAGTACAAAGAGATGAATAGAAATGTTTCCTTTACCTTTGTGCCATTAGGTGTAAGAGTCCTCTTGGATGGAGTTGGTGTTGGTGTCCTCTCTGTAGAACTAACAAAACAAAACAAGCATAGTCACTACTTGCCGGCCATTTAAACTGTAACGATTGTTTTGCATTTGGTTTGCTTGACTGCACCTTGCAAGATTTGCCCCCTCCATAACTCCCTTTGCCAGTTGGCCTACCAGGGCTTTAAAGCATGTTAAACTTTGAAAGTACATTGTACACTTAAAAATTATTAACAGTGTTTTAAAAACAGTAATCATTAAAACACACAAACCAGTAAAAAGCAACTGATTGTACTTACCCAAATCCCTCCAAGGGTTTGGTCTTGATTTCCTGGTACATTGCCTGGAAAAGACAGAAAGCTTAATTTACAATAATATTAACATTAATCAAAAAACATAGTTGAAGTGAGTTGGATTCCATTTCTCAGGCAATAAATTATCATAACAGTACGCCTGCAGTTAGAAGAGTAGGATTCACCTCAAAACAAATATGAATACAGCATTTTTTTTAATTATCTTGTGGTAATTTATATGTTGACCTGGTCCCAGCTAAATCATAATTAGACACCAAATAAAATTACCTTTAGCAAATCTTTAGGAAAGTCCTTTCCATCACACAATTCTGCCAGATTCTCTATAAACTGTGCTTGCGTCATCTTTTTATGCATGTTCTGAAACAACGAAAGTAATCTTCAGTTGGAAAATGAAATTCAACTGACAAAATATACAGAAATTACAATTTTTCTATAACTTCCTCTTCTGCTATAGGGGAATTAGCAGAGTCCTGTAACCATAGAAAAGGGTCAATCATGCATGCACAGAAATAGGAGATAGAAATAGAAATAGCATTTGATTTTTTTATGGTCATCATGGCTAGCGGCATAGTTTGCAGGTGCGTGCGCTCTAGGTACAACAATGTCACACAACATGGCCGTCATAGTCCAGAAATAGGTCAATGTTAACGTAACGTCAGCTTACATGTTTGATACTGGACATCCATTTTATGGTCAACTGACAGCTGTCTAAACATGGTATCTGCTGTCCAGTATCACATGACCATATTGTGGGCTCAGGTGTAGAACTCATTAAGGTTGCGTGTTTTTTGGAAGTTGACCACTGACCAGGTAATGGTTTTTCATTGGATTGCAAGCTCAATTTGTAATTTTTCTGTCTATGGTCAGTACATTCTGATTTACGTAAAGAGCAAAGTAAACAACTGGGGAGGTTCACTTTGAGGCATGGCTAAATCTATTTAATTTTTTTTTGTACAACTTACCTCACCATGAAGATCAGAGTTAAGCAGAAGGACAGCACACACTAAAGTATGAGTTGCATCTGATGAAAAAAACAAAATCATTCAAAGTTCAACAAAGAACATCTTCTATCCCTCTATATAAAATGGTGAGGAAAATGCTCTCTACATCAGTTACAGAATGTTATGAAATTTTAAATACTAATAAAAATAACTGGGTCACACTTAAAGCTGATTTCCAGTCCATACTGCGCAGACTCAGGGTTTGTTTTCGTTTTTGTTTTGAATTCGTTGAAATGTTACACTTTGTTGACAGCATACATGAAGTTTTTTAGTCCACCATTACAGTTCGCTTCGTTCAAGAATTTCCGATGAGCTGAAACGTCGGTTTGAAATAGCGTCAAGGTTCTTCTACTTGTTATTATTTGTTCTGCAAGGATATCTGGCGTTAATAATGAAGAAACAGGTAAGTTTGTCACGTAATTTTTAGTTTTGCTTTGTTTGTGAGGCTCACATAAACATTGCAGCCGAGATTGCGCAGTACGGACTGTTATTCATCTTTAACACATGCTATAAATAAAAAAAATTGTTATGTCCACGAGAAATGTTATACTGGTACATTATTTTGTTGACTGTGTATGTCTTTATACTCTGACATACTATAATGAAGATATTTCAATCTGTAAACTGCCAACCATTTTGTAGTCAATGATGATAACCTCTTACAATGTCTAACAATTTATTATGCTACATGTATGGTATACGTTGCCAGTTTATTTTATCTTTTGTTTAAAAATTTTCAAACCAGTTTGACTGTTATTCTCCTAGGCCTTTGTTTCAGATTATGATTACAATTATGAGATAATGAAAAATCAAAATCAAACTGGTTTGAAAAATTTTAAACCAAATATAAAATAAAACACAACATATACAATATTATATAATTGGTGGTTTCCCCCATCAGCATTAATATTACAAGGACAAATGATACATTTTAATAATCATTTTTTATCATGTAGAAATAAATGCTACTATTATCAGTCATTACCTTCTGAGCCATACTCGGGACTGTTACATTCATGATATCTTTTTGAAAAAGGAATTAGAATTCTCTCTCTCTCTTGTGTTTCACCAGTCAAGTGGAATGCTTTAAGGAACTTCTGTAGTGCTTGTGTGATACTCTCATTTTGAAAATCAAAGAATTTAAGGTATTCAGTAGCCACTGACTTCCCATAAGTTGTACTGAAATACAAAAAAAAAAAATAAAAAAAAATAAGCAAAGGTTTAGATAAACACAAGCAAGTAAAAATAAACGATAAAATCAAACGATGTTTCAGAGTCGTCATGATGCCATTTTCAAGTTAAAAAAAAATGAAAAGAATAAACTGTCAGAAAAAAAAATAAAAATAAAAAATTAAGGAGCCCATAGAAAACTATGTAGTTTTATTTATTCAAAATTCAATTAAGACTTAAATCTACAATTGGCTGCAGGAATATACAGCTGAGAAATGTTTTCTCCAAATTAACTGTCTATTTACGGCATAAACAACAAAGCTAAAAGGTATTATTGTATGGACATGTAGTGGTACATGTACATGTAGTTCAGTGATGAAGTTCATGGCATTTCATGAATCCTGAAACACCATGAACTTTGATCAAGGCACAGGATCTACCTCTTCCCATAATTTCTTAAATAAGCACTGTTGCCTACACTTTTACAGTCAAAATACTCAGCGCGTGCTGCCTAGAATTCCGAAATAGTTTTGATTAACGGCGAATGATTGGTTAATTTTTTACAGGTTCACGTGTTTACGATTGGATGATTTACAATATTCAAATTGAATTTGAATGTTTGAAACAAATAATGCAATCCATTCGCCTTTAATCAAAACTATTCCGGATTTCTAGGCAGCACACGCTGAGTATTTTGACCATAATGGCACTGACTTAAACTGACTGTCTGTCTGTCTGTCTGTCTGTCTATCTGAGAGAGTGACTGACTGTCTGTCTGTCTGAGTGACAGACTGACTGACAAGAGGGTGGACATCCATCCTCTTGTCAGTCAGTCCGTCACTCAGACAGACAGACAGACAGACGTGCAGAGGCCCAGATGTTAGCTCATTAAGGTTAAAAGCCAGCTGTAGCTGGTTTTCATGCAGGTTCCCTATGCAGGTCAAATGTGTCTATGTGTTGTGTAAAATTAACATTCATAAATAAGATGTGTGTATTATTTGTTCACGATAACTGAGACCAGTTTTACACTGTACAGTCGGGGGAACAAGACTGTCAGTTAATGGCGACAATACTTCTCCGAGAAGTGACTGAGGCGGCAGTTTTCATCCCAGAAGTTGCTAAGCAACATGAAGTATTTGTATGCATAATTGCTTTTGGAGTACTTGTGAGTGCTCATGCTAGATTCTGATTGGATGAAATAATTCAGAAATTCTTCGAGTGCTTCAACAAAGATTTGCTAAGACTGCCACTTATTCCCCCAACTGTGTAACATCAAGTTAAAAGTCACAGCTGGGGAAAATATTCTCATACTGTGTTGTCCCCAACAAAGTCTTTCAAAAATAAAATAAATAGAACAAACTCCTTCTGATGTATTTTAAATGAAAAACTTGGTACTTACTTTTTGCAAAGCACAGGTGCAACCTCTTCCCTGGTAAAGCCATCAAAGTTAAACAGTCTTTGTGCTAAAGCAGATGGACTCTCGTATTGCAAGTCATTGTACTCTCGTCCAGCAGAATCAGGAGGCAATCCTTCAGAAATTTTACTTACAACTTGTTCAGTTTTAACTCCTCCATTTAAAATTGCCTTAGACTCAGTAGGAGCCCCTTTACTCTTGACTGACGGAGGTTCACTATCGCCATTTGAATAGGCAAGTTTGTAATTTAGATTTCCATTGAGTTTAGTTGGTGAGTGAGATGTATTTTTTGCGGGTAGTGCAAAAGGAGAGGTTGCTAATGTCCTATGGCCAGAATAGGGGGTACCAGGAAGGCTACTTCCACTGGAAGAATATTTCCTGACATGCCCACATTTTCTACAAGTTAAATATTCTGACGCAGATGATTCTGTTGATGGATTGTAGTCCATGTCTTTCGGAGAATCAATGGGTTGTCCACAGTTTATGCAGCTCTTTGGTAAAGATTCTCTACTAGTTCTATGCCCTTCATTGGGATAGCTCTTTCTTTTATAACTTTCCGGTCTTGTAATTTTATCAGTCCTGCTTGAAGGATTATTATTATACACAGGAAAGTCTGTGATCACCCTTTCTACAACATGGTCTTGCTTTCTTCTGGAAAAAATACCATCAACACCCTCCTCTAATCCTATCAAACTCATGCGGCCAACAGTTCTGACATCGTCAGTGCTATTGCTAGTGCTTGTTCCTTTCTGCATATTTTTCTCTTCCTTCTTTTTGAAGTTTTTCCTGGGAAGTTGATCAGTGTGAGCACGGTTACGTGGATGCTGAGGTGCAGAAGCAGATCTCTTAAGTCTTGCTTGACAGATTGCTAGTTTAGGATCAGCTACTGTAAAGGGTCTGAGGTAAGGTCGAGCACGATCCCTGGTCCCAGGGTCTGTCGAAAATACAAGAACAAGGATTATAAACAAATTAAGTCCATAATGTTTGCTTTATTTATATGCCACTCCAGATGCATCAGGAAGACTGAGCTTTAACTTTTGGTGCAAGTACTGTATTTCTGGGATCATTTGAGCAACCATCATTAGATATCATATTAAGTTGGGATTGGCTAACATTCTCCAAAGGCAACCCTCCAAGTTAAGACCATTTTAGTCGCCATGGCGACTAAAATTTTGGAGCTGGCGACTATATTGGGACCGAAGTTGCCAGCATGGCGACTAAAATTGAGAAAAAGGATTGAAAGTGTGAGCTTAATTTAGGGACTAAAATTTTTCACTGGCAACCAAACTTGAGCAGTCAGTGGCCAAGTGGCCACTAAGAAAAAAATAAACTTGAAGGGTTGAAAGGTCACAATTAACCAATCATAGACGTTTGTTACCCAAATAATCTCAAATGTCCTTCTGTCAAAAGCTGTGTCAAAACAGAGGAACAAGCTTCTTTTTACTACTCTCCATCCCTCAGACAGAGATCTTGAAACATCATTAATTCCGTCCATAACATCACACAAATTTGTTGTTGAGTAGCAGTCTAGCCTGCTAATACAGCAGCCTCTCATTACAATGAGTGGCTGCTGCATTTGCAGGCCCTAACACCAGACTGGAGATGAGGAGAATAAAGAAAGTCATGACCAAAGGGATATTGCCTTAATGTACCATCACATTAACATAACTAACATAAATAAAGAATTGTGTGGCAATGAAAATATCTGAGAGAGTTATTCAAGAGACTTGTACATTGTGACAAACTATAATTACAAACAGTTCATCAGTTTGGGACTGTAAAGAGTATTATAACCATCTAATCAAAACTATGTTTCTGTACAGTTACCTACAGTACATGTTATTTACATGATTGTACAGTCAAACAATATAAAATATAATTTTTCGCTACTCAGTGTAATTTGTGTATAGGTGCATTCATGCATGAGTTTAAAAATATTGCATGCACAGACAGAATTCAAGTTAGCATATACTTCAAGCAAAAGGTTTTCTAAAAGAATTACAACTTGATCATAACTTTCTATACTTCAATGCAGTTCTCTTAAAATGGCATGATGATGTTCTTATAGTAAACAAATTTTATATCATCAAAATTTACTGATATCATAATTGAACTTAACAAATGAAAAATGGTGGATCAGAACCAGGAATATACAAGTGGGGTTTGTTATATGGAAAATTTTTGGTTCATTTGCAGTTATTAATTTTACATCAATTTCAAAAGCTCAGCATTGTTAAACCTGTAGATTTCTCAGCTTGATGTTATTGTAGTGACTGGTTGCATGTGCGACTCCATAATTATGCAAATTACTCAATCAACTGTACTGGTGATAATCAACACATATAAGACAGTAATAAAGCTTAAATCGTGCAGTGGTGAATTTAGCAAGTATTCAAATTTTTGTTCATGGTTACTAAGAAATTAAAAATCAATTTAATAGAAAACTGTATACAGTATTAAATTATCATCAAGCTAAAGCGTTCATAATATTCTCTACTGACAGTAAATGTCAGCTTAGTGTTAAATTATAATTCTTCCTTCTAGAAGAAATATATTTACATTTCATATCTAAACATGGAATTTTCAGACACAGCAAGAGTGCTTCTGTATCGTATAAGCTACCTATAATATCAAAATATAGTTTCATCAGAAGTAAGTTACACTATATTTTTTTTCAGCAACACTACAACACAGCACACTGAGTCATGCAATGTTAAACACCTTCAAAACACTCCATGCATGGTTGCCTACAGCATCATAACAATTTTAATTTCAGTCTTATAAAGTCAAACTTTAGCGAGAAAATATTGGTAAAATAGCACATAGAGATAACAATACAAGCTACTATATGAGGGGTAAATGTGGATCACAAATGTTAAAGGGAGACCTTAGGGGGAAAATCAATAAACGGAACATTGTGTCACCTTGACTTCACAGAGAATTAAAACATAACAAACACATCCTCCTTACCTAAAGTACATCTTCCTTTATATCTTTAGTTGCTTAACTTTTTTTCGAAGGTTTAAGCTTCAAAATTGTTCTAGCATTTGGCGCAAATGCTGAGCCAGAATTTCCAAAAACAAGCCATTACAGAGCAAACAAAAATTTGGCAAACCACAGAGAGTCAAATGAGGCAATATCATTAAAATCAGCTTTCATATCTCAGTTAATTGTGACACTGCAAGTCCTGACTTTTTAATATTGGCACTACACCAAAATAGATTATATATATTAAGGACGAGAAAATATATTAGCCACATCTTTGAAGCACACTTATGTAGTATACCCCACATGCTAAATTCTAAAGAAGGATGTATCTGAGTGAAAATAATAAGCATGAAACAGAAACCTGAACACACTCAAGACACTTGGTTTCCTGAGTGTGGGAACAAAATAGCAGAAAGTAAATATCTAATCAGAAGAAGTAATTAAGAAGTACTAAGTAACAGAAAGATGATAATTTAACTAGAGGTTGGGGTGTTTCATTCAAAGAATCTAACTTAACCAACCTTATCATGCTTCAGCCATAGTGAGAGCAGCATGCACGTAGTCCCCGTTCAAGTGTGCAGTATTATAATAGGATTCAAGTTTCACATTCTAAAAGGTCATGACATTGAAGATAGATTCACACAGGAAGTGTTTGTGGGAGAATTCAGCATTCCATTGCACAGTTTCAGCTCTTGAACTGACTTATATGTAAATATAGTAGTAGCAATGAATTAAACAATTGAATTTATTATTCACAAAAGTTTTGCCAACTTACGACACAACAATGACATCATTATATTGATGCTTTGTTATTTTCAATCCAAAATCAAACAAAGAACAGGAAGTTTAAAACTTCACTTCAATCATAAATAGAATACATGACTGTATGATCCCAAGTCAATTTTTTTCTAGGAAAAAGAGGATTCTCTTGATATCTAAGAACTGATATCCTCACAAATGTTTCTCAATTTTAACTCAATTGTAAATCTTAAATTAGTGAAAATTGTACACAAAATTCCCACCTTTTTCTTTAACTTTTAGCAGTTGTAAACTAATATCACCAGACAAAGTTATTAAGGTTTAAAACTTAAAATAACTTCTAAAAGAATACTACACACTAAAATGTTTCCTGTTTCCTGTAGAAAAGTCAGCCTACAATATTATTTGATTACAAACTTCCCTTTTTGATGAAAGAACTAGTACTCATTACAAAACAAAATAAATTTTCCATCACAGCATAGTCTTGTCAAATGCTCCATTTTATCACTTAACACTGAAACGGCAGCAGCTTCACAAATTCCTACCAAAAAGTGTAAGCTGTTAAGCCACCTTCTAGTTTATAATTATTAATTTAGTTAATTAAAATTTTCTTTAATACCAAACAGTAGATGTAGGAGTATGTATTCAATCCCATGTTCTTGAAAATTTGCCAACATGTCAATAAGGAGTTGTTTTCAAACAGTTGCACTTATCAATACAATATTAATTATTGCTTTGTAACAATCTAACTTTTACATGTATTTTCAATGATCTGTTGGAGACAGGATTTATTTACTAGCTTGCCTGAAATTCTGAAAAAAGAGCGTGCCTAAAAAAACCTTTCAATTTATTGCATGGGCCAATAGTGATCAAGAACTAAATTCTCCTGCTGGTGAACTAACTAGTTGAGGTAAATAATAGGTTTAGGGTATGGTTCACCCAACGTTTCCTTGGTAGCAAAGTGGATAAGGGGTTGGACAGCAAATCCAGGGGTTGAGAGTTCAAATCCAGTGCAGGTTTACTTAGTAAAAAGAAACAAAAAAAGTTTATAGTACTTAGTGGAGGGGGTCATAAAACATCAAGAGAGGGGAGGTGTTTAACTTTTCTTCTTATTAACCTAGTCAATAACCTAGTCAACTCCTTATTAACCCAAATATACGCAATATAGAGCGACGAAAAACGCGTATTTTTACTCGTATTATATTTTTCCGAGGACCATAAGAGGGTGGAATGCACTCCCTGCGGCGATTGTTGAGTCCGACTCTCTTGTGTGTTTCCAGTCTGGACTGCGCGAGCATTTTTATTAATTAGTGGTTTACCCATAGAATTTTAGAATTTTTAGATTTAGAATTTTTTTTAATTTAGAATTTTTCAGTTATTATATATACATGTACATATTGTATTTTACTTATTTTTAGACGTTGGTGTGATATCCGTATGGACTTTTTACCAACATATTAAAATGTAGATGTAGATGTAGTATAATATATCTGAGATCAAAAATTAACTGCAACAATAATAAATAAATCTTTTTTACGTAGTCAGATACATGCAAAAATGAAATAGATACCACAACCACACTCATTCATGACTAGACTATCTTCTCTGTAACAACAATATCTGTTACTAAGCACATCATCTTATAATGCAGACCACTAAATATGTTGCAAATGATATCGTGATATCATGCCCTGTCTTTTATGACACCTTTTAGTTATCTTATCTCCACATCTGTCTCAAGCATAAGTGCAGTGACACAGGATTTCATTATAAGATACATTTTATTCATCTACCCATATCAGAGATCAAATTGCTTTATCACTGTCAGTCAAAATCACCTACTCCTGCTCCAGAAAAACTTCTACAAATTCGAATGTTTGTATTTTCTAAATAAAATTAATGCAGAGAAGGGGAAGGGGAAGGGGGTGGGGGAAAGCTGAGGTCAAGCAAAATAACAACTTACAATGCATTCATTTACTCCTTCTAGAGGGGGGGGGGGGGGGGTGTGAACCCCCCCCCCCCCAAATTTTATACAAAAAACGGACATTTAATTTAAAAAAAAAAAAATAAAAAAAAAAAAAAAAATTAAAAAAAAATCTTAAAACCAAAAAGGAAAAAAAAACAAAAACCCCCAACCCTTTTCCTTTTCCCCCCCCTCCTTCTAGCTCTCACTGAAGCACAAGGGATTGCCTTTGTGCTAGGAATTCTGTAGCAAGGGAAACAGTGAGCTTTGCTTCCCCATCTTAGACCCTCGTGTTTCTAAGATGGAGGTGAGGGCTATATTTATTGAGGGTCTATATTTATTGAGGGAGGTGAAGGCTATATTTATTGGGCCCAGCTATAAATAACAATTGTTTTGTTAGACCCCATGACACACACAGAGATAATTTGCCATGGTCTGGAGACACCTGATTTCATCATGTGTGAGTCCACTTCTACCAAGCAGTAATTGTTTCCTGGGGAAGTTACCCGTATATAGCTTGGTTGTCCCAGGAAATTGTTTGTAATATAACATCTTGAGACATATCATCTGATACATTCTCAACAAATGGCAGAAAAAGATCAAAAATGTTAAAGTTGGCAGAAATGATGTTTTTTCTATAAAGTTCTAAAATTCTGGGTAAGACTGAAGTGTTTTCCGTTTATGTGTTTATAGTACATCCTGCACATCGATCGGATAGGCTCAAGGAGTCAAATTTAGCTTTATTGATTGTTGAAATTTCCTCATAATCCAGCATTTTTTCACAATCAACTGGGCATTTTTCCGACAGGTTTAATTTTTTTTCTCAAAATCATGCTTGAAATTTGGGGGTGCGGCTTATCTACGAGTGCGGCTTATACACGAGTTTTTACGGTATACTTGTATAGCTGGGTTGTCCCAGGAAGTTGTTAGTAATATAACGTCTTGAGACATGTCATGTGATACATTCTTGCCCAAATAAAAAGGTTAGTTGTGGTGAGACACCCTTCTCTCCTGGACTTAGTAACAGGAAGATTTAAAAGACATTGCATAATTAACCAAAATATGCAACATTTATATTTAAGATTTCCACAATTTGAAAATTTTGGATCGACAAGTTGGTCACATTCCCCTTTTTCTTGGTCAAAAAGACATTAAAAATATTAATTTGATGATAAACTCTTAAATGAACACATGGTACAGTGTATTCATAACATATAGTTGAATCCCAATTTCTCAAACCCTGGATTTCCCAACCCCCCTGTTACCTTGAGTCAAAAGTCATTTCATTTGGATTTGCATCATTCAGCCACACTGCAGCTTGACCCCTGATTTTTCAAACTCTCAATTTCTTGAGCCAATTTTTGACTCCCGTGAAGGTTTGAAAATCTGGATTCTACTGTATCTACATGTAAAATTAGAATAAAAGTAAAATATTTCCTCACCATCCCTTAGTCGGAGTTTCAAGTTATCTTGTGTGGTGCGAATGCTTTCTACAACTTAAATAATAAAAACATTTTGTTAAGAACAAGTATTGAAAAAACCATTTAAATATCAACTGTCAACTATCCGCTGACAGTTGAAATACAGCAATTTGATGTTCTTAAAACAAATATTACCCGTAGACCCAGAAGTGAAGCTTTGAGGGCTAATATGCTATTTTTAAGGACATCAGATTTCCAAGGGGCAACTATCAGACCGATATACTGTACATGTATACAGTTCTGAGACAAAAACACTTTTGACTATCATTTTTATTGTTCATCACTAAATTTTCTTCTGCATACCTGCTCAAAAGCGAGCATCTTGAATTATTTCTTTGTTTACATTTAGGATAAGGGACTTAACTGACAGCCAAAATGGTACAAAACAAACAAAACCAGACAAAATACCCACTAAATGCAGTGAAAATAGTGGGGTTTTTCTGTCTGTCTGTTTGTTCACAAAAAATATCACAGACGAGTACTATCCATCCGAGTATTTTTCCTGGAAGGCCAGCCACTATGGGTTGTTATAGTTCACCACTAAATTTTCTCCGATTCTGATTGGTTTAAATTGAACACGTGACGCGATAGTGCCCGTCCGCCGGAGGGCACTATCAGCCCATAGTGCCCTCCCGTGAAAAATGCCCGGATCGATAGTGCCCGCCCGTGACTGTTTTTTGTAAACAAGCTGCCTGCAGACAAAAAAACCCAACCAAATTCACTGCATTTAAGGTGGCTCGTACCAGTTTTTCTTGCGTGGGAAGTCTGGTGACTAGCGCGCGCGTCACGCTTCATACCCACGAGTCACGCACGAGATTTAAAAAGGAAAACAAACATGGCGGCCCAGCGCAAGGTTGCTTTTCTTCAATTTAAGAAAAAATTCCGCGTTCAACTGAAGCTGTTTCAACAAGAACATTTTAAGTAAACTTTATTTTCGTCATTTAAAATGTTTTCGGATCTCACTGCCCGAGTTACAAAAGGCAAATTCGCATGTGCTACGATCGATCTTGTCGGAGATCGTGAGACAATTCCACTTTTGTCGTTTTAACTTATTTGAGCTCTCTGTCAAACACATGATTATTCAGACAAAGAAATACTTAAAAGTAAGACTTAAGAGGCACAACTGTTGCCAACTGAAACTGGCTAAATCCCATGAAATCCTGAGCCGAATAGTTTCGCAGACAAAGCGAGGGAAAGTCCACGCGTGTTGGGCGCGTATGTGCCCGCAAAGATCAGCGGTAGTCAGAACTGAGCATGAGTAAATACCAAACTTTTAAAATCGAAATTTTGAAGTGCATGGAAACGCGCGTGGGAATTATTGAATTCGCGAAGGCTTTAGCAAGAAAACTAACCCGATGACCCCTACTTTTTATTGCCCTAATATTTTTCTTTTTTGTAAAGGAAACTTCAGAAAAAATCTAAAAAAATTCTACGAAAGGAATTTTTAATTACTTGCAAATTGCCCTTTTTTGCATTTGCAGAAAATCCGCTTCGTAGAAATTTTTTAAAATAATTATACAGTTTCTTTTTCAGATGCCAAAAGTTATGACGAGAAAAAAAATGGGGGTCATCGAGTTAGTTTTCAAGATATAAGCACCGGAAGCTGAAAAAGGGTCCGAAAAATCATTGGCTATCGTTGCCATGGTAACCTCTGATGACGTAATTATTGGTGTTTTGGATCAAAAACACAATGGGTAATGTAATCATACAAAAATTTTCTTACGATCTTTAATTAATTTTTTGGCCATTTTCTTCCAAACGTCGCACAGTTAAAAACCTGAAAACTGGTGCGAGCCACCTTAATGGGTTTCTCGTTTGGTTTTGTTTCGTTTGTTAAATTTCGGCTTTCAGTTGAGTTTTTTATCCTCAAAAGTAAAAATAATTCACGATGCTTGTTTTTGTATGTGCACGGAGAAGAAAATTTAGTGGTGAACAATAAAGACAATAGAGTGTTTCTGTCTCGGAACTATCGGTCTGATAGTTGCCCCTTGGAACATCAAATTTCCGCGGGGCATCTATCAGCCGATAGTTCCTCGACAGAAACACTCTATTGTTAAAATAGTGTCTCTCCGTGAATGAACACTATCGCATCATGTGATCAATTTGAACCAGTCAGAATTGCAGAAAATTTAGTAGTGAACTATAATTGCATATATTAAATAGTATATTGTACATGCTATTCTTTATGCACAATATTTAATAAATCCACAAAGACTAGGCAGTTTTTCTATTTTATAATTAAGATTAGTGTACATGTATGTTATTTGGAGATGCTAGAACCATAGTGCTATTTACAGTCTGAATTCAAATAATGTAGTGGCATCCTCCAGCATTTTTGTATTGCTCTTGTCTTGGTTATTTGCTGGCACTTACCTTGATTTGTGGTTAAATGAGTAATAGGTTGACCATTAACCTCCAAAATGACGTCTCCAGCAAAAACCTGAAGACAGAACAGTAGATGTCTAAATATCAATCTGCCTCCCGCTCATTATAACGGTTTTTAAAAATAAATGTACAATTGCATATCTACACATATTTGCTCATTTATCGATGCTTGAAAATAATATTGTACATTGTCCATAAAATTTACTATATTAAGCTAAAATTATCGCATTTTTACGGGTAAGCAGTCCCTAAAATGCATCCATAAAAGGTACAATTCTGTAAACTTGTACAGTACTATCCCAGCCTTTCAATACAATATAATGTAATTAGAGTAAAGACAATTTGCCAGTAAGAAAAACTTGCAACTATTAAAAGGAATTATAGGAAAATTATGGGAATAAGTATATGGCAAGCATTTTAGTCTTCTTTGGTTTGTTAGTGCTGTGTAACAAGGTGCAATAATAGGCTTTGTGGTTTCCAAAACGGATGAAATTTAAAACATTTCTTAACTTGCAGTATACTCATGTTAGAAATTTTATGAATTTTTCACAAGCTTTAACTTTCGAAAATATAACATTAATATTTCTCTTATCAGTTTTAAAATTACAGCAGCAGCACATGTACATGAATCAAGTGTTTGTTTTGCATAAATAACCATTATTTACATTTTCTACAACTATTACATGCAGTGATTAATTTTCTCCCAATCTGAAACAAAACAAATCAGTTTCGAACAAACATTTTTTGCTTGAAGCTGTCAAAAATACCACGTGCTAAGCTTGTGTCTAACAAGAAATCCAGGTTCAATTTTAAGTTTTTTTTGGGACGAAGGCAAACAAACTAAATTTAATAAGATAAGGACGGAGCGAAGCAATAATCTATGCCACATGGAGGATTGTTGCATGCAAGGAAACCATATGCAAGCGCACATTTCGCCGCAAAACAAGATTTCAATTATGCAAACTGTCAACTTCCTACCATTTCAAGCAAGAGTTGTGTTCGTTTCAACCAATGTATTTATTACTTTTTTTGTTTGCCCATTCAGACAGGGCGGGTTGGAAGGTTTAGTTGCCCGGCAGGATAGTAATTGCCGCGGGCATTTTCTATTTTCAATCGAAAATCACAATAAAGACACGAAACGCCGGTGAGAAATTTCAACCACAACTGCAAAAAATAAGAACCGGACCAAACGGTTTAAAAACCATTCGCTAATTTCCCAACTGTAAATTAAACACAACCTTATTTATTGAACTAAGTGGACAGAATGTGACTAGGTTTACATATGAAAGCTGTTTTTATGTGCAAAAATAAATAAGCTTTGGGTTAAGTATTGAGTTTTACATACAATTGAGCAACGATTTTAAATATCCCAATTAAGTTCAAGCATATTTACTAAATTCTTCCCTAAATGTTCCCAAATTAAGAAAAAGCCATCTTAAACTACTGTCGCAATAGTATGTATAAGGTTAATAAATTGCATAAACGACCTCGCAACGATTAGTTAGGGACGAACATAAAGGTCTCTATCTTTGACACGAAGAGCCGTGTAAACAGCCTATATCACTTGAACAACAGATTATAGGTCCACAGACTACAATCTAAGTAAGCCAATATGGAAGACTTCGTTCGATGAAATAAAATAAATAGACTTAATGGCAAGGTTTGGTATTTTAATAACAAAAAGCCGAGTAAAAACAAAATAAACCACGGGCTTTATTTTCGCGTCGAAACGAATTTGCCACGTTGAATTGAAGTCCGACAGTAGGAAATGCTCGCGAGACGAGAAAAATTTTCAGGTCCGCAAATATTACCACGAAGAAATGGCTTTCCTATAAGCAACATGCAGTAATTAACTGTGCTATGCTGTTTAAAAATCCTTGATATAATAAGCGTAAATTGAAGTTCAGGTAGAATCAAAATGAACACACTTCACCTTTCCCGTTAGTTGTGCCGAGCCATTTTGAACCAAAGCACAGACCATAGGAGGTAGATGAGTATCCACTCCACCGATAACACTAAACCCAAATCCACCAAGAGGATGCCTTTCAAGCTCTACATATCTATCATGAGCCATTACTCGACTCCTTCATGCACAGTCGGCAAATTCATTTCTTCTGCGAGGTTGTTACTCGGCCATAAGGATCACCCGCCGGTGTGTCGACACTTCGGACATAAACCGAATATCGCACGAATGTTCACGAACGTTATCGGGATGCTTTTGGCTGGCTGGTCGGATACCCGGTCGGAAAATATTGACGGCTCTCGAAAAGAATGTCTGACAACAGCCCTGATAGCGGGAATGTATTGCTTCTATGTCGCTTGATTTCACGGTGTCTGTTACAAATATTCTGCTTGTTTCGAAATTAATTCCTCCTATAAACATTCATCATCCCAATTTCCGGAAATGCGTCACGACATTGACGTATTTGGTTTCCCAAGGAATACTTGATTAAAAACACAGATTATTTGCGTCTGTTTATTCAAAACTTATCCATATTAATAAAGGATAAATGTTAAAATACTGGGAAGGAAATTTTTAGCCAAAATTCAAGTCGTCAATTCCTCCAAAAGGCGGGCACCGGAAGTGGAGAGGTGATACCGGAAATATAAACCAAACCTGTCATGATCCGGTTCGTACGTCATCACGTGACATTCACAGGACACTGATCACACAACGACACAACATAACCTTATTGCGACTTGCAGAAAGAAGATCTTTCGAACGTTCGGCTTTACCATGCTGGAGAAGACGTATTGGGAGCAGTTTTTAGACACGGTGGAGCCTCATTTGCCCGAATATCTTCACTGGAACGAAATATGTGTAAGCTGTGCTTATTTGTGAAGTAATTTATGTCTGACAAACGTGGCTATTTTGAATGATTCTGTGAACCGGTGTATTTGCCGTTACATAACAACTTTACTCTTACCTCAAAGCTGTAGTTCAGAAACAACATGTAATTTCAAAGTGTTAAACTAAGTTATGTGCGTTGCTTGAATTGTGATGCTTTTTTGTTTCTCTCCAGTGGTCGTTTGTGTATTACCTAGCTGAGGCGAGGCGGCACATTCATCGATGGTGCCGTGGAATGGAGGCCTGGGAGGTAAACTATAATTTCCCGTAGTTTTATTAGATAATTAAGCTCACATGTAAGTCTCTCATGCATTTTCTGGTTGATGTGTAATGTTGTTCAGATGTCCTTAGATTTCTCATTCTAGAATTTTATTTGAAATTATTAGGTCTTGTTGCTCGCATGAATTTTTATCCCTGAAATAACACATTCTGTTCCAAATGGCCAAAGGTCATTCTTAGTTATCATTTAACTCTACAGGTTTTTTTGCTAGCTCATGCAATTGGATCAGATCTTTTTATAGCTCTTGGTAAATGTGTTGGGAGCATACATGTATTTATAATGCATTTATTTCATTCAATTTTTTATGAAGGCTTGTGGCCATATTATTTTGACAGGGCTGTTTTGCATGAAAAATTGAACTTATATCTCTCATATGTGCAATATGGGCCCGCATGAAAACTCTCAACAGAGTAATCTCTTCACACATGTACCAATATGAGGTTTATTACAGTACTGCAAGCTAGTAGATATAATTAACTATTGCTGGTTTGCAGCTGACATCACAGCAGCCATGTTGGATGACAGGAACAAAGCGTTCTCCTTTGGGAACTAAACTTTTTTATGATGCAAATTCCGCAAAAACATGTTTTATTGTTTTGTCATCCCACATGGCCGCCTTGTGACGTGGTTGCAAACCAAGAATACTGGAACTGTGGTGGTTATTGTACTTGGAAATTAAAACTGCCTTGTTGATACAATATGTTGATACAGTCAAAGCCTTCTTAACGGACACTCTCGTAAGCGGACAGCTCTACTTACGGCCACCTTGTTTGAAACCCCGTTTTAACTCCCATACAAACTCTGTATTTTTGCATTCTTGTAAGCGGACATTCCAGTAAGCGGCCGCAGACACTTTCAGAGATTACGACTTAGACTTTTTCTTTGTTTTTAAGCTCCTGTAAGCAGAAACCCCAAAGAAAATCCTATTAACAACCTCTGGATCTTGTGTTTATCAATAAACTTCACATCCACGTTCGTCTCGATGACTTTAAAGTAACTACAGTACCATATTTCAGTGCTTGTTTTGTCCAAATCCAGGTCCGTCCGGTTATTGTTAGCAGGGCAGGCTCCCTTTAAGCGGCCATTTATCCCCTACACCTGTAGTGGCTGCTTATGAGAACCCTTCTCGTAAGCGGACACTTTTTTCGCGTCCCGAGGGTGTCTGCTTACGACAACTTCGACTGTAGCGAATGACTGAGGGAGACCAAGTACAGTATGTCCAATGTGTGTTACCAGAAAATATCCACAAAACTACCCCCTCTCAAGGTAAAAGCATGGGAACCAGATTATAGCAGAGGAGCTGTATTTTACATTTTTTTACTATTACCACCCTCTCAAATAAGCCCCCCCCCCCCTGACAAGTGATGATGCCCTACTGGGATTGCTGTACAGGCCCCCATCCCATCTGTTTCAAACCTTTTCATGCTACAATTTTGAAAGGTCTGCATTTTGCTGACAGTATTTCAACACAAGTCTTATACACCCTTTTAATAAGTCGAGGGGCCATGAATTTTTATTTTTCTGCAAATGACGTCATTAATAAAATATTCAAAAAGACACCTTGGCTTATTACAATGGTAGATACTTCATTTAAATATGTTGAGGCGCAGATGAATATTTCATTAACAACGTCATTCGCGGAAAGTTAAATATTCAAAATGGTGTCTCGACTTATTAAAATGGGGTCTGTCCATTTCATGAGTTCGAGTTCGAGTTACAATTTCGAGTTGAGTTCGATTTCGAGTTAGAATTTTGAGTTCGAGTTAAAATATCGAGTTCAAGTTGCTTGCGATTAGCTCCACTCTGGTTTGCTTGCGGTTAGCTCCACTCCTATTTGCTTGTGGTTAGTTCCAAGTGCTCCTATTTGCTTGTGGTTAGCTTTCATTTGGTGATAAGGGCGATACTATGCGTGAACAACTGGGAAATGTTACCCCATAACTCGAACTCGAAATTTCTAACTCAAACTCGAAATATTTAACTCGAACTCGAAATTTCTAACTCGAACTCGAAATTTCTAACTCGAACTTGAAATTTCTAACTAGAACTCATAAATTCGATACACTCATTAAAATGGTGTATAGTTTGTCATTTTCCATTATCCTCCATGCCACTGTTTCAATACCATGTCACTTGGTATTAATCACATGGTACTTCTCTTTATACAGATTGTTGTCAACACTGTGACCTACTGCTTCTATGTCTGGCTTGTAACAGAAATTCTACGCTGGGTGATTGGATGGGCATTCTTTCGTGAACAAAGTAGGTATACCATAATGATTCGATTTAGCGCCCGGGGCGCTTATTTACTTTTGGCACCTTAAAGGAGGGCGCTTATTCGAGACAGGGCGCTTATTCAGGAGAGGGCACTTATTTAATTTTTTGTGAAACAACCAAATGTTCAAAACAAAACTTAAATATATTTTAAAATAACTAGCAATAACAAAAACTGTAACTTACAGTAACAAATTGTTGAAAGTTCAGTTACTTTTACAAGAATTGTTCATTTTAGCAGTAAGTACAGTTGAACCCCAGTAACTCGAACTCTGAACGGAAACAAAAAACAGTTCGAGTTAGCGGGGTTTTCGAGTTAACCGAGTAAAAATGACTGAAAAGTTGGTGCAAGGGAAATGGAAGTTAGTTCGAGTTAGCGGGGTTGTTCGAGTTATCCGAGTTCGAGTTACCGGGGTTCTACTGTATATACATGTACGGCACGGTGAATGTTCATGAGTTTATCTTTCCGACGTCGACGACTTCAGTAGGGTCAGTTAGCCACAATAGAAGCGCTTTTAAGAATAGGGACGCGTATAAGAAAGGGAGCGCTTATAAGAATGGGGGCACTTATTGGAATAGGGGCGCTTATTAACAAAAACACATTTGAAGGGGGCGCTTATTCAGAAGGGGGCGCTTAATCGAATCATTACGGTAATAAAATTAAGTCTGCCCCACTCAGTAATATAAAATGTAAAAAAAAAGTAGATACATGGGCATTTCTGCAGTAATTAGGTCAAGAATGATGTACATGTACATTAGAAATTTTGTATCTCTTAAGTCATTCAGAGTGTTTTACTTACGTTGGTAGACCCACATTAAACATTAACAGAAGAATCCCGATTTCTTGAACCTCCAAATTAAATAATAATAATAATAGTAATTATTGTTTTGACAAATCAGGAGTTTGAGAAATCAGGGGTGAAATTGACTGAGTGAAACAAATCCAAGGGACACAAGGGAGGGGGAGCAGGGATGGTGCAGTGGTGAGAGCCCTTGCCTCCTGCCAATGAGGCAAAGGTTTGATTCCTGGACCCAGTGTCATATATGTGGGTGGAGTTTGTTGTTGGTTCTTGTCTTTGTACCAAGGGGTTTTTCCTTTGTTTTCCATTTTTCCTCCCTCTACGAAAAAGAACACTTCTAAAATCCAATTGGATCAAAAATCCGAGGGCCACAGGTTTTTCAGTCGCAAGACTGTTACATGCAGCCCTTGTTAAACAAAGTCAATTTTTTTTTATCTTTTTATTTTTTGTTATTTTACAATTTTTGGTTCATGTAACTGGGAGGTTCCAGAATTTGAGGGTTCAAGATAAATTATCAGGAAATATCTTCTATTTTTTTCTCTAAAATTTTACATTTATTCAGGTCTCATAGAAAGAATAAAGAAAGGATTTTTTAAACTGTTAAGAAGGATGCCGTACTTGAAAACCAAGGTGAGAATATCGTGTCTTAGTCAATTAAGTCCAAACCTGAAATTAAAATAAATATGGTATTAATGTTTCATCCAGGCAATAACCCCATAGTTGCCGATTTCTTTTATCATTATCACCTGCATGTACAGGAAAAATGGGTATTGATCACTTAAGCCTTGTAGCAGAGGCCCCTGAGCATTTTGGAATGTGGGAGGGGGGAGGGGTAGCTAAGACTGTCCCAAAAATACTCGGCAGGTTTTTATTTAAAGCAAATTTTTCTCGTTCTAGCAACCTTTTTGTTTTCTGATCATTTCCTAGATGAAAGATTTCCTTAAATTCTCCGATTGTTGTTCGAAGGCCATGCGAACATTTCTGATCATTTCTCAAACTATTCCGAAGATGAACAAAGTTTACCGAAAACTTTCAAGAAAGTTTTGAATACCTTATTGACATTACTTATTTTCGCGGGAACTTTATTTCGCGAAAATGGAACGGGCATATTTCGCGGGACTTAAATCTCGGGATTTGGCCAAAAAAGTATGATTAAAGGAACTAATTTTCACGAAAATTGTTAAATAATGTTCTACATTAATTAAAAAACAGTAAGTTGATTTTAGTTTTCCACAGCAATTGTTTTTAATGACACTGAACAAAACCATATAACAAAACGAACTTAAAACAGTTTGACATGTTCCTTTGTAACAAAGTAGAGCCTTTTTGATGACTATACCAAGATAATAATGTAATAAACTGACAGCAACGTTGATAAGTCATAACAAATTATATAGAAGGGTATTAAAGTTCGCGTCATTATTTTTCGCGAGAACCTTTTTTCGCGGGTCTTTAATTTTGTGATTTTCAAAAAAATCGCAAAAATTAAGTCCCGCAAAAATAAGTAACAATAAAGTATGTTGAAC
This sequence comes from Oculina patagonica, assembly GCF_052425735.1. Classification (NCBI taxonomy): domain Eukaryota; kingdom Metazoa; phylum Cnidaria; class Anthozoa; order Scleractinia; family Oculinidae; genus Oculina; species Oculina patagonica. The sequence goes on along the minus strand of NC_135761.1, from coordinate 55,907,682 downwards.
TCACTCACGACACGGAATATCTTGCCAAACCAATTTTAGGCTGCGCTCGTGATATTTTTGGCACCAAAATGGGGGGGGGGGGGGAGGCTACAGCCCCCCTGCCCCCCTGCTCTTCTGCCTGTGTGTAGTGATAAAATTAATAATGATAATGATTAGTTTTTCTTGATTTCTACTCAACAAATCTGTACTCCAGTTATACTGTAGCTTATTTCCATGATACAAAAAGAATAATATGGAAAAAGTGTTGATACATTTAACTGCATTTTGTGCCAAATGGCGATATCAATACACCCTGCGAGCAGAGCCCTTTCTTTTCCAGTGATATACGGAAAGGGCTCTGCAAGAATCGTGTCAAATCTTTGTTGAGCATGCGTGAGGTTTATGCGATGCTTAAGCATTTAGCTTGCGTGAGGACCACTTAATCTAAGCATGTGCGCTGAATGGCGTGTCAGATCGTACATGGCAGTGTGAACAAAGTGTTTGTTTTACAAGTTCTTTTCTTCAAAGAGCGTCTGAGGTCCATCAGTAAAAACATGCGAAGCACCACTTGAGGTTGTATTAGTGGCTTAATGGTAGAGATGGCGATTCAAACCATGCATTTTCTTCTTGGTTTGGGAAAAAAACGAGATCTTAAATGATCCACAAGCTGCACGCGCGCACAAACAGTAGCAGATGGCGAGAGCAATCGTCAGCTCTAGTCCTTTTGAGAGCGTACTGTGGGCTTCGTCTTGGCCATCAGTTTTTCCAAACTTTCAGGGGCTGCGACGACTTCAAAGAAATGACCTGATTTATGCAGAGCCTCTTTCTACTTCCCAAATCTCAACCAAAGGGAAGTTAAAAGAGGCTCTGCTTGCAGGGTGATATAGATATCTAGATAGAATAACTAATGGTTGCTTTTTCAATCTTCTGGCAGATAGCCAATGAGATGCAACAAACACTGGATGAAATGGGAAGGGTTGCCTTTCCAGCAAGACCTGGGGAAACCTTCCATATGACAGTAAGTTATTCTGCTTATTAATGCCTTGAATGCCGCAATCAGGAGTGAGTTGCATGTGTAGTTTGCATGTAGTAAGTGTAAGAAATTTTTATAATTGATTCTATTTAGTTTAAACTCAGTGATCAATTCTGTAGCATTTTTCATTTGTTTGTCGAGTACTCATTTACCACTTAATTTCATTTTCAGCTACCAGCAAAAGGAATGAGTGAGGTTTGTACCATACTGTATTTCAAGCATTTATAAAATGAACTGTTGTTGCCAAGCTCCTTTAGAACCATAGTTTGTAATGTTATTTTTTGGGGGGGCTCATCTTATACAAGCACACTAAGTGCTTTGCATTCCTTTTTTTAACTGAACTATTTCTCACATTATTTGAGTTATGATTCATCCAATCGGAAGATTAACTGTCCACTTTCATCATTTTATCCAATGTTCAGAGTGAAAAAATTAATGTTGTTTGTTTCAAGCAAAATTTTCACTCCGATGAAGGTGCACAGGGGCCACTAAAAATAAGTGAAGGCGAAACTTCAGATCGAATGAATAATAACTCGAATAAACTCTGAATATTCCAATCGCTACAGACAAAGTGTATTAATTTATTTCTCACACGTGTATGCTTTATTTATCTTCTATAGAAAGAACTAATGAAGGAAATAGATGATTATTTAAAATTGGGTAAGTTCATTTTTTCAAATTATGAATAATTATATAAAATCATATATTTGAACTGCGGTGAAGAATAAACTTAAATAAGCAGTTGCGAAAAGAATGAGGCTTGACGGGACCCTGACCTCTGACCTCTGCGATACTGGTGCAACACTGTGTTCATGACTGCAAGAATCTTCTCTTCGTTTTTTTTTTTTTTTTTTCAATTTTTCGATCAAGTCAAGTTTGTTCAACATTGTACATGCAGAAGGAAGTGTGAACATTCTGTTGATATACTGTACATTAACTAGAGGTTTCATCAATATTATTGATACACAGATTGACTTTACTTTATTGCCAGGTGATGTGAAATGGCAGGAAGGACGTGTTTCTGGAGCAATTTACAATGGAGGAAAAGAACTAACTGATGTACTTACTAAGGTGAGGAGGGAAGTGGTTTTTAGAAGCCCAGCTGCACAGGCGTGTCTCTTTGAATGCTAATTTCTTCGCCAACTGACAAGATTGTGAATTTTATCTATTATGGTAGTGTAACCCAACAGAGTTGTACAGGTTGTTACTTGGCCAAGTAATGATAGTTTCACTGAGTTTTGATAAATTTGCAATTTGCAGGTGTATGCCAAGTATACATGGGCAAATCCTCTTCATGTTGACATCTTCCCTGATGGTAAATATATTTCAGACATATTGATGATCCTATTGCTAGACCTTTCAGATGTGACATGCAAATTGTTTTTAGTACTCTTTCAATTATTTAATAGCACATTGTGGACTCAAGAACTCTAACTTGAATGTTGTTAATAAATCATGTCATATTTCTATACATGTGTAAGAAACCATGCAAACATCACCTCTCCAAACTAATGTCTAAAAATATTCTTCATGGCAATTTTAAGAATCATGGACAATCCGTTTTTATTAGTAGGGAGAAACTAAGTTTAACCCAATTTTAACCCCTTTTCAAACTTCTAGGGAAATCCTTACCCCTTGTACATATCTGACAGTTAACCTACAACAGCAGCAACATTCATTTTGGATGGCTGTAATATCATTGCAAATCACCATATTCTCAGAACTTCCCTTAACTTGAAGTATGTGATAGACTGGCACAGACTGATTTGTCACATTTCTAAACACCAGGAAGAGAGATGAGAGTTGGTTGCATTTTCTTTGGCAATTTTCAGTTTTTATTATTTTTTAGTACCATGCAGTATTTGGAACTTTGTTTTTATTATTGAGGGTTGAAATCTCGCAGTTGAGGAATTTTTGAGTGAATTCAAGTTGTTTTGGAAATGTGATGAAACATGAAAGTAAAGGTTTTAACTCCTTGCAAAAAGTACACAGTGCATTATAATTATTAATTAAAATAAATTTGATTTCTGACAGTGCGGAAGATGGAAGCAGAAGTTGTTCAGATGTGTGTTAATATGTTCAGAGGAGGAAAGGATGCTTGTGGAACTGTGAGTATTATGCAATAAATTCTAATTGTTAGATCGGAAGACATAAGGGGACAATTCTTCGCAATTTGCAGCTTGAAAACTGCTTTGAATTGAACGGACAAGTTTCAAGGACTTGTCTATCAAAATTAAGGTTGGCTTACAAGAGGGGACAAATCTATATAATTTATTAGTGCTCCCATGCAAACTCGTCATGGGAATTGTCACAGGTAATTAATAATTCATGGGAATTGCCCCTTCATGTGTGCTGTCCTTTCTCTAAGACTCAAACATCCACCACTCAACATTTGTTACATTAAATTAGCCTGAATATATCATTTCCAAAAATTGTAAATTGTAAACTACAGTCACCTCTCTCTTAATGGACACCTCTAAGACGGACACCTGGTGATGGTCCCTGCCGTTTTTGTGGGGGCAAAGCCGCCACATTGTTATCGACTGCGGGATTTATTTATTTATTTATTTATTTGTGTGTGGGTTTGCTTGTGTCACGTGGTCTTCTGCGAGAGAGCCTGGGGATGAGTCGGCGGTGCGTGTCGAGTAGGCCATATTGGATTTTGGCGTGTCGTACGTTTCGTGTGGTTTCTTTGATTTTACTGAGCTGTTCTTGAAGTTGCTCGTCATTACAGCAGCTGGGGAAGTCATACTAGCCAAAATTTCGTTTGGCTGGAAGTCTGTGCAGGTTGCACATCAATTCAAGAGGAGCTTTTACGCTTACGCAAGCCAATATTGAAAGCCGCAGAAACAGCACAATTTAATACATTTGTACTTGAATCAGTCTATATGGCTATATGTTCTGATATATGTAAATTATTCTGCAATGCATACCTACGGAGCGATATAATAAACAAACCATTTTAGTGCTACTGGTTAAAAAAGAAAAAAAAAAGGAAAAAAGAAAAAAATTGTCCCCTCTGGGATTCGAACTCGGGCCTCTGGCGACCTCTCGTTCCCCAGTCAGATGCCTACCCAACTGCGCTACTCTTACATTCTTAATGACGTAAGGGCGAAAATATCGTATATCAATGTAATAGACATTCCGCTGTTTATCTGTTATCATGTGCATCAAAGAAATGTTTGAATCACCTGCTGCTTATAAATTTTCAAGGAATGAATTTGCAAAAAATCACAAAGATTATTTGCCGCAATAAATAGCAGCCTTAAGGTAATTGAATGTACTAAATGAATTCACAAAAAACAAGAATCAAATTTGAAATTATCAAGCCCCCACACGTACGCATCGCGGACCGATTTTTCAATCATTTTACTGTAACAAAACTCTCTGTAAGACGGACACCTCTCTAAGACGGACAACGGACACTTTGAAACCGCCAACGGACACGCACAAGAAGTTATTTTTTTAGTGAATAATACTTCGAAACTTATGTCAACATATAGCATAGTAAGTCAGCGCCTTTAGAATACCAAACTTACCAAAAGCAGTCCGCTATAACGTATTACTTCACAGCTTAAGTATATGGCACCAAAGAGATAGTTTTCTACTTACAGTATTACCGTTTGTAATGAACAAACAAGTCAAATTTCTGATATTAATTTTGTTCCACTTAATAGGTTTTGCTAAAGTAAGCCACTCGAAACAGACGTGTATTCGTTGTGCATAGCCGTTTGGCTTTATCTTCTTAAAATTTCTGGTGTCACGTTACCTCGACTCTCTATAAGGCTGACACCTCTCTAAGACGGACAGTTGGGGCCGGTCCCGACGGTGTCCGTCTTAGAAAGAGTTGACTGTACAAGTTAACAATCGTAACTGTAAGACAGCTCTGTAAAAACATTGAGACAACTGTCACTCATAAGTACATGCCCCTGACCATCTTGTGCTGGCTTACCACAGCTATGTACTGTGTTATGGTAATCAGTACCGGTAATTAAAATGACCTTGTTTTCTCAATACTTGCAGATGACAACAGGAGGCACAGAGAGTATATTAATGGCTTGTAAGGCATACCGTGAGTGGGCTCGTGAGCGTGGCATTACAAAACCAGAGATGTGAGTGTGCTTATTGCATTGTACCAAAGCTTGTGAATGTGCCTGTTAAAGTTTTTTTTTTTTTTTTTTTTTTAGATAAAGCAGTTTATTGATTAACACTGACTTACAATACATTACAATACATAGCTTACTTACAATTACAATACACTACAATACATAGCTTACTTACAGAGAATAATTTACGTTACTCAAAGGGCATGCAGAAACTAAATAGAAAAGAATATATTACAGAGAACAGGAAACCTGGGTGCCTACTTTTGTTGTTGTTATTGTATCTATTATTTCTATATGTGTTTATTTTTATATATACTTATTTCTATAGTTATTGTTACGGATTACAACTGTATCTGTTTCTTAGATTTATGCATCTCTATCTGAATTTTACTTTCAAGAACGGCCATGAAAGCTTCCCTGTTAAAGTTCATTAATTAAATAATAATAATTATTTTTAATCTTGTATATATTCTTTTTTTCTCAGTGTGGCACCCATCAGTATACATGCAGCTTTTGATAAGGTAATTTTTAGCCGCTGCCAAAATTGCTCATAATCTCTTTCTCTTGAAAACATTTTAAGCCAACAGAATAAAAGGACAACAAAAGAAAGCTTTCAAAAGTTTATAAAGGGATGTTGTCTTTGTGTACCTGTATGTACCTGTACTTGTAAATGTGGGAATTGACTTTTTGTGTTATGACTAAAATGGGTTCACAAAAGATTGTAAAGAAAACATTCAATTTTGTAAAATAATCACTAAAATATGTCTCCTTTGTTTGTTTGTTCTGCTATTTTAAATTATATCTCTGTGTTATTTTTAACACTTATTACTCAGCTAAACCAAGTCAAGTTTTCAGGCGCATGTTATTCGTGTGTTGGGATTGTCCTGATAAGGATTGGTCCGATACTCTAAAAAATATTTGATAACACATAACATACAATGTACTATTCTATCTTCTTGCCAGGCCGCTCACTATTTCAACATCAAATTAGTACATGTTCCTGTTGATGAGAATACAAGAAAATGTAATATCAAGGTAATTATGTGTTAATTTATTAAGTCTTTGCAGAGGTCAAAAGTCTGTCATTTTGTGTGTTTGATTTACCTGTCTGTACATGTATGTCATATCACAGAATTTTACCCCAGGCCTTGTGCTTTCAAATTTTCCTAGGATGCCTTCTCCAAGTCTCAGTTTCTTTTACAAGGCCAAGAGAGTCTCAGGCTCGCAGAAAAGATACATGTATTCAGTCTGGCCCTCTGGCAAAGTCTTAAACTTACCATTTAGCGCCCCTTATAGTTATCCTTCGCAGGTTACCCCTTCCCTTGACTCTCCCCCATTCCACCATGGTATTCTTGCCAGACCCAACAGTTTAACAGCATCTGTTTACACTCCATGGCGGGGGGGGAAATGCAAAGGCCATAGCCTGGCTTGAGCTTGGTCCTGTTAATCCAGAGACTAGTACATTCTGACGTATAACTACATGTATTTAAGAATACAATTTAATTTATTTTCTTTTTTGTGTGTTCTGTTCAGGCAATGAGAAGAGCTATCACAAGGAATACCATCCTAGTAAGTGCAATTCACTTGGTTTACATGTACATGGTATTTTCAGGTATCTTTTTGTTTGTTTTTTACCTTGTTGAAACAGCACCCACCAGTTCCATGATATGTTTTACTTCTTTCACTGCCTTTCAGTTTTTACATCCTCTAAGTTTTATTTTTGTTTCCAGCTTTGTGGCTCTGCACCCCAGTTTCCTCATGGTGTCATTGATCCAATTGAAGATATGGCCAAGCTTGCCAAGAAGTACAATCTTGGACTTCATGTCGACTCCTGTCTTGGTGGATTTCTGGTACCCTTCATGAAGAAAGCAGGGTAAGTAACAATGGAAGGGGGAGGAACAGAACAGGGAGAAGGGATAAATCAAGGCAAAAAAATATAGGCAGGAGGGAGAAATTGGCTCGAAAAATAGGTAGGAAGAAGGTTTACACTCTTGTCCCTCCCCCCTCACAAATGACAATGGGCACACCAATGTTTTTGTTGACTTTCTCCCAGTGGTTTCCTACATGTAAGTGAAGCTAAAGCTTGGAACTTGTGGACAGCAGTTGTAACAGCATCACAAGGCTTATGTATTCAAATCCAACTTAAGTATTAGATTTTGAAATGAGCTGTTAACCGAGCCTTGTCACATAACTTTGTTAACCCTTAGAAAATAGCTGTAGTACAAAATGGGTGCCATGAAAAAGATTATGATAAAATAGTTGTAAGGTTGTCAAAGTAAGGTCACATGTTGTTCCAGAAAATTTCCATACCCCTCCAGTGGATGGTTTTCTGGTTTGCTCTCCTCCCCCCCCCCCCCCACCCCCCAAAAAACCCTCCATAAATTCCAGTTAAGCTTCATACATTCATTTAAAAATTTGGGCATTTGAGACCCCCCTCCTCGGTCCTTGGAATTTAATGACCTTCTATTGGGTTGGTATGGATATTCTCAGGAACTACACATTGATTTTTACTGAGAATAGGTAAGAGAAAAAGTTACAAAATGTCAAGCTTTGCTTAATGTACATTTTTTTGTCCACGCAGATCTTAATTTTTTAAACTTTCAAACTACCATAAAATGTCACATTGATTGATCGTTAAATTTTGTTCTTTGCTCTTTGCAGGTTTGACATTCCTCCATTTGATTTTGCAGTAGATGGTGTTACCAGTATATCCTGCGATACCCACAAGGTTTGCTATGTTTGTTCTTGTTTTGCACAAGACTAACAAATAGTTTTCAGACTTGAACAGTTTTTAGGCTAACTGACTTTCTTCAGAGTACATGTACATGCAGTTTTTAGTAAAAGATACCAGTACTTTTGATTATTAGATGTTTTTTTTTATTATGCCACCAGCCAAATGCTTAACCTTTTAGGTTATGGGTAGCAAATATGAAAATACCTCCTCCTCAAAAGTGACTTACATTGGAATAATAGTAATTGCTGATGGTCTCCTGCAACTTCATGCACCTTACTCAATGGGCTTTTGGGATGGAACTGGTAATCTAACTGATCATACAAAAGTTCTGCACAACAGTACTGTCGAACAGCTTTCTTTGTTTGGTTTTAAAAGTTAGGGCTATATTTAGTTGAGTTCGTTCTGAAACATGATTTCAACATTGAAACAACACATTGAACCAATGTTCGCTGTATATTTAAATTCAAGCCTTGTAACTGTGTGTTGATATACATAAATTATGAAGCTGTTGATCTTTACAAACATCCTGATTTTAATGAACTTTAAACATCGAAGTTAATCTGTCTCTTTTTCAGTATGGATATTCACCAAAGGGATCTTCAGTTATAATGTACAGCGACAAGCATCTTAGGCATTTTCAAGTAAGTAATGAAAGCTACAAATTATTTCATTTCAATGCATAGATAAACCCTGTAACTACTGAGAGATGTTACTAGAGCCTGTACATACATACATACATACAAATTTTATTAACCCATCCCTGATGAGGCTTTTCAGAGTTAAATAAATACATATACTTAAACCTATAAATACATATTGTAAATAAACTATGAATATAATAAAAATCAAAATTAATTACCGTAAAGTTCCGTGTATAAGCCGCACCCGTAGATAAGCCGCACCCCCGATTTGGAAGCTCAAATTTTGGAAAAAAAAATATACAGACCATAAAGTTTAAGTTCAAGTGAAGTTCTATTGGTAAACAATCAAGCGCAAACAAGCAGTGAAGCACCGTTTCGAAACACTGACACGGTGGTTGTTGCAATGTTTAATATAAATTAAGCCTTACGAAAGCTAAATTTCACTTGTCATACCTCCTTTTTAGTTTGAGTTCACAATATCTTAAACTTGGATGCTCTCTTGATATCATTTTTTCGAGATTATCACTTCTAAACACTCCTGAAACACTTGTAATTCGTTCGAATCGTTCGCGAACGATGAATGCTTAGTAGCCAAGCTCTGAATTGTAGAGAGGAGTCTGGGCATTAAAAACAAACATGGCGGCATTTTCTTCGAAAGAAACCACGTTTTTATTTCAAGATTCTTGGAAACTGCTACCCGCAACAGGATAAAAACTTCATGCAGAATAAGAGTTTGTTAATCCAGCAGATTTATTTGCTGTGAAGGTCAATAAAAAACCGAAGCGGTCGGCCATTTGCCTTGTGAGTATTTGCGTTTATGTTGGTGCCTTCTCGCACGCGGCGGAAAGACATGATTCAAAGTGACTGGCAGGCTTCACTGCAAACAGCTTTGCAGAGGAACTAAAAGGTAGTGAAAAACAACAAAGTTTTCAGGTTGTTATATGTTTATTCAATGACGTCTTAAGAAGTTTTTTATGAATATTAATTAGGCCTTTGAGAACTCCAACCAGAGATGTTTCCGTAGATAAGCCGCACCCCCGATTTTTTACTTGAATTTAGAGGAAAAAGGTGCGGCTTGTACACGGAACTTTACGGTAACCTAAGAATTCCGTTAAAAGTAGACGCTTTAAGAATTGTTTAAATTCTCTCTGGGATTGGCAAAGTTTAAGTTCGGGTGTCAGAGAGTTCCAAAGACTAACAACCTGATAGTAAAAGGTTTTCTGTCCACTAGCAGATCTGAATAGTGGGATATCAAGAGCTTGTGCGTTTCTAGTAGAGTGCTTTGACACGTCGGAGCGTTTAATGAACTGCTCAGTCAAGTAACCTGGGGCACTCCCTGTCATGCACTTAAAGCACATGATTGCTTGACGAGCCTATGGTAACATCGTAAATGTACCTAGAGAACATTGCAACCAATGTTTTAAAACATATATTGAAAAAAAACTATGGCAATTAGTAAAGAATTTGCCACATTGCTTATTTCAAAAAATCAGCTACAAATTGTAGTTTCTATAATTTAAGCAAATTTTGTTTTTGTCAGTTCTTTGTAGCACCTGATTGGCAAGGAGGAATCTATGCCTGTCCCACAATGCCTGGCAGTCGACCAGGTGCAGTCATTGCATCAACATGGGCAGCATTGATGTACTTTGGAGAATCAGGTTTGGGATTACTGATGCTTGTGACTTTTTTGTAGTGTCTTGAACAAACTTACGAACCATTAACCAGAATGCCAAGTGACAGAAGATGTAGTTTTTGATCACAGACTCCCAACAAACTGTCTTTACCATAATAATAGGAATACAGTCATTTCCCACCCTGCATCACTTATGTTATTACAGACCTCGTTATTACGGACACCCCATATTACAGACAGGAGTGCAAGTCCCAGCGAATAAGCATTACTGAAAGTATCTCCTGCTATAACAGACATTCTCTATTACGGACACCAAGTTTGGTCCCAAATGTGTCTGTTATAGTGAGAGTTGACTGTACTTGTATCTGATAACTAACAACATTTAGTAGAAACTCAGCTGTGTTCTATTGAAAATCCGAGAATCTGATTGGTTCTCCCACTGTTTTCTATTCGCTGATAGAAAACAGTCGCGCGCGCGCGTAGTTCTTTAAGTAGTAAATTTTCTTGATTTTTTGTCTTCAAAGTGCACAATATTGTAGGTTTTGGACTGCAATCTTTTAGAGTTTCTACTAAAACAATTAGACTACTCGCCCTTGTTTTCTATGAGCGATAGTCAACTTGGCTGCGCCTCGTTGAATATTTGCTCATAGAAAACTCGGGCTCGTAGTCTAATTGTTAAGTAGATGCAGGTTTTTAATGTGTTTATATGTTTTTGTTTTCTTTTGTTTTCAGGTTATGTCGACAGTACAAGGAAAATTGTTCAGACTAGAATGAAAATAGAGGAAGGGTGAGAGTGACTTGAAATATGTTATTGAACAACTGTACGCTTCATAGAACATGTACATACATGTACATGGCACCCAATGAAATATTTGTATTTTATGTACAGCACAAGAACTGATCATACAGATTTAATATGGTACTGGTGGATTAAATGTGCCTACATGTGGTCAAGTGACTGAATGTTTGGAACGATTTGATTCTTGGTTTTCATATTACGTCATAAAATTCTGAAATCAAAATTCACTAGGCCTGCTAAATTTTTGTTGTCATTAGGCGAAAGATAAACTAAAAATAAATATTTTTGCAAATTTCCAGATCGATAGTGTCATTCGTTTTTAAAACAGAGCATTTTGAATATTTGAGTTCTCCGTCGTATGTGACATCAAGCTGAGTGCCGTGACAAAGCTGTTTTGTTTGAAAAAAGGCCTTTCCATTTTGTGCAGAATGAACATTTTAGATATAATAAGTGGTGTTTATGCTGTTGTAAACAGAATTGAGTTCCAGATGGTTTCTCTGACATCACGGCGGCCATTACTGTGTCCCTCGGCAGGACACAGTGATGGCGGCTCCATACTAAACTTTACAAATTTGCGTGGAAAGGTTCGGAAAATAACTTGTGAATGGTACACCGCACAGACCCGAAACTTGGAGAAAGTGTTTATCTATTTATCATCTATAATATTTGAAATTCATAGCTTCTGTAGTTGAATGGTTTCGAATTTATTTTTTGATTGCGTGACAGTGAAAACCAGCAATACTGCTCTACAAAAGTACATGGGATAATGAACGTTTTTTTGGATCACAAAAAGAGTTTTAGAATTTAAACGTTTTGCAGAATTCAAATTCCTGAATAACAAGCTCACCTTCCTAGGCATGCAACTCTCTCCAGGCAAGCAAAATTAATTCAAGAACTGCTTGTCTGCATGGCTGGCTGGAATTCAACTTTTTTTAACTTGATGAATTATTGTTGTTAATTTTTTGGTAAGCTTTCTAATAACAGTTACTATTTTTGCCTTCATTCTACTGCAGCTTACGTAAGGTCAAAGGAATCTATGTACTTGGGAAACCTGAAGTGAGTGTTGTGGCATTTGGATCCAAGGACTTTGATATTTATCGTCTTGGAGATGCTCTCACCAAAAGAGGCTGGCACCTCAATTCTCTTCAGTTTCCTTCAAGGTTTGTCCCTGATTAATTTAAAGGTCCGCCTCTACCATTTTCGATGCCTCGAAATTATGAAAACTGTATGGTGAAGTCAAATGTTATTGCATTGCTGTAATTTGTGTTACAGGAAGTTAAGCAGTTTCCCAGTGATTCCTTTCCTTTATACACGCTCTGGTAAAATACCGTAAACAAAGGCATGGCTAGGGGGGTACTCCGGGATCCAAGTGATGGGGATGTGCGAAGGATTTTTTGGGGGTCGAAATTTTCGATTCAGGGATTTTTTTGGGTAGGAGAATTTGGCAGGTATTTTTTGGGGTGACTTGATTTAAATAGGGGATTTTTTGGGGTATTAAAATCAAACTAAAGTGCCTTGGTGCGGCCTTGGCAATTTAGGGGTAATTTGACTTGGGATTTTTTTGGCGTTTTTTTGGTCCAGGAATTTTTTTGGGTAATGTCGGGAGACTTAGGGATTTTTGGGTCCTGAGTTTTGCCTCCATTCGATCATCCCCGTCACTTTGATCCCAGAGTACCCCCCTAGGTGGCTGACTAGGGTACTTCAAGTACCAGCTTGATATTCAGTGCTTCAGGTATTACAGAGAAGTGACCTTTTTATGGTGCCTTGGAATGACTAGTAATAAGAGATTGAAGTTTCAGAAGTACTAGGGCAAAAGATTACCTTTGTTGGTGTCCAGGTTGAAAAAGCACCTTATTTACACATCAGAGTGCTGAATTACGACTGTAATACCATTGGGATGAAAAGGTCAAACAGCCAAAAAGAACTTTTCGACTTCCTTCTGTTGCTGTTTTTAAAATAGTGAAGTTGATGAAGGACCAGTTATTCCAATTTGAATTTTCTTGTTTTTGTTTTTTCCGCAGTATTCACATCTGTGTGACTTACCTGAACACTCAAGAAGGCGTGGCTGACCTTTTTGTGAAGGATGTCAGTGATTGTACTGCTGAGCTTTTGACAGATGGTTCAGCCAAGACAAGTGGCATGGTGAGAGATTCACTAAAACATTTATTTTCTTAGATTCTGATGTTCAACTCAGCTTCTTCTCTTTCCCCGGGGGGAGGGAAAGAGGAATGCCAATTCGTTTTCTTGTTGGCCACCAGCACTTGCATTAAACAAGAACATAGCACAAGTAACATGCCCAAAACTTGGACTCCAGATCCAGTCTGTGGCACTTATGTTCATCAACATAACCCAGTGCTGTCTATCGGCAAAGCACGCAGTCTGATTGGCTACACTGGTGCCGTCTATTGATTGATATTGCCTATAGAGAGCTCTTTGAGCACGTGTGCAGTTTTTTACTGAATGTTATCGATCAAATCAAAACCTTCAATAAATCAACTCTAGTGATTTGATAAACCTAGTGGGCTCACCCTTGGTTTCTATAATTTTTTATGTTTAGCTCAGGGCTTTGCCCAATAATCAGCCAAAAGAAACTTCGAGTTAATTAATTAGGCCACTGACCCTGTCATCTTGTTAATAATACACAAAGTAAATCTGTTGAAAAATTGCTGATTGACATTTTGTTGTTTGTACTGCAGGGTGCCATCTATGGCATGTCCCAAAGTATTCCAGACCGATCCATAGTGTCCGAGTTAGCCTGTGGATTCCTCGACTGCATGTACACAATTGGTAACCAGCCAGCCGAGGAGAATGGAGACCTCAAGAACTAAAAAATAGTATTTATCATTCTGAATCATGTTGAAATTGTTTGGAGAGGTCATTGTTGTGTTATGGTCAGTAAGGGCCAGAGGTATTAGCATGGTAAACTGAAGGTTTTTTCTCTTGTTGTGTAAGTGAAATGCAAAGATGTAAGTTACAAATACATATCTTTGTGACTGTTTCTCGTCATGCCATAGAAGAATAGGTCACGTGTTTATATGTTTGTGTGACACGGTTTCACGCAACATAATTGAGTCACGAATTAGTGGTCACATTAGTATTAGGTAATAGTTTTGGCAGACAACAGTAAAGCAACATTCGTAGAGAAAAAAAAAACTGTTTACTTCCGAGGACAGTTTTTTTAAAAACACAAATAACTAATAACAAATAACTAAATTAATTGAAAAAAAAATACAGTTTGATTGCTAGTCATAGTTAATGTTTGCATGCAAATCTTGATTATTTAAAAAGAATGTAGCTCATGCTAAGTAACTATTTCTTAGCAAAAGCCAAGCTCGTGTACGGTTGTCTTAATCCAGTGGATAAACCTGTATTTAACAAGTAAACTTTATTATTAATTCTGCTACCAAACTTGTGCAATTTACCGAACTGAAAAAGGTGGTGGCTGTACATTTTACCACTATATCATGCGAACCTGTCATGGCCAAGATAGCACGTTGAAAGCCATGTTTTTGCGAAATTCATCCCGGCACTAACAAATGGTCATTTTGGGTTTGAATTTTTTTAGAGCTTTTCTATGCTTTTGCACGCTACGAATTATGGGTAAATGTTCCAGTCACCATCTGTTTGGGGTGCGGTGGATTAATTTGTTTTTCCTGCTTGATAGAGGTTACCCACTGGAGAAAGTCATCTGGTCTCAATTTATATATTGTACTTTTTTTCACTATATACTTGAAATTTAATTTTTTTTGTTATGGGAATACAACAAAGTAACTAAAGTTATCATACACGTTATTTTATTTTATGGCTCATATGTCTTCCTTGTGTACCCAGGCGGGCCCAGGGTATCTATTACGCATGCGTTGGAAGGCAACATGGGTGCAAAGAAATATACGATGTTGATTACAAACATAAGCAGAGTATTTACTATTTTTGTTTTGTTTGTTGGTTACAGAAGAAATCTTGTATTTTACATCCGTACAAAAAATATTTGAATTTTTTTAAGAGTAGATGGATTTTTTGGGGAGGGGGTGAGAGGTTAATTTGCTAGAGTAATATATATATATATACTTTTTAGTGTGTTTAGAATCCATCAAGAATTTGTGCGTAATGCCATTGGTCAAAACTAGTCACATGGTTCATTTTGGTACGGAAACACGTGCGTGGCTATTGCTGTTCACGTGCTCTGATCCAATGAAAATCGTCGACAGTTTCAGTCAATGCGTTACGTTCATGGTCACGGTTAGTCGCTCGTGTGCGTCTTTTATATGCATGATACACCATGTTGCAAAACGACGTCCGTGCAGAACAAATTCTTGAACGATTCAAACAGCGATTAAAATATGCTGAAGCTCTATGATATCGTCCTCGATGTTCGTCAGTTGCTAACGAAACTTGGTTTCTCTTTCAACTGTACTTTTCCTTTGGGGGGAAGGGGGTATGGACCTTTTGCAACAAGTGCACACAGGGTACATAAGCCACTGTGCTAGATAATTTTTAAAAGAATGCAGCAGCCTCCAATACAAAGTGAGGTCGACCAGTCAAGCTTTGGATTCTTCTGTGCTTTCAGAAGCTCTAGTGTTGATTTTGTACCGTTTAACTCTTTGTTGCATAAGGCCCATTTATCACGTAAAACGCGCTCTACTATGGATTTACTACTATTGATCTGCTTGAATCATTAAAAAACAAAAGCTTTTAATGGCTGCGAAAATTTGTTGTTGCTTTTGCACTTGTTAACGTTATGTTTGTTACGTCACGCTATTTGTCACATGATCACTCAGCCGCTGGTGTGCTTGCCCTGGCTGTATCCATTTATATTTATAATCCAAACAGTAACTTCAATTTTAATAAGACAGTTGCATTTTAACTCTGAGATACACAGAATACTGTAAACCTTCATCTGCTCTTTTTAGTGCATTCTCTTGCAGACTCCAAATTCATATTTTTCGTATATACATTGTTGCTTTAGAGCAGTTTTCAACTGAGTGTCGTAAAACCAAAACCAAAGTAATTACTCCGGCCAATAACAAAGGACACAGACAATAAAGTGAACCAATCAAAACTCGAAGCAAATACATGTAGCTGGCACGAAGCGCGGGAAAACGTGCGCAAGCGAGTCACGATTGGTTTTGGTTTAAGTTCTGATTGGTTGATAAAGTGGCGCGAGATTTTTAAGCCAATCACTGAGCGTAGTAATGCAAAACCAAAGCAAACGCAATTTACTTTCGACATTCAAGTGAAAACTGCTCTAGTTGGTTATCTTTGCTATTTCGAATCAGAATTACATAACATTTTACAAATATATTCCAATACTGGAGCTAGCAAATAAATAAACTTAAGCGTCTTTTTGTGCCCTCTGAAATAAAGGTGTGAACAGCTCAAAGCAGCGTGATTTCTCTTTTAAGGTAATTCCCTGTTACGGCGTTTTCCTTGTTTTAAGCATGAAGGTGGATTTCCACTGTCGCGTTTTTGTTTACGCACGTTAACGCGCGTAAAAATTATAAACGTACGTAAAATGAAATTTTACGCGCGCGATTACGTGCGTCGAATTTACGTTGTCCAATTTCCAATGCCACATTTTTTTCCAGGTATTCACGCACGTGACGCGCACGTTTACGCACGTAGCGATTTTGGGGGTTTTGAAAAAAGTTAAACCGAGTTCAACTTTTTTCGCGGCTGTCTGCGGTTACGCAACGATTTACCCAATCATACTTTTGGATTTCGTCACATGACACCACTTACCATGTGGAAAACCATTTTGTTTTAAATCGCCCATCGATTTACTTGGGAAAACATTCAGATGTAAAAACACTTCTCATCGAGAAAGTCTTAACATTTCAAGAAATAATCTATAGAACTGGCTACAGAACCAAATTACACGAACGCAGTAGTGAAAGAAATCGCCTGGCGTCAGGTCACGTGGGCTTTGAACCGGGAATCCGGGAAGGTCGCCTCAAATCCTCTTTTACTTGATGGTGTCTTTCGGAAGTATTTATAAATTGCCTATTGGTCATATTCACGCATTTCTTTTTCTAGCGTTTGGTACAAAGTGTTTTCATGGCAGCCATGTTGGAAGAGTCAAACAACAAGATATTTGCATAAAAATGTTAATGATTTTTTTCCCAAAGGAAAAACAACTTATTGTTTCACTTCTCCAATATGGCCGACAATCACGCACTCTATTCACCAACTTGATAATTCAGTATGGCGGGCATTTACGCACGTTCAACGCGCGTAAAAAGGAAACGCTTTTTATTACTTTTTACGCGACAGTGAAAATTTGCCTACGTATCTTTTTTTACGCACGTTTTACGTACGTAAATATTTACGCGTCAGTGGAAATCCACCTTGAGTTTAGTCAGCTGGCGTCACAGGAAGAAACGATCGAAGAGAGCCTGGGTCTGTCAGGCCTGTGAGACTGGGTGCGAGCCTGCCCACTGGCCATTTCCCGCTGGTTTCCAGGGCCTTTGATTGTGTCGTTCGATGCGCAGAACAATGGGATGGGGGACCCTGGAGTCGACACTCCACTACGCGGACTCATGGTTGGGGAAACCGCTGTCATCCTAAAAGAAAAAGGTGCAACGCAGTCGTCAGCTGGTGGAATGGTCACGTGACCGTGACACAACTGTTGGCGCTGTTTTGGGGGGCAAAACATTGAACGAACAGCTCTCCTGAAATCCGGCATTCTGAATGAATACAAAATTGGATTCACCAGAGAGTTGCCAAAGTTGAAAAAGCTTAGCACGTTCATAAACAAATTGCTCATTTCTTTACCGAGAGCAAAGTACAAAACACCGAGCACAACCATTGGTAGATAGGCAACGAGGGAAAACGCCGTGGCAATGAATAAGGTTATGGTTAGTTTACGCTCTCTGTCCAACCTACGATGACTGCTTCGTCGCATCTTCACCAGAATAGCGATGTACGAGGCACAGATCACGAGCAATAAGAGACAGAAATATGGCAGCCAAGAGTACATTATACCCAGTGCTGACAAAACCACAAAGCGCGCGATAATGTAGATAGCTGCGCTGAGGGCACACGTCATCCAAACAACCGCGATAAGAAGCAAAAACTGCCATCTGGTAGTAGCGCGGTGTCGCCATGGCAACAAAGTTGCGTACAGTCTCTCCACAGATATGGCGGCCAAGTTTGAAATCGAGGCGAGGTTTGTGAAAATGTCAATCGCGAAGAAGGCCATTGCCATCGAACCGTTATTTGGTAGCGTGGAGTGCCACAGCGTTCCCAGACCTGTCTGGTAGATCCACAGCGGTAAAGTGAATAAGCCAATGAACAGGTCAGCGAGTGCCAGGCTCATTATTAGGTAAGAGCTTGGTTTTCTAACGCTGGCATCACTTGCGAAGATGAGGACAGTCAGTAGGTTACCTATCACTATGGCAACAGTCTCAGCTACAAACACAGCACACCACACGGTGACTTCAAGCTTGTGTGAAGAATTTGAAGCGTTTTGATCAGAAAGTTGCGTCTGTGAAGAGTTTTCCATTTTACGCACCTAAATGAAGGAAAGGTAATAGATACTAAACGCGAATGGCTTTTCTGTCTAATAAAAATGAAATGTACTGTTTCCTGTTTGCTTGCAAACTCAAACAAATGTCCGCCTCCAAATCATTTATCTCGTACCATCTTGTTTGTTGTGGGAGGTACCTAAACACTTCCCCCACGCAAAACAAAGATACGGAAATCTTTCAACAAAAAATTGCTTGATAGTAAAGAACACACCGCAGTGGCGCGGAATTACGTTATAATTTTAACCATTGGCCAAACGGTTAAAAACGCAAGTGAACGCAAGTGCATTTCAAATATAAGCCAAATTCTAAATGCTTCGCGCTGCGACTTCAGTATACGTTGAAGTAAACTGCAAAATGTGCTTTACTCTAAGTATGGCACGATTCTCTTATTCTCACGGACAGTTTGAGAGTTTCAAGAGTTTTTTTTTAATTTGAGAATTTTAAAGTGTCTCAGAGACAAGATCCCAAATGTAAATTTTGTACTGGTCGTTAGAATTCAGTAGTTTCGTATACTCATAGTTAGTAGTGTAGTATATATTTTTTTATTGCAATTATCTTATCAGTGATGTCTCACTTTGTCAAAACGTTATTGTTTCTTGTTATTAAAAGCAGCTTACGGAGTCATTAACTGTGACATGTTTTTCATGTGATTCAGAATTGTCAAAAGGCCCATTCAAGTACGCTCACTTGACGTAAGGGTAGAGTAAAAAAATTCAAGGAAGGGAAGGAAAGATGTCAATGGTTTCATAATATTACAATTACTTTCAGATCTGAATGATATCGTTATCTTTTTCTTGTTGCATAGGAATTAAACTGTTTACAATCAGAATGAAACAAAATATAAGAAGCTAAAATGTCTAAAACATGCAACAATTATTACGAAATATTCAAGCAAGCAACCGTGTACGACACCTTTTATATTACGTTGAATCAAACGAGTGATCTAAGCATTTATAAACAATGAAATGATAAGTGTGATAAATACAGAGGCCGATGCAAAGCAGAATTGTGATTTTCAAGGGTACGTTATTTTGGCTGGCCAAACAAGGCTTTTTTATTTTATTTGAAGAAGGCTAGTTTGTACCTGAAGAAGTACCCTTCAAAATCACGCCGAATATTCTACGTTGTATCGGCCTCTGTATTTATCATAGCCGAGTTAACAATTGTTAGAACTTTTTCATTTGCTTGAAAATATAAGAAACTCTCAATGATAACCCTCTATGCTGAGCTGAGAAAAAAAGTTCATTCGCAATCTCAGTTGAACTGGAGCGGGAGCTAGCGCGAGAAAATGGGCAGCCGGCTACATTCACACTTTGACTTTGTGTTTCCTTGGCGGGCAGGAGTTGTGAAAGAACCGTTACGAGCATAGCCTCCCACGCAGTCGTTCTTAGGGGCGATCGTGTAAACACGATCGCCCATAAGAACGACTGCGTGGGAGGCTATTACGAGCAAGGATTGCCTCGTGATCAGATGGACTAACACTGAGTCGTAAACAATTTCCTAGTTATTTTACTTTATGGAAATGTACGTCTTGAAAACATTAAATGTGTGTGCAGTGAAGATTTCTGATTTTGTTTTGCTACAAATTTATTTTTTTTCGATTTTGATTTCTGATTTTGTTTTCTCCAAATATTGAAGCTTTCAAAGGCTATCATTTCTCCAAGTGCGCTGCTAAAAAATGTTGCCGATTTGCCGGACAAAGATCTTAGAAGTTGAACTGGAATAAACTAATGAGTTTAAGCCGTAACTCGGGAGGACGAATTGCAGTATACCTCTTTAAAGAAAGGTTTTGTGATAAACGTAGTTGTTGAAAGCTTAGTTTGAACCACTATAAATCTGATAAATGAGTGTGTGCGATAATATGCGAGCCCTGAGAAATCCCATCAAGTTCCCAATACAAAGGCTAACCTCAAGCTACATTACCGCATGTATTAACTGTAGGCTAACCTAAATGCTACTTAGGCTAACCAATGTGCTATTAAGACTAACCGGAATGACTCGCCGGTTGCACTTTGTCAAGACCAACTATAAATAACTTAGTTTGGACAGAAAAAGGAGAAACTTACTAGCCTTGACTTCCAACGAAAATCGATCGATAAAAGGGCGAAGACCTCTGAGATCCTCTGAGTTGAGAAATGAGCGAAAGTTGAAACCAACTTAAAATTATGGTAACTCGTTTTGCTCTAAGAAATGCTTGAGCAGAGACAGGAACGTGTTGTAGTTGTGGTGATCGAGAAGAGAGAGAGACATTTCTGTCAAATGCCCTGTCGACATTTGACATTTAAAGGCATACAGCTGGCAGTGTATTTAATTTCGATCATTTCGATTCCACTTTTTACTGGCTGCTTTCAGTTTTTGACCACTTATCATTGAAATGGCCGGCTTCTGTTTCCAATAACAGTGGCAGATGCTTGATTCGAATAAAGCACGAGACCGGTGAAATAATAATATATGAAATAATGCTCGTACACCTGTAATAAGGTACATAAACTGCATGAACAAAAACTCTTCCTGTCTTTACAAGCATCACGTACCTAATTCTAACTTATTATTAATTGAACTTAATTTTTGTGATTTTCGCGTTTTACAAAAAAACACGAGACCACCTAAAAAAGTTCCCGCGAAAATTAATTTAAGGAGAAAAAAAAAAACCCGCCCAAAAAAAAAAAAAAAAAATAAAAAAAAAAAAAAAAAAAAAAAAAAAAAAAAAAAAAAAAAAAAAAAAAAAAAAAAAAAAAAAAAAAAAAAAAAAAAAAAAAAAAAAAAACTTACACAAAGTTTTTACTTATTATAAAAATGGTCTTTCAGAAGCCTTGGTGTCTTAAAATTTAATTACAGTTGAAACTCTTCTTACAGACACCTCTATATAAAGCCCTTGCCAAACGGTAACGCAAGTCGACGCACGTAATCGCGAGTTGAACTTGCGTACAGACTTGCGTTGGGTGGCCAAACGGGAGCTCAAGTTTACTCGCAAGTGCACGCAAGTTGTCAAAAAAGCCATTTCAATACAACCACGGTTTGCGCGTTGCGATTAAGTAGTTGAAGTAAAATAAAACAGCACAACTTGCGTAGACTTGTGCTGGGTGACCAAACGGTGCAAAACTTGCGATGACTTGTGTGCAAATTTGAAGCTCTATGATATCGTCCTCGATGTTTGTCAGTTGTTAACGAAACTTGGTTTCTTTTTCAACTGTACTTTTCCTTTGGGGGGGGGGGGGGGGGTTGGGGGGTGGAAGGGGGTATGGACCTTTTGCAACAAGTGCACACAGGGTACAAAAGCCACTGTGCTAGATAATTTTTAAAAGAATGCAACAGCCTCCAATACAATGTCAGGTCGACCAGTCAAGCTTCGGATTCTTCTGTGCTTTCGGAAGCTCTAGTGTTGATTGTACCATGTAACTCTTTGTTGCAAAAGGCTCACGTATAACGCGATATTATATGTAATTACTACTTTTGATCTGCTTGAATCATTAAAATATAAATTAAAGCTCTTAATGGCTGCGGAAAATTTTGGTTGATTTTGCACTGGTTAGCGTGTCACATGATCACTCAGCCGCTGGTGTGCTTGCCCTGGCTGTATCCATTTATATTTATAATCCAAACAGTAACTTTAATTTTAATAAGACAGTTGCATTTAAACTCCGGGATACACAGAATACTGTTAACCTTCTTCCGCTCTTTTAAGTGCATTCTCTTGCAGACTCTCTAATTTCAATTTTTTCGTTTATACATTGTTGCTTTAGTTGGGCATCTTTGCTATTTCGTATCAGAATAACATAAATTTTACAAACATATTCCAATACTGGAGAGAGCAAATAAAAAAACTTAAGCGTCTTTTTGTGTTCTCTGAAATAAAGGTGTAAACAGCTCAAAACAGCGTGTTTTTTTTAAAACATTGAGGTAATTCCGTAATAATGCATTTTCCTTGGTTTTGGGCGTGAGTTTAGTTAGCTGGCGTCACAGGAAGAAACGACCGAAGAGAGCCTTGGTCTGTCACATATTTCCGCCTGTGAGACTGGGTCCAAGCCTTCACACTGGCCACTTTCTCCTTGTATCCAGGGCCTTTGATTCTGCCGTTCGGTGCGCAAAACAGCGGGATCGGGGACCCTGGAGACGACACCGCGCAAACTCATGGTTGGGGAAACCGCTGTCATCCTAAAAGAAAAAGGTGTAACGCAGTCATCAGCTGGTGGAATGGTCACGTGACCGTGACACATCTGTTGGCGCTGTTTTGGGGGGCAAAAAATTGAACGAACTGCTCTCCTGAAATCCGGCATTCTGAATGAATACAAAATTGGATTCACCAGAGAGTTGCCAAAGTTGAAAAAGCTTAGCACGTTCATAAACAAATTGCCCATTTCTTTACCGAGAGCAAAGTGCAAAACACCGAGCACAACCATTGGTAGATAGGCAACGAGAGAAAACGCCGTGGCAATGAATAAGGTTATGGTTAGTTTACGCTCTCTGTCCAACCTACGATGACTGCTTCGTCGCATCTTTACCAGAATAGCGATGTACGAGGCACAGATTACGAGCAATAAGAGACAGAAATATGGCAGCCAAGAGTACATTATACCCAGTGCTGACAAAACCACAAAGCGCGCGATAATGTAGATAGCTGCGCTGAGGGCACACGTCATCCAAACAACCGCGATAAGAAGCAAAAACTGCCATCTGGAAGTAGCGCGGTGTCGCCATGGCAACAAAGTGGCGAACAGTCTCTCCACAGATATGGCGGCCAAGTTTGAAATCGAGGCGAGGTTTGTGAAAATGTCAAGCCCGATGAACGCCACTAAGATCGACCCGTGTTGGGGTAGAGTGAAGTGCCACAGCGTTCCCAAACCTGACTGGTAAATCCATAGCGGTAAAGTGAATAAGCCAATGAACAGGTCAGCGAGTGCCAGGCTCATTATTAGGTAAGAGCTTGGTTTTCTAACGCTGGCATCACTTGCGAAGATGATGACAGTTAGTAGGTTACCTATCACTATGGCAACAGTCTCAGCTACAAACACAGCACACCACACGGTAACTTCAAGCTTGTGTGAAGAGTTTGAAGCGTCTTGATCAGAAAGTTGCGTCTGTGAAGAGTTTTCCATTTTACGCACCTAAATGAAGGAAAGGTAATAGATACTAAACGCGAATGGCTTTTCTGTCTAATAAAAATGAAATGTACTGTTTCCTGTTTGCTTACAAACTCAAACAAATGTCCGCCTCCAAATCATTTATCTCGTACCATCTTGTTTGTTGTGGGAGGTACCTAAACACTTCCCCCACGCAAAAGAAAGATACGGAAATCTTTCAACAAAAAATTGCTTGATAGTAAAGAACACACCGCAGTGGCGCGGAATTTCGTTATAATTTGAAGCTTTGGCCAAGCAAGTTTTCAAAAAAGCCAATTAAAATCCTACGCGCTGCAATTCAGTATTTGAAGTAAACTGCAAAATGTGCGTTGACTTGCGTTGGGTGGCCAAACGGTGAAAAACGGGGGAAAATTCGCAAAAAAACGACAGAGGCGAAAAGCTTTACTCTAAGTATGGCACGATTCTCTTATTCTCACGGACAGTTTGAGAGTTTCAAGAGTTTTTTTTTAATTTGAGAATTTAAAAGTGTCTCAGAGACAATATCCCAAATGTAAATTTTGTACTGGTCGTTAGAATTCAGTAGTTTCGTATACTCATAGTTAGTCTTAGTAGTGTAATATATATTTTTTATTGCAATTATCTTATCAGTGATGTCTCACTTTGTCAAAACGTTATTGTTTCTTGTTATTAAAAGCAGCTTACGGAGTCATTAACTGTGACATTTTTCTCATGTGATTCAGAATTGTCAAAAGGCCCATTCAAGTACGCTCACTTGACGTAAGGGTAGATAAAAAATTCAAGGAAGGGAAGGAAAGATGTCAATGGTTTCATAATATTACAATTACTTTCAGATCTGAATGATATCGTTATCTTTTTCTTGTTGCATAGGAATTAAACTGTTTACAATCAGAATGAAACAAAATATAAGAAGCTAAAATGTCTAAAACATGCAACAATTATTACGAAATATTCAAGCAAGCAACCGTGTACGACACCTTTTATATTACGTTGAATCAAACGAGTGATCTAAGCATTTATAAACAATGAAATGATAAGTGTGATAAATACAGAGGCCGATACAAAGCAGAATTGTGATTTTCAAGGGTACGTTATTTTGGCTGGCCAAACAAGGCTTTTTTATTTTATTTGAAGAAGGCTAGTTTGTACCTGAAGAAGTACCCTTCAAAATCACGCCGAATATTCTACGTTGTATCGGCCTCTGTATTTATCATAGCCGAGTTAACAATTGTTAGTTTTCATTTGCTTGAAAATATAAGAAACTCTCAATGATAACCCTCTATGCTGAGCTGAGAAAAAAAGTTCATTCGCAATCTCAGTTGAACTGGAGCGGGAGATAGCGCGAGAAAATGGGCAGCCGGCTACATTCACACTTTGACTTGTGTTTCCTTGGCGGGCAGGAGTTGTGAAAGAACCGTTACGAGCATAGCCTCCCACGCAGTCGTTCTTAGGGGCGATCGTGTAAACACGATCGCCCATAAGAACGACTGCGTGGGAGGCTATTACGAGCAAGGATTGCCTCATGATCAGATGGACTAACACTGAGTCGTAAACAATTTCCTAGTTATTTTACTTTATGGAAATGTACGTCTTGAAAACATTAAATGTGTGTGCAGTGAAGATTTCTGATTTTGTTTTGCTACAAACTCCAAATATTGAAGCTTTCAAAGGCTATCATTTCTCCAAGTGCGCTGCTAAAAAAATGTTGCCGATTTGCCGGACAAAGATCTTAGAAGTTGAACTGGAATGAAAATGAGTTTAAGCCGTAACTCGGGAGGACGAATTGCAGTATACCTCTTTAAAGAAAGGTTTTATGATAAACGTAGTTGTTGAAAGCTTAGTTTGAACCACTATAAATCTGATAAATGAGTGTGTGCGATAATATGCGAGCCAGAAATCCCTAATACAAAGGCTAACCTCAAGCTACATTACCGCATGTATTAACTGTAGGCTAACCTAAATGCTACTTAGGCTAACCAATGTGCTATTAAGACTAACCGGAATGACTCGCCGGTTGCACTTTGTCAAGACCAACTATAAATAACTTAGTTTGGACAGAAAAAGGAGAAACTTACTAGCCTTGACTTCCAACGAAAATCGATCGATAAAAGGGCGAAGACCTCTGAGATCCTCTGAGTTGAGAAATGAGCGAAAGTTGAAACCAACTTAAAATTATGGTAACTCGTTTTGCTCTAAAAAATGCTTGAGCAGAGACAGGAACGTGTTGTAGTTGTGGTGATCGAGAAAGAGAGACATTTCTGTCAAATGCCCTGTCGACATTTGACATTTAAAGGCATACAGCTGGCAGTGTATTTAATTTCGATCATTTCGATTCCACGTTTTACTGGCTGCTTTCAGTTTTTGACCACTTATCATTGAAATGGCTGGCTTCTGTTTTCAATAACAGTGGCAGATGCTTGTTTCGAATAAAGCACGAGACCGGTGAAATAATAATATATGAAATAATGCTTGTAAACCTGTAATAAGGTACATAAACTGCATGAGCAAACACTCTTCCTGTCTTCGCAAGCATCACGTACCTAATTCTAACTTATTTTCACGGGACTTTATTGAACTTAGTGAAAAAAGTTCCCGTGAATATTAATTCATTATAATAAAGGTCTTTCAGAAGCCTTGGTGTCTTAAAATTTAATTACAGTTGAAACTCTTCTTACAGACACCTCTATAATTATAAAGCCCTTGCCAAACGGTAACGCAAGTCGACGCACGTAATCGCGAGTTGAACTTGCGTAAGGACTTGCGTTGGGTGGCCAAACGGGAGCTCAAGTTTACTCGCAAGTGCACGCAAGTTGTCAAAAAAGCCATTTCAATACTACTATGCGCGTTGCGATTAAGTAGTTGAAGTAAAATAAAACAGCAAAACTTGCGTAGACTTGTGCTGGGTGACCAAACGGTGCAAAACTTGCGATGACTTGTGTGCAAATTTGAAGCTCTATGATGTCGTCCTCGATGTTTGTCAGTTGCTAACGAAACTTGGTTTCTTTTTCAACTGTACTTTTCCTTTGGGGGTGAAAGGGGGTATGGACCTTTTGCAACAAGTGTACACAGGGTACAAAATCCACTGTGCTAGACAATTTAAAAGAATGCAACAGCCTCCAATACAATGTCAGGTCGACCAGTCAAGCTTTGGATTCTTCTGTGCTTTCGGAAGCTCTAGTGTTGATTGTACCATGTAACTCTTTGTTGCAAAAGGCTCACGTATAACGCGATCTTATATGTAATTACTACTTTTGATCTGCTTGAATCATTAAAATATAAATTAAAGCTCTTAATGGCTGCGGAAAATTTTGGTTGATTTTGCACTGGTTAGCGTGTCACATGATCACTCAGCCGCTTGTGTGCTTGCCCTGGCTGTATCCATTTATATTTATAATCCAAATAGTAACTTTAATTTTAATAAGACAGTTGCATTTAAACTCCGGGATACACAGAATACTGTTAACCTTCTTCCGCTCTTTTAAGTGCATTCTCTTGCATACTCTCTAATTTCAATTTTTTCGTTTATACATTGTTACTTTAGTTGGGCATCTTTGCTATTTCGTATCAGAATAACATAAATTTTACAAACATATTCCAATACTGGAGAGAGCAAATAAAAAAACTTAAGCGTCTTTTTGTGTTCTCTGAAATAAAGGTGTAAACAGCTCAAAACAGCGTGTTTTTTTTTAAACATTGAGGTAATTCCGTAATAATGCATTTTCCTTGGTTTTGGGCGTGAGTTTAGTTAGCTGGCGTCACAGGAAGAAACGACCGAAGAGAGCCTTGGTCTGTCACATATTTCCGCCTGTGAGACTGGGTCCAAGCCTTCACACTGGCCACTTTCTCCTTGTATCCAGGGCCTTTGATTCTGCCGTTCGGTGCGCAAAACAGCGGGATCGGGGACCCTGGAGACGACACCGCGCAAACTCATGGTTGGGGAAACCGCTGTCATCCTAAAAGAAAAAGGTGTAACGCAGTCATCAGCTGGTGGAATGGTCACGTGACCGTGACACATCTGTTGGCGCTGTTTTGGGGGGCAAAAAATTGAACGAACTGCTCTCCTGAAATCCGGCATTCTGAATGAATACAAAATTGGATTCATCAGAGAGTTGCCAAAGTTGAAAAAGCTTAGCAAGTTCATAAACAAATTGCTGATTTCTTTACCGAGAGCAAAGTACAAAACACCGAGCACAACCATTGGTAGATAGGCAACGAGGGAAAACGCCGTGGCAATGAATAAGGTTATGGTTAGTTTACGCTCTCTGTCCAACCTACGATGACTGCTTCGTCGCATCTTCACCAGAATAGCGGTGTACGAGGCACAGATCACGAGCAATAAGAGACAGAAATATGGCAGCCAAGAGTACATTATACCCAGTGCTGACAAAACCACAAAGCGCGCGATAATGTAGATAGCTGCGCTGAGGGCACACGTCATCCAAACAACCGCGATAAGAAGCAAAAACTGCCATCTGGAAGTAGCGCGGTGTCGCCATGGCAACAAAGTGGCGAACAGTCTCTCCACAGATATGGCGGCCAAGTTTGAAATCGAGGCGAGGTTTGTGAAAATGTCAAGCCCGATGAACGCCATTGAGATCGACCCGTGTTGGGGTAGAGTAGAGTGCCACAGCGTTCCCAAACCTGACTGGTAAATCCACAGCGGTAAAGTGAATAAGCCAATGAACAGGTCAGCGAGTGCCAGGCTCATTATTAGGTAAGAGCTTGGTTTTCTAACGCTGGCATCACTTGCGAAGATGATGATAGTCAAAAGGTTTCCTATCACTATGGCAACAGTCTCCGCTACAAACACAGCACACCACACGGTGACTTCAAGCTTGTGTGAAGAGTTTGAAGCGTCTTGATCAGAAAGTTGCGTCTGTGAAGAGTTTTCCATTTTACGCACCTAAATGAAGGAAAGGTAATAGATACTAAACGCGAATGGCTTTTCTGTCTAATAAAAATAAAATGTACTGTTTCCTGTTTGCTTACAAACTCAAACAAATGTCCGCCTCCAAATCATTTATCTCGTACCATCTTGTTTGTTGTGGGAGGTACCTAAACACTTCCCCCACGCAAAAGAAAGATACGGAAATCTTTCAACAAAAAATTGCTTGATAGTAAAGAACACACCGCAGTGGCGCGGAATTTCGTTATAATTTGAAGCTTTGGCCAAGCAAGTTTATAAAAAAGCCAATTAAAATCCTACACACTGCAATTCAGTATTTGAAGTAAACTGCAAAATGTGCGTTGACTTGCGTTGGGTGGCCAAACGGTGAAAAACGGGGAAAAATTGCTTTACTCTAATGGTGGATTTCCACTGACGCGTAATTTTTTACGTGCGTAAAAAATTTAGAGACAATGTATGAACGCCTTGCGTAAACGTTCACGCAAGTCCTTCACACATTGTCTCTAAATTTTTCCCGCACGTAAAAAAATACGCGTAAGTGGAAATCCACCATAAGTATGGCACGATTCTCTTATTCTCACGGACAGTTTGAGAGTTTCAAGAGTTTTTTTAAATTTGAGAATTTAAAAGTGTCTCAGAGACAATATCCCAAATGTAAATTTTGTACTGGTCGTTAGAATTCAGTAGTTTCGTATACTCATAGTTAGTAGTGTAGTATATATTTTTTATTGCAATTATCTTATCAGTGATGTCTCACTTTGTCAAAACGTTATTGTTTCTTGTTATTAAAAGCAGCTTACGGAGTCATTAACTGTGACATTTTTTCCATGTGATTCAGAATTGTCAAAAGGCCCATTCAAGTACGCTCACTTGACGTAAGGGTAGAAAAAGGGTAGATAAAAAAATTCAAGAAAGGGAAGAAAAGATGTCAATGGTTTCATAATATTACAATTACTTTCAGATCTGAATGATATCGTTATCTTTTTCTTGTTGCATAGGAATTAAACTGTTTACAATCAGAATGAAACAAAATATAAGAAGCTAAAATGTCTAAAACATGCAACAATTATTACGAAATATTCAAGCAAGCAACCGTGTACGACACCTTTTATATTACGTTGAATCAAACGAGTGATCTAAGCATTTATAAACAATGAAATGATAAGTGTGATAAATACAGAGGCCGATGCAAAGCAGAATTGTGATTTTCAAGGGTACGTTATTTTGGCTGGCCAAACAAGGCTTTTTTATTTTATTTGAAGAAGGCTAGTTTGTACCTGAAGAAGTACCCTTCAAAATCACGCCGAATATTCTACGTTGTATCGGCCTCTGTATTTATCATAGCCGAGTTAACAATTGTTAGAACTTTTTCATTTGCTTGAAAATATACGAAACTCTCAATGATAACCCTCTATGCTGAGCTGAGAAAAAAAGTTCATTCGCAATCTGAGTTGAACTGGAGCGGGAGATAGCGCGAGAAAATGGGCAGCCGGCTACATTCACACTTTGACTTTGTGTTTCCTTGGCGGGCAGGAGTTGTGAAAGAACCGTTACGAGCATAGCCTCCCACGCAGTCGTTCTTAGGGGCGATCGTGTAAACACGATCGCCCATAAGAACGACTGCGTGGGAGGCTATTACGAGCAAGGATTGCCTCGTGATCAGATGGACTAACACTGAGTCGTAAACAATTTCCTAGTTATTTTACTTTATGGAAATGTACGTCTTGAAAACATTAAATGTGTGTGCAGTGAAGATTTCTGATTTTGTTTTGCTACAAACTCCAAATATTGAAGCTTTCAAAGGCTATCATTTCTCCAAGTGCGCTGCTAAAAAATGTTGCCGATTTGCCGGACAAAGATCTTAGAAGTTGAACTGGAATGAAAATGAGTTTAAGCCGTAACTCGGGAGGACGAATTGCAGTATACCTCTTTAAAGAAAGGTTTTGTGATAAACGTAGTTGTTGAAAGCTTAGTTTGAACCACTATAAATCTGATAAATGAGTGTGTGCGATAATATGCGAGCCAGAAATCCCTAATACAAAGGCTAACCTCAAGCTACATTACCGCATGTATTAACTGTAGGCTAACCTAAATGCTACTTAGGCTAACCAATGTGCTATTAAGACTTACCGGAATGACTCGCCGGTTGCACTTTGTCAAGACCAACTATAAATAACTTAGTTTGGACAGAAAAAGGAGAAACTTACTAGCCTTGACTTCCAACGAAAATCGATCGATAAAAGGGCGAAGACCTCTGAGATCCTCTGAGTTGAGAAATGAGCGAAAGTTGAAACCAACTTAAAATTATGGTAACTCGTTTTGCTCTAAGAAATGCTTGAGCAGAGACAGGAACGTGTTGTAGTTGTGGTGATCGAGAAAGAGAGACATTTCTGTCAAATGCCCTGTCGACATTTGACATTTAAAGGCATACAGCTGGCAGTGTATTTAATTTCGATCATTTCGATTCCACTTTTTACTGGCTGCTTTCAGTTTTTGACCACTTATCATTGAAATGGCCGGCTTCTGTTTCCAATAACAGTGGCAGATGCTTGATTCGAATAAAGCACGAGACCGGTGAAATAATGATATATGATATAATGCTTGTACACCTGTGATAAGGTACATAAACTGCATGAACAAAAACACTTCCTGTCTTCACAAGCATCACGTACCTAATTCTAACTTATTTTCACGGGACTTTATTGAACTTAGTGAAAAAAGTTCCCGTGAATATTAATTCATTATAATAAAGGTCTTTCAGAAGCCTTGGTGTCTTAAAATTTAATTACAGTTGAAACTCTTCTTACAGACACCTCTATATAAAGCCCTTGCCAAACGGTAACGCAAGTCGACGCACGTAATCGCGAGTTGAACTTGCGTACAGACTTGCGTTGGGTGGCCAAACGGGAGCTCAAGTTTACTCGCAAGTGCACGCAAGTTGTCAAAAAAGCCATTTCAATACAACCACGGTTTGCGCGTTGCGATTAAGTAGTTGAAGTAAAATAAAACAGCACAACTTGCGTAGACTTGTGCTGGGTGACCAAATGGTGCAAAACTTGCGATGACTTGTGTGCAAATTTGAAGCTCTATGATATCGTCCTCGATGTTTGTCAGTTGTTAACGAAACTTGGTTTCTTTTTCAACTGTAATTTTCCTTTGGGGGTGAAAGGGGGTATGGACCTTTTGCAACAAGTGTACACAGGGTACAAAAGCCACTGTGCTAGATAATTTAAAAGAATGCAACAGCCTCCAATACAAAGTCAGGTCGACCAGTCAAGCTTTGGATTCTTCTGTGCTTTCGGAAGCTCTAGTGTTGATTGTACCATGTAACTCTTTGTTGCAAAAGGCTCACGTATAACGCGATCTTATATGTATTTACTACTTTTGATCTGCTTGAATCATCAAAATATAAATTAAAGCTCTTAATGGCTGCGGAAAATTTTGGTTGATTTTGCACTGGTTAGCGTGTCACATGATCACTCAGCCGCTTGTGTGCTTGCCCTGGCTGTATCCATTTATATTTATAATCCAAACAGTAACTTTAATTTTAATAAGACAGTTGCATTTAAACTCCGGGATACACAGAATTCTGTTAACCTTCTTCCGCTCTTTTAAGTGCATTCTCTTGCAGACTCTCTAATTTCAATTTTTTCGTTTATACATTGTTACTTTAGTTGGGCATCTTTGCTATTTCGTATCAGAATAACATAAATTTTACAAACATATTCCAATACTGGAGAGAGCAAATAAAAAAACTTAAGCGTCTTTTTGTGTTCTCTGAAATAAAGGTGTAAACAGCTCAAAACAGCGTGTTTTTTTTTAAACATTGAGGTAATTCCCTAATAATGCATTTTCCTTGGTTTTGGGCGTGAGTTTAGTTAGCTGGCGTCACAGGAAGAAACGACCGAAGAGAGCCTTGGTCTGTCACATATTTCCGCCTGTGAGACTGGGTCCAAGCCTTCACACTGGCCACTTTCTCCTTGTATCCAGGGCCTTTGATTCTGCCGTTCGGTGCGCAAAACAGCGGGATCGGGGACCCTGGAGACGACACCGCGCAAACTCATGGTTGGGGAAACCGCTGTCATCCTAAAAGAAAAAGGTGTAACACAGTCATCAGCTGGTGGAATGGTCACGTGACCGTGACACATCTGTTGGCGCTGTTTTGGGGGGCAAAAAATTGAACGAACTGCTCTCCTGAAATCCGGCATTCTGAATGAATACAAAATTGGATTCATCAGAGAGTTGCCAAAGTTGAAAAAGCTTAGCAAGTTCATAAACAAATTGCTGATTTCTTTACCGAGAGCAAAGTACAAAACACCGAGCACAACCATTGGTAGATAGGCAACGAGGGAAAACGCCGTGGCAATGAATAAGGTTATGGTTAGTTTACGCTCTCTGTCCAACCTACGATGACTGCTTCGTCGCATCTTTACCAGAATAGCGGTGTACGAGGCACAGATTACGAGCAATAAGAGACAGAAATATGGCAGCCAAGAGCACATTATACCCAGTGCCGACAAAACCACAAAGCGCGCGATAATGTAGATACCTGCGCTGAGGGCACACGTCATCCAAACAACCGCGATAAGAAGCAAAAACTGCCATCTGGTAGTAGCGCGGTGTCGCCATGGCAACAAAGTGGCGTACAGTCTCTCCACAGATATGGCGGCCAAGTTTGAAATCGAGGCGAGGTTTGTGAAAATGTCAAGCCCGATGAACGCCATTGCGATCGACCCGTGTTGGGGTAGAGTGAAGTGCCACAGCGTTCCCAAACCCACTGCACGAAAAATCATCTTTGTCGTTGGTCAAAGGTGTGGATAAAGACGTGTCAAAGGCCACATTTGATCACCTTTGACGACCTTTGACGTGCATCA
This sequence comes from Oculina patagonica, assembly GCF_052425735.1. NCBI lineage: Eukaryota > Metazoa > Cnidaria > Anthozoa > Scleractinia > Oculinidae > Oculina > Oculina patagonica. Next base: position 55,874,352 of record NC_135761.1, on the reverse strand, counting down.
AAGGTCATCTTTGACTACACCTTTGCCCGCGGTCGCAGGCGATAAAGGCCGTCTTTGCCACACCTTTACCCGCGCCTTTGACGCGTGTCAAAGGTGATATTTGACGCGCCTTTGACTTAAGTCAAACGCGTAGTCAAAGGCGTAGTTCGATGAGGGGAAATCTGGTCAAATGTGTCTTTGAATCGCGTCAAAGGTAGGTCAAAGGTGTTGTCAAATATATCTGCGACTTTTGTCAAAGGCGTGCCAAATGTAAGTCAAATACATCTGCGATTCACGTCAAAGGTCTGGCAAAGGCGAAGTTATTATTGCTTTTTTTTATTACTGCTTTCCCTTAGACTTTAATAGCTCATTATATGTATATAGAAGATGCAATCAAATCTGCGTTACCTTTTATTATATTTTCAAACTATTTTAAAGGTATGTTACAGTAAAAGTTGTTTATAATATTAAAAGCTTATCACATTAACAAAACCTCTAGCACACTGTATATAACTTTGTAATGCTATTTGGTTGTTGCTGTATGTAAAAAGTTTCATATGAAATTAACGAATAGAAAATAATGTCCCATGTTTTTTTTTACCTAAGTTATAAACTCTTAAAGATAAAATACTCATTTAATAACAGTAGCTAATATTATAAAATCTACAAAGTAATTATGTGTTCGGGAAAAATACACGATCGAAACTATCAGTTATTGCTTAACTAACATACAGTCTTCATTTCTTATTTGTCGTAAATTGAACAAAATTTACCGAGAAAAAAAGAGTTTGCGACAATTGCAAATCCTACGTTATATTTCAATAAGCCAACATATTGTTTAATGGATTTCTTTGATCGTACAGACTAAAAAAGGTCAATACTTTGCTATTATTCCCCCAAACTATGTTACCTATGCCGTTTTTTTCTTAACTTTTGTTCTAGTTATGTTAAATGTGTAACAGGATTTGGTGTCGTCCACCTCCGCCTGCAATCATAAATCGATTTCCGTTCGCCGAAGTGGAGTCGTAGTCCACTAAGTCCTTTTTTCTAAATAAAAAAAAATAAGTAGTCCCACATTCTAATTCGATCAGTCTCTATCATTCAGTGACTATCAGTCAATGAGATGACATACATATATTCAACTTAAAAATTAAAAATTACTTAGTTTTGTCCTCCTCATATATAGCTGACCGCTCCTTTTAAAAACAGTTTTTCTGCGCCGTGCAATTTTCTGCAAGAAAAATAAAGAGAATTACAATTAACATTAAAATTGAAAAATTTCTTGTAGGCGAGAAAATGCTTAAGCCGACCAGCGCATAAATTCAAATTCCCTTTGGAAATAGCAAAACTACATGTAAATGGTTCAGGACCACGGGCAGACAAGTCTCACAGTTTGTGGTTGTGTGACATCACAATAATAATAATAATAATAATAATAATAATAATAATAATAATAATAATAATAATAATAATAATAATAATAATAATAATAATAATAATAATAATAACAACTTTATTAACGTGTCAAATCTGTAGTAGCTGAGGGGAAAAGTCCCCTCTACTCATACATTCATACATTGTATTTTATAACGGCTGACCTACATTTGATTCAAATGATTAAGAGAAGTGCTTTATAATCGAGATCGAGAACGCGGAATTGTGAAACATTAAAAAAGGGGCAACAACAACGACAAAAACAAACAAACAAAAGTAAAATTATAACTGCTAACTTTCTCAGGCGGCGATTTAAAATAAGGCTAAGAATTGCAGGTACTTTTATAACTTGTGGATATACGTTGCCGTGACAGAAAACCCAACTTGTTTACAGCGGCTGCTAGCCGTAGAAAACGAGTAAATAGTAAATGACGAAGGGTTCTTTATACAGTAGAACCCCGGTAACTCGAACTCGGATAACTCGAAAACCCATCTAACTCGAACTAAATTTCGTTTCCCTTGATCAAAATTTGAGTCAAATTTACCCCGATAACTCGAATTCTGGCTCTTGCAACGAGCCACAGATGCACATTGAAATTTATTCCATTAGCTCTTCTTGTCGTGTATTTGGATTTAAATACTTAAACGAAAACTACAGCAATTTGATTTTAATTGAGCAACGAACAGATATGTGACAGTCATTTTCCACTCTTAAATAAAAAAAATGTATGATAGTGTAAGAGTTTCTGACGAGATAAGTTCAATTTGCACTGTACTGTGTACTGAAGTGCTGAAAATGAGTAAACTATCAATTATTACCATGGCAAATTGAATATTCAATCGACTCCGATAACTCGAAACCCTGCTAACTCGAACTCGTTTCCCTTCAGAGTTCAAGTTACCGGGGTTCTACTGTATATCTTCTTTGAGGACGTCGATCTCGAGCCGGGATTTCGAGGTAGGATACTCGAGTGATCGAGTGAGGATTTCGTTAATTCACCGAATTCTCGTCCCGCTCAAAACAATGAAACGTATCAGAAAGAGCGCGATCGAAGTCCCGGCTCGAGATCGACGTCCCCGAAGGATAAAGAAGATATATAAAGAACCCTTCGTTATAAGGGATATATTTACTGTTTACTGGTTTTCTATGGCGCGCTAACAGCCGCTGTAAACAAGTTGTTTTATCTGTCACGGCAACGTATATCCACCAAAATACCTGAAATTCTTAGCCTTATTATAAATCGCCGTCTGAGAAAGTTAGCAGTTATATATAATTTTACTTTTTTTTGTCGTTGTTATTGTTAAAGGAATTGTATGGAATATACAAGGTCTTCCCGCTCCTAAACGAATCTGGTGACCCCCCTTTTTTTATTTCAAAATTTAAGTTCCCTTAAAGTAATAAACCAGTAGGCGAAGTTTGGTTAAAAAAACTATGTTCAGTTCTGTTTCAGGGTATTTCCGCTCTTTAGGATGATTTCGTCATTCTCTGTTTTAGGATATTCCGCCATTCCGGTGTGCCTAGGGCTTTCCACAAGTTGCTCGGCAACTTTTTGGCAACTTTTCAAGTTTCGAGCAACTTTTTCCCCTCCGAGCAACTTTTTCCCTCTCGAGCAACTTGTTGCATTTTGAGCAATTTCCAGACCGAAGCTCTCCGAAGATTATCCGAGTGTTGTTCAAAGGCAATACGAACGTTTCCGAAGATTTACGAAGTTTGCCGAAGACTTTCGAGGAACATCTGAAGACGTTTCAACTTTCGGCTCATTCTGCATTAAAAAATTCGTCATCAGATATGACGTCATCGATATCTTTTCCCCTAAATATGTTATTTAGATACTTCTTTTGCTGTAAAATTGCATAAAACTGCTTAGAAATCTTACCCTCAAAGGGAAATAAGCATATATTTAGAAAAATTCTTTTGATTAGAAGCAGCGTTTTAGATTTTTTGGAGCAACTTTCGAGCAACTTTTATTATCAGAAGCAACTTTTTTGGATTTTTGGAGCAACTTTTGAGCAACTTTTTGAGAAATTACGGGCAACTTTTTGGGAAATCTCGAGCAACTTGTGGAAAGCCCTAGCCGTGCCGTTTCGTCATTCCTCCATTCCGCCGAACAGGGTCACCCCAGATTAGGGGAAAGGAGGTCTAAGAACATGCTGAGTAAAAGAAAAGGGGTCTTGGAGATTTAAAGAATGCTATTTATCCATTAGTACCAGAAACCTATAAGGAGTTATTTCGTCATTTGATTATAATAATATAAGGTAAAAAAAAAAACGCGCAAACTATGACAGCGTGTTGGGCAGTAGCTACAGCGCCCGCATTCCACCGTAGCAAAACAATACATTCCTCATGATCATTCAAAGGGATAACAGATTATCTAGCAGTTCCCAGCTTGAAGACTGTCAGTACTATAAATTGTTACAATTTGCTGATAATATAATAATGTCAAACAAATAGCCAGTCACTGCTGAACGAATTGTGGTTATCAGTCATGACATCAATGATTACCATAGCAACAGTATAACCTGTTAAAAACACCTTTAAAAGTGTTTTTTTTCGCTCTAAGTATTCATTACTTAAAAAACGAGCACAGCGATTCCCCTTTTATTTAAGAAATAGAAAACATGTTCCGTGTTTCTATCGAGTTATAGAAACACGAGTGGAAGTTTGAGAGAACGAGAAATGCTGTGGGAACACGAGTCGATAGACGAGTGTTTCCACAGCTTTTTCGAGTTCTCCCAAACTTTCACGAGTGTTTCTATAACTCGATAGAAACACGGAAAACATGTTTTCTATTTCTTTTAGAAAACAGCACAAAGAAAATAACGCACATCAAAGTAATATTTAGCGCTTTATCTAACATCAAAACGTAGATTCTCTTCACCTCGCGGTTTTACGTCATGAACAGTAATCAACCAATGATAGTACGGGAGTCGACGAACAGAAATAAATCAACTGTTCAACATTTGCTTCAAGGCTAAAATTCACCGTTGTTTGGCCAAACAAACAAAGAAAACATGCCCCAAAGTAAAGTTAACGTAATTATGAGAAATAACTAAGTCGATGGTTTAACTGAAGTCCAGCACTGGAAGGAGTCAAGAATTGTGGTTTTATTTCGCTTCATCGAACTAACCGAATGGTTTGACGACCGACGATCGAGCGACTCAAACCTTGGAGGTGAAAGTGAATTATTTATTATTTTTCTGTTAAAAGAAGTTTGACTCGGCATTCTGGACGAATATCTTGTCCAGGTGAGGAGCTGTGAATAGTTCTGAAGTGCTGCAAAGCCTAGAATGGAGTGAAGTTGCGCCAATTCATATACTTCTTTGAAAGGTCAGCCGCTTCGATAATTTCTTTCACAGACTATTTTTGAATGTGTAGCGGGCTCTGTAAACATCTTACTCACTTGTTTTAAAATGTGCAAATATTTGTTTAGTCTTAACCTGGTTTTTGTCAGCTGTGACATTAAAATTTGGCACAATTATTAGTTGTTATTTTTGCATTGCTTATTTTAGCGCCGTGAATATTGATTGCCGTGTCTACGACAACTGTCTGTGTCTCCATCGAGTTATAGAAACACAATTTTTAACCAATCAGCGCACGTATTTACTTTGTGCTATTTTCTAATATTAAATAATAATCAGCATGTTTGGTCAAAAGGTTTCTCAAAGGTTAAAAAAAATATATTCTCCTACTGGTTTCAGAGCCACCTTCAATTTGCGGCATTATTATATTAGCAAGAAGTAGAAGCAAGAAGTCAGTAGTACTGTTTATTCCCTGTATCTCCTACCACATTATCCAGATCCGGCTTTTTTTTTACTTAGGCTAACGTCTTACCTTCTCCAACACTTTTCTCGTCTTCTCTTTTTCTTCGCCTTTCTCTGTTTCTTGGTTATATCCTATTACATAATTTTCATTAGTTGGTCCCTCTTTCACATTTTACTCGTCGCTCTTCGGTACTTCTCTGCCTTTTTTGCCGGCCTTTTCTCTTTTTATTTTTCGCTGTGTTTTGCTATTTCTTTCCCTGTTCAACCGAGCCATTCTCGTTGTATTCTTGTTGGTCTTCGCTGCTTTTCTGTCAATTTTCTTGGGGCTTTTCCTGCTCTTGTTGTCGCTGTTCTTTGCTTCTTTTTCGCTTGTTTTCTCTTGATCTTTCTCGCTCTCTTTTCCTTCGTAGACCTCTTAAGCTCTGTATCCTTGAAAATCAATTTTCTATACCATTATTTGTCGACATTGACATGAAAAGAGCTCAAAATACAAACTTTTCCGCTCGCGTTTCACAGTCGTTTTGAAAATAAAATTTCTTTGCTACGACAGATCTTGGCAATGCGATTTCCCGCCAAGAAACGCGGGTTGCCACAGACGTCCTCCTCGTCCCCAGGCCTTAAGCTTTTTTGACCACGCCTTTGACAACGATCAAAGGTGTGGCAAAGCTGTTGCATATTTGACTTTGGCTTTAACGTGGGTCAAAGGTAAAGTCAAAGTTATTAGCACATTTGACTGTACCTTTGACGCGCGTCAAAGGTTTAGTCAAAGCTCACACATATTTGACTCGTCTTTGACGTGGGTCAAAGGTAAAGTCAAAGTTATTAGCACATTTGACTGTACCTTTGACGCGCGTCAAAGGTTTAGTCAAAGCTCACACATATTTGACTCGTCTTTGATGTGGGTCAAAGGTAAAGTCAAAGTTATTAGCACATTTGACTGTACCTTTGACGCGCGTCAAAGGTTTAGTCAAAGCTCACACATATTTGACTCGTCTTTGACGCGCGTCAAAGGTACAATCAAAGTTATTAGCATATTTGTCCACGCCTTTGACCAAGATCAAATATGTGACAAATCCAATTTTTCGTGCAGTGACCTGACTGGTAAATCCATAGCGGTAAAGTGAATAAGCCAATGAACAGGTCAGCGAGTGCCAGGCTCATGATAAGGTAAGAGCTTGGTTTTCTAACACTGGCATCTCTTGCGAAGATGATGGCAGTCAAAAGGTTTCCTATCACTATGGCAACAGTCTCCGCTGCAAACACAGCACACCACACGGTGACTTCAAGCTTGTGTGTAGAGTTTGAAGCGTCTTGATCAGAAAGTTGCGTCTGTGAAGAATTTTCCATTTTTTACGCCTAAATGAAGGAAAGGCAATAGATATTAAACGCGAATAGCTTTTCTTTCTAATAAAAATGAAATGTACTGTTTCCTGTTTGCGTACAAACTCAAACAAATGTCCGCCTTCAAATCATTTATCTCGTACCATCTTGTTTGTTGTGGGAGGTGCCTATGCACTTCCCAGTCAACAAAAAAGAAAGATACAGAATTCTTTCAACAAAAAATATCTTGATAGTAAAGAACATAAGTACAGTCGAAGCTCTCATAAGTGGACACCCTCGGGACGCGAAAAAAGTGTCCGCAACTGGAGCTGGCCGCTTACGAGAATGGTTCTTGTAAGCCGGCGGCCACTAGAGGTGTAGGGGATAGATGGCCGCTTACGGGAGCTTGCCCAGCTAACATAATGGTAATATGCATGTTAGTGGTGTTTCGAAATGTAACCGGACGTGGATGACGACAAAGCAAACACTGAAATATGGTACTGTAATTATAGTAAAATCATTGTGACGAACGGCGATGTCAAGTTGATTGATTAATACAAGATACAGAGGTTTTTTATATGATTTTCTTTGCGGTGTCCGCTTACGGGAGCTTAAAAACAAAGAAAAAGTCTAAGGCGTAATCTCGGAAAGTGTCCGCGGCCGCTTACGGGAATGTCCGCTTAGAACGAGAAGGTAAAAATACAGAGTTTGTATGGGAGTAAAAACGGGGTTTCTAACAAGGTGGCCGTAAGTAGAGCTGTCCGCTTACGAGAGTGTCCGTTAAGAGAGCTTCGACTGTATATCATAATTCCATGATTCTCACGGACAGTTTGAGAGTTTTTTTAGTTTGAGAGTTTTAAAGTGTCTCAAAGACAAGATCTCAAATGTAAATTTTGTACAGGTCGTTCGAATTCAGTAGTTTCGTAGACTGTAATATTTCTTTGATTGCAATTATCTTATCATTGATGTCTCACTTTGTCAAACCGTTCTTGTTTCTTCTAATTAAAAGCAGCTTACGGAGTCATTTGCTGTGACATTTGTTTTTTCATACGATTCACAATTGTCAATGGGCCCATTCAAGTACGCTCACTTGACGTAAGGGCTAGATAAAAAAATTAAAAAAGGAAAGGAAAGATGTCAACGGTTTCATAATATGATATTTTCTTTCAGACCTGAATGATATCGTTATCTTTTTCTTGTTGCATAGAAAACTGTTTACAGTCAGACGGAATGAAACGAAATAAAAGAAGCTAAAATGTCTAAAACATGCAACAATTATTACGAAATATTCAAGCAAGCAACCGTGTACGATATGTTGAATCAAACAAGTGATCTAAGCAGCTATAAACAATGAAATGATAACTATGATAAATACAGAGGCCGATACAACGCAGAATTGTGATTTTCAAGGGTACTTGATTTCGGCTGGCGAAACCAGCCTTCTTCATGTTACTTGAAGAAGGCTAGTTTGTACCTGAAGAAGGCTGATTTGGCCAGCCGAAAAATAGTACCCTTCAAAATCACACTGAATTCTACGCTTTCTCGGCCTCTGTATTTATCATAGCCGAGTCAACAATTGTTAGTTTTCATTTTCTTGAAAATATACGAAACTCTGACAACCCTCTATGCTGAGCTGAGAAAAAAAGTTCATTCGCAATCTGAGTTGAACTGGAGCGGGCGTGAGAAAATGAGCAGCCGGCTACATTCATACTTGACTTTGTGCTCCCTTGGCGGGCAGCAGTTTAATATGAAAGAACCGTTACAAGCAAGATTGCTACGGATAGACTAACACTGAATTGTAAACGATCTCCTAGTTATTTTACTTTATGGAAATGTACGTCTTGAAAACATTAACTGTGTGTGCAGTGAATAAAAAACTGCACACACAACTGCAACTGTTTTGCTACAAACTCCAAAAAATTGCAGCTTTCAAAGGATCTCAAAGATATCATTTCTACAAGTGCGCCACTAACAAATTTGCCGACTTGCCGGACAAGATCTTCGAAGTTGAACTGGAATGAAAATGAGTTTAAGCCGTAACTCGGGAGGACGAATTACAGTATACCTCTTTAAAGAATGGTTGTGTGCTAATTGTAGTTTTTAAAAGCTTAGTTTGAACCACTACTGGCTATAAATCTGATAAATGAGAGTGTGCAATATGCGAGCCAGAAATCCCTAATTTCCCAATACAAAGGCTAGTTGCAAGCTACACTAACTGTCAAGACCCACTATAAATTACTTGTAGTTTTGAAAGAAAGAGGAGAAACTTACTAGCTTTGATCTTGTGAGTTCCAACGAAAATCAGTCGCTTACTGTTTATACTGCTAGTGTCTAACCACCAGGCGAAGACACTGAGAAATGAGCGGAAGTTGAAACCAAGTTAAAATTATGGTTACACGTTTTGCTCTAAGAAATGCTTGAGCAGAGACAGGAACGTGTTGTAGTTGTGGTGATCGAGAAAGAGAGACATTACTGTCAAATGCCCTGTCGACATTTGACATTTAAAGGTATACAGCTGATGGTGTATTTAATTTCGATCATTTTGATTCCACTTTTTACTGGCTGCTTTCAGTTTTGGTCCACTTATAATTGAAATGGCTGGCTTCTTTTTTCAATAACAGTGGCAGATGCTTGCTTCGAATAAAGCACGAGACCGGTGAAATAATGATATATGATTAAATGCTTGTACACCTGTAATAAGGTACATAAACTAAATGCACAGAAACAATTCCTGTCTTCACAAGCATCACGTACGCGTACCTCATTCTAACTTATTTTCGCGGGACTTTATTGAAAAAAAAATCACGAAGACCAGTGAAAAAAGTTCCCGCGAAAATTAATTTATTATAAAATTGGTCTTCAAGGAGCCTTGGTTTCTTAAAATTAAATTACAGTTGAAACTCTTCTTACAGACACCTCTATATAAAGCCCTTGCCAAACGGTAACGCGAGTCGACGCACGTAATCGCAAGTTGAACTTGCGTACAGACTTGCCTTGGCTGGCCAAACGGACTCGCAAGTTTACTCACAAGAGCACGCAAATTGTCAAAAAGCCATTTCAATACTACTGTGCGCGTTGTGATTAAGTACTTGAAGTACACAGCACTACTTGCGTTGACTTGTGTTGGGTGGCCAAACGGTGAAAAACTTGGGATGACTTGCGTGCAAATTTGATCTTGACCAAAGTGAACGCCTGCGACATCGCAAGTCAACGCAAGTGCACGCAAGTCCTGGCCAAACAACTTGCGTGCACTTGCGTTACCGTTTGTGGACACTGGAGAATTCGGTTGGTGTGTGCAGCGCGCGCTTCTCGAAACCGCTTTAATACCCTGTTCAGACCAAAGTATGCCATTTTCCTCACCCTTTTCAGACCTGACCCTACCCAGCAGGGTTTTGTATAAACATTAAAGAGGGTCTGAATTTGGGGGGGGGGGGGGGGCAACATTTCGGTAGTCAGTTAAAATTAAATTACTTTGTCGGTTGTCAGCCCGGGGGGTACTCCCTGTAATGGTCTATACGGGGAGGCTCCGCCTGAAAAGGGGTACCTTTTTCAGACTTCAGGTATATAATAGGGTAGGGATTCCACGATTTTTGTGTATATGAAAGGGTAGGGATATCGCTCATTTGGGTATTTAAAAGAGCCTTTAATGAAAATATTTCGAACAGACGCACCTTGAGGCTGTATTATTTAAATTTATTAAACGCTACATAAAAATGACATCAAGAGTTTCTCCTTTAGGCATCTGTCATGTCTTTTCGGTATATGAAAGGGGTACCCTTTTCAGTAAAAGGTATACGGAAGGGGTGCCTTTTCTGTCAAAATGGTATATAAAAGGGTAAGGGGTTGGACCTCGAGGCGGAGCCTCCCCGTACAAAACTTTTTTGAGTAGCCTCCAGTTATATCTTTCGCCCTTTGTCGCCAGTCGGCGGTTAACGCCATTCAGACCCACATTTGAGAAGACTCTCAACTTCCCGATTTTGACTTAATCCAAAGGAATAAATAACAACAATGACAAAAATAGTTTTTTTCTAAGAGTTATACCTAATTACTGACCAGAGTGCAGAATCCGTACTCTATTTCAAACCAAAATGCAAGGCTGATCGGACAGCTATAAAGGGTAAATTTACTGCTCAATATTTCGATTAGATAAAACTAAACCATAAAATCTTCTTTAGGAGACAGGCTAATTGCAAAACTAAACCTAATTAAAAGTGTAAAGAAACGGTTGCAATATTTGTAATCTATATCTAATAAATGTAGACCAAACCAGCTCAAAAATCATACTTTATATAACAGTTCATCCAATAAAAGCCCTACTTCGCCACAATACGGGAGGTGGAGGAGGAGTGGGTTCAAAGCGGAATTCCCGACAAGAGGAAAAAGGGCGGGAAACGGAAGTATAAGCTACATACAAGGATTAAAGATTTGCCTACAAGTCGAGCTCACACAGCGCGAAGCACAAGAGCTCAACTTGTTTTCCATGTTTGTACCGGGCCTACTACCACCAAGCCGGAAACGAGAAGCGAACGGGATAGGAAGCTCAGATCCCCTGGGGGTACTCTATATATTTTTGGGTGGGTGTGTGCCGCTGGGACTCTGAAACCCTTACCCTATACTACACCAGGTAATGGGCTCCTGACTAGACCCTTTTCAGCTGATTTCGCAACGCTTTACTGGACTAAACACCGAACATCGCTACCTTTATTTACTTTTAAGAAGGCCTCTTCCTCTTCCGAGTTTCTATTCCTATTCTAGCTCATATATAGGAGTGCCCCCCCCCCCTCCCCCGCCCCCGTTCAGATCCCAGTACCACGATCCATCTACATTTATCACACGGTCAACTTGTTCTAAACGTCTACACTACACTCGGCCGTCAGTCAGTAAGGCGCCATCTCTGATGACCAGTGATGTGCCGTGTTAGATACCGATCTCTTTTAATAAAGATAAACGCATCTTCGAATTCAGTCAGTCTTTGAGAACGAGAGGCGTTTTCCAAACGAAAGAAGCTAACAACGTGCTTTAGAAATAAGTAAAGCAAGCATGGGATCATGCGAAGCTCGCAACTGTTTGCACAAAATTTCTATCAAAGCTCTCTCTCGGGGTTTTGTTTATACAAACCCAGAGCTAGAAGCTAATTTGTTTATTTTAGTAGCGTTAATATTATGCTTGACACACAGAATGTTACTTTACAATGTAAACAGGCTGAAAGCCAAAAAGGCTCAGAACAATTTTAGAGTGTGGTTGGTTCTTAGCAGCGTGAGTTCTTCTGTATACCTGGAATGGTATGATGATTATCCATTCTTTAATTAAGGAAACAGAACAATAAAGAAATGGTTTTCTTACATTGTGTTTAGTATCAGTCCTGGCAACTTCACCCTCCCCTCTCTCTCTTTTCACGTACTGTCCTTGTGGGGATCCGGTGGGGCTCTTGTCACGCTTCATATGTCATTGAAGCTTGTCGAGAGGTTTCTGCGTTAGATTGTTTGTTCGTTTACTGTGTTTTCGGTCTTCTAGAGAAAAGCAATGTTCCGAGCATTTGGTTTAGGCGTAGGTACAAGTATTCTATTCATCCCGGCTCTTTTCCTCGCCAGACAGCGATCAGTCAGCGCGGCAGAGCAGAGCTCAAAACCTAACATAGCCGTCATTGGAGCCGGGATTGGTGGTTCGAGTTCTGCACACTTTCTTCGAGAACTCTTTGGACAAGAGGCAACGATTGATGTATTTGAAGCTTCAGACAGGATCGGTGGGCGGTTGAATACAATGGAAGTTGCTGGGAAAAGTTTTGAATCGGGAGGATCTATCATTCACCCTGACAATAAATATATGGGAGATTTCGTCAAACTTCTAGGTACGTTTGCATTGGTTATAGCATTTCGTGATCGTTGTTGAATGAAAAATATTTTCTTTGCTGTAAAAATAATATTTATAATATTCTAACTTAACCATTTTGGTTTTAGTTTAAAAAGCGATTAAATAACGTTATTTCCATAGTATACATGAATATCTCGATTGCGTGACAGTTATCAGATGAAATATTGTGCTCAAACAAAACATGGCTTACAAGCGGATTATTAGACTTGCTCCAAGTCGCTTGTTTGATTCGCAGGAGACCACTGGATGCAGAAGCGGAGGGCGCGTGCGGGAATGAAAAACAAAATGGCGGAGGATCGTGGCGGAACAAGCGACTTGTCTCACCTGACGTCATCGAGATTATGTCAATCATATTGTATTGCGCGCAAACTTTAATACTGAGCGCGCTGTGCCTGCCAACTTAGCGCGCGCTGCCGGCACACGAGACAAGCTTGCGTTTAACTTTTTACAACTTGAGCAGACTTGTTTCCTTCTCACATCGGCAGTTAAAACCAATTTCGGAACAAACAACACAAATGTCTTCTTTTGTGCTTGTCCCTTTTAAATTGTACAGAAATGAGAGAGCCATTAAGGGCCTTGAGTATGATTTCCCACAACAAAGGGAAGAAAATGGCAATTTTAACACACGCCACAGCGCGCGTCAGCTGCACACGGCGTACAAAACTGACGTCAACACGATAAAAGAAACCAACTCAATGCACACGAAATGATGCAATATTTTCGCGGCAAAATACGTCAGCTAGAATCGATTTCCTGCAAGTGACACAAGTTGCTCGTTCCGAGCCATTCCTCGACGCACAGACAAATGAAATTTCGCGCTGTCACTCGCATCTTTTGGCATGTACTAAACCCAGGAACAACGAAACAAAAGTCTAAAATAAAACAAGCAAAGGGACCGAAAAAAAAACTGCTGAAACAACCGAAACGAAACAAAATCACTAAAACAAGCAAAACCCATTACATTTATTGAGAGCTAATTGTAAACAGGCTAACCTGAGCATTAATATTCAGGCACTGGGGGGAGGGGTTAGGGGGTTTGGGGTCGGGGGTGTACTCCCCAAAATACCCATATGGGAATGTGCCGCCAAAGGGGTCGTGATTTTGGGCTTCCGTTCTAGAATGGGGTTTCCATTTTAGAGACAATTCCTAAAATGGGGTATGATATTTTGAACGCATGAAAGTTTCAAATATTTATCAGCAGCCAAAATGTGGTGTTAAAAAGTTGAACTGTTTCTTAAACGGGGTATCATTTTGGATGCAAATTATTTCTAAAACGGGGTGCTACTTTGAAGACCTGGGCAGCACATACCCACCTATAACATACCTGAGTAACCCCCCCCCCCCCCCCACAGGATTCACGCTAACCAGAGTGCTATTCAGGCTAACCAGAGTGTCTGGTTTGCCTGAATAGCGCTGCGGTTAATTAGCCTGAATAGCACTCTGGTTAGCCTGAATAACACTGTGGTTAGCCTGAACAAGGCTCAGGTCAGCCTGTTTACGGTAAGCTCTCAACAATTCTAATGGGTTTTGCTTGTTTTGGTGTTTTGTTTTGTTTCAGCCATTTTGGTTGTTTCAGCGGTCTCACATTAGTCGTTTTGGTGATTTTGCTTGTTTGTTTTGGTGGTTTTGTTACGAGTTTTTGTTACGAACCTTGAGTTTCGCTTGTTCGTTTTGGTGATTTTGTTACGTTGTTTTAGGTTTTAGTAAATGCTGGACCTTTTAAGAGTCTGAAGAAGTTGAAGTGTGCTTTAAATTTGTATCAATTTTTGTATCATTTGTATACTTGTTTTTTTTGAGGTGATCACACCTGTCAATTTCCTTGAGTTCCACTAATGGGGCATGTATAAATAATGCTGTCTACAATCATCATGATCATTTTTTACGGTCTTGCAATCTTTCTTGCCATGATGTTTCACAGTCTTACAAAGAACTATGCATTGCTTCTTTTATGCCCTGCACTATAATCCCATAGTGTACTTAAGGTTGTGACATTGAATATCTTGGTCTTACTGGCCTTAACCCCAGCCAAGCTTCCATGCAATCTCCATAAAGATTTTAAGTTTATCAGTGGCTTAGCCCCTTATATCTCCATTTTCTCTTTAAAATAGGGTTCAAGAAGCTCAAAAGCAGTGAACCTAGCAGCCTTCTTGGAATCTATAATGGCGATGAATTTGTCTTTTATGGCAGCAGATGGAAACTTGTAAATTACATAAAGCTTATTTGGAGATACGGCTTATTTGACCTTTACACCATGGACAAGTTTATCACAAACATGTTGAAGAACTTTTCAAATATTTATAAGCTGCAGGAGAATGGTGACGCATTTAACAGTGTACCTGAAATGTTAAAAGCAATGGGTGGGGAAGAATTTTATGGATACACCCAGCAAACAGCGAGACAAACTTTGGAGAAGATCGGGCTCAAGCCACTTTTGATTGATGAGCTAGTGACTGCTGTCATGAGGATCAATTATGGTCAAGATGTGACTTTGAATGGTTTTGCAGGTAATTAAAGATGAATTCCAGTCCGTACTGCGCAATCTCGGCTGCAATGTTTATGTGAGCCCACACAAAGGAATGTTTACAAGCAAAACTAAAAATTCCGCGACAAACTTACCTTTTTCTTCATAATTAACGCCAGATATCCTTGCAGAACAAATAATAACGAGTAGAGGGACCTTGACGCTATTTCAAACCAACGTTTCAGCACATCGGAAATTCTTGAACGAAACGAACTGTAATGGTGAACTAAAAAAACTTCATGTATGCTGTCACCGAAGTGTAACGTTTCAACGAATTCAAAACAAAAACGAAATCAAACCCCGAGTCAGCGCAGTACGGACTGGAAATCAGCTCTAAACATATTGATCTTTCATTTTTAAAGTAAAACTGAATTCTACTTAAATGTTCATTATTTATACAGGGATAGGGGGATGGGTGAGGAATAAGCAGACCCCTTATTTTTTCAGGTCCCTCACCTTTCACCTTGCTTCACCAAGGAAAAAGTTTAAGCCCCCCCCTCCCCCTGAAAAAAAAAAGACATTTTCCAAGGGCCTTTCTCTCTGTCACTGCATTTAATTGTTGTAATGAACTGAAGGTGCTATATTCATCCCAGCAAACTTCATAACTAAGAATAACATACTCAATACATTATATTTGTTAGACTTTGAAATTAATTGTTGTAATGAACTGTAGGTGCTGTATTCATCCCAGCAAACTTCATAACTAAGAATAACATACTCAATACATTATATTTGTTAGACTTTGAGATTGCAATGAAAATCTCTACTTAAACCCCCCCCCCCCCTGAAAACTGGTTTCAAAATTTATATAGGGCCCCCATTATTAAAGGCAGACCAAAAAAGCTTCATGACCCCTTATTCCTTATGCCCTCTCCCCCCACCCCTATGGTACCTAATGTTAATTTCTCTGGAACTAGACTTAAAAGTTATGGCACCTATCGATTTTTTGATAGCAGCCATTTCTAACATATTGCATGTCTGCGTTCTCTTTTAACCCAAATGCCGATTTAACCTCTAATTGTCTTAGTTATTTTTTATTGACAGGATCAGTGTCCCTGGCAGGATCACAGGGTGGTCTGTGGTCAGTTGAAGGTGGAAACTGGAAAGTCTGTGATGGTTTACTGTCCACTTCTAAAGCTACAGTGTACAAAAACGCCAAAATAACAGAAGTAGTAAAAACAACTCAGGGTAGCAACGAACGTCCGGTTTACACCTTAAAAGGGGACAGCCAAATTCCTGACAAGCAGTATGACATTGTGATTGTAGCAGCCCCGTTTGAGATTGCTAATTACTTCTTTGATTGCAAAGATTGTAAACAATGGCCGGTTCCTAAAGAACTGGGAGAATTCTGGCGCACAGTTGCTACTTTTGTGCACGGTCAAGTCAACATGACGCATTTTGGGTTTTCAACTGAGGATGACATACCAGAAGTCATTGGCACAACAGAAACACCAAAAAACTATTTCAACTCAGTTGGCATGCAGGAACCAGTGGAAAGCAGGTCAAACACTGATCCAAAGGAATTGCCCATTCGCAAAGTTTTTTCACGAGCAGAACTAAGTCCTTCACAGCTGAATGAATTGTTTTTGAATGTAGATGAAGTGAAAGTGGTTTCCTGGCTTGCATATCCTCACTACACCCCTCCTGAGAAGTTTTGGTCATTTGTCTTGGATGACGGTGTATTTTATGTCAACGCAATTGAACATTCAGCCAGTGCAATGGAGATGTCGGCAGTGAGTGCCAAGAATGCTGCCTTGTTAGCTCATCAGTATTACACTGGTGGAACATCGTCAGCACATGACAATGCCACGCCTTCCAATCCCAAAAGCGAACTTTAATGCAATTTATGCTGTTGGCTCAATCAGTACTGCTGTGGGCAATGCAACAGCTTAAAACTTGCCAATATGACTGAACATTTAAAGGAATTTATTGAATTGTAATTCTTTAGGGTAAATATGATTTTGATATTTCAAGGGGTGTCACTATGTAGAATTCTTCCAGTCTAGTCATGGCAACAACCAACTACAAACAACTATAGAGAACTCCTTTTTTTCTCTTTTTTCCTTTATAATAATTTAGGGTAAATGTAATTTTAGAATAAAAATAAGTGATAAAAGTAAAGAACAACGTTTTGCTGTCTTCATGACAGCATTTTCAAGTTCAATGTAAATGTCAAGTGCGATGGCTTTTTAGAGTTCTCCCAGTTTTGTCCCCCCTTGGCTGGCAAATGATATTTGCTTGAGTTGGTGACATTGATCTGCGGGAAAGCAGGTACCAGTTTTTAAGTTGTTGGGGTGAAAATCAGTGCTAACCCAAAGTCATGCTGTATAAGCTGTGTATAGGAAATTAGCAAAATGTAAGATTTTATAAATATAGAATGCAACCAATTAACTAAGTTGCCAGAAATGCAAAATAGTTTGGAAAATGAATTAAATAGGCTGCTTCCATTATATTAATATTAAGCTTGATAGTCAACTCCCACAGGACACAAACGAAGAAATGAATAAACATGCCCGTTCATTTTCTCTTTTTGTGTCCTCCAGGCATTACAATCAAGTTGAATTTTAATATTGCAAAAGTGACTCATTGCCTTGGTCTTGTGTTTCATGGACTGTTTGAAAGAGATTTTGGCAAGTTGCGCTTTTGTTGTGACTGTATGTCTTAAACTATCCTCTAAATTGTTACTAGGCGAAAGGTTGGGCTACCTATACAGGGGCGGATCCAGGATTTTTCTTAGGAGGGGTACACCCCTAGATCCGCCCCTGCTAAAGTGGAACCACGTTTTAATTCCCCTTGACCAAAATTAAAGGGACATAAAGGAATACTAGCTATCCATACCTTGGCAGGAGCCCAGCAGGACTCCCACCAAGATTCTTGGCAGGATTCTGCCAAGATCCTGGTTCTTTTATAACAAAGGATGCAGTGTACACTCAACTATCTTTATTGCTACTTTATTACGTGAGTCCTTTTGTACATAAAGAATGTGACTCAATCCTATATATGACTATATTGATAATAATCAAGTGTGTTTTGAAAACAGCTATTATTCACAGTTTTAAAGTTGTATAATAAAACAGTGAAATTTTCTCAAACTTCTGTTATCTAAAATTTTTCTTAAAATTCCTAGATTAAAATTCGAATTCTCCTAAATACTTCTCATTCATTTTTCTAAACATTAATTTTGAGAATTTGGAGTAAATCAACGAATGCGTTAGGTGGTGTTTTTCCTCACTACTTTTCGTTTGTAGAAAATGCTAAACTCTTGTCATACTATAGAGAAATTTTAGAAAATGCAAATTCTTTTAACTACCATATTTAGCTACCTTTAAACTACGAGTCGTTACACAACGGCTATTTTTAACACAGCAACTATGTACAAGCATAAATTTGTATACAGAGGAAATTTCCACAAATTTCTATTATCTAAGAGTATAAACATCTCGATGCCATACTTAAAATGTTATTTTTCCCTACTTTCCTCTAAGAATCTAAAGTATGTCAAGACAATACCCTTTTTCAGACAATATACTGATATCGTAAGGAAAAATGAACTGATTAGTACTGATGAATTTGCTGGAATTTTTTATTCAAAGTTAGTTTAATTCTTTTGTAACATTTTTGGTGCACCAGGCTGATTAAGCAACTGTTTTGCTGAGTGACACTTTTATCATACGCCGGCATTACAGTTTAAAAAAAAGCATTTATATTCACAAAATACTGATCAAATTGGCAACTTCCAATTCTTGAATTGAATTGAGCTACTCAAAATCATATATAGTTAAAATAGCAAAATAAGTTCGAACGATTATAAGTGATATCTAATAAAAACAAAACCCTAGGTTCGTCTAGTGATCATGTTTGCTACTGTTCTCATCCTTGGTATGCTGCTTGCGGCCTCTGTCAACATTTCACCAGATAAACAAGTGCAGTTAAGGACGCTTACAAGGTCTCTTCAGGCTTGCAAACTACCAGCAAAACAGAAAGAAATATAATATTTTAATAGTGTTAACCTTTAGGTCCCAACTGTCCACGGATTAGGTTCCAATCAGGTAAAAGCGGGTAACTAATGTTTTGCTATTAGTTTAAGTAAATGCTCTTGTCTCGTTTGAAAACTCATTTTGGACAGTATTATGCCGTCACGAGATACGTGACCACCATAAAATGTCAATCCAATCCAATCAATCAATCAATCAATCAATCAATTAGTCAGTCTGTCAGTCAGTCAGTCAGCCAGCCAGCCACTCAGTCAGTCAGTCAGTCAGTCAGTAAAAAAGTCAGTCAGTCAGTCAGTCAGGAAAAACAATATTGCTTCAAACAAAAAGTGGGGAAGGGGATATAACCAAAAGGACAAAGGACAAGCCGTGCCTTACAGCAAGGCGCCCAAAAGTGTGACCACTTTTAATATATTCACATTCTTTCGTGCAGATTTAATCCAATCAAAATCCGTGGATAGCTTGCAGTTGACTTCTGATTGGATTAAATCTGCACGAAAGAATGTGAATAAATTAAAAGTGGTCACACTTTTGGGCGCCTTCCTGTAACATGCTTGATGTTTAACAAGAGCTCTCTTTCTATGGTAAAAATATGTTGCCCGTTTGGTGGTTTTATAAAGGTAGCAAAAATCATAAAGTTTCTTTGATTATACTGTACCTCATGTTTGCCAACACTAAGCAGAAACCTTTTCCATTTCTTGACGCATGTATGATAGGGTTTGTAGGGCTTTTTCTTTATCTTTTGTGCCTTCCATCAAGTCTATCTCTGCAACGCAGATGTCCAGAGGATTCTTTAATTCATTATTGCGCATCTCTTTCCATTCCAGCGGCTTATAAAGAGGAAAAAGTTTCTGAAAAGGACCCTTAAGGTGCGACAGAACACAATGATGGAGAGCAGTGTTTCCGTCATGGTCTTTGCTTCGAACATTAATGTTTCCCGGACGCGTCATGAAAGTAGGAACTAATTTAACATTTCTGCTTCGGATTGCCACTGACAAAGCGAACATTCCTGGAACCAGTTTCCTGGCCTTTGGGTGGTTTGTGTCAAAATCAGGAGAGAGCTGACAGTTGAGGTCTACCTTTCTTGTAGTGATAAGGTACTGCATCACATGTGGACTCATGGAAGGCAAGGAACAGGCTTTTAGGAGTGCGGTGTAGCCATTTGTGTCCGCTGCTTGCAATTGACTTAAGGTAAAGTGGCAAAGCTTGTTGTGAACTTCGTCTGTAGAAAGGTCGTTACTGCCTCTTTCCTCAATTTGCGCTTTGCTATAACCTAAAATCTCTCTGTATTCCCGCCAGAGATCCACGATAATTCCCGTGACAAGGTTGGTTCCCTCCATATATGCGGGGATATTGAGATCTTCCTTAGTTGTTGATTTTCTCGATTTAGATTTTCCACCCGACGCCTCCTGGCTATCACTTACGGTGCTGACGTTGCTGTCATCATCAACTTGCCAAACAGCTCTTTCATCTTCGTTATCTTCAGCATGCAACACGTTCTTGTTCGCCTTCTTGTTCTTGGATGCCTCCTCTTCGTCACGTATTTCTCCCACAGAGCTTCCTTTGCTTCCTTCAGTCTTGGTCTCCACTTTCTTCATCTGTCCATCTCTTTTTTCAGAACCAAGCATGGTTTGCAGGTCACTGGCTGACGCTTTGCTATAGTTGTTGCTCGTGGCTTTTCTCAAATTCTCCTCTCGATGTGCCACTGACACGATGCCCTGACCTTTAATGAGAAACTCTTTTTTATCTTCATTATTGCGCTTTACCATGTCTTGGACTGGCTCAGTCTTCATTCTTTTGACTTTTCTTTGTCCCTGGATTTCGCGGTCTGCTTGTGAGGTTTCGTGACTGCATCCTTTCCCTCTATTATCGCTAATGGGTACGTCTTTGCCTTTTTCAACAGTATTTAATTGTGATTCGTGGCCTTTTTTGTCACGTTTTGTTGTGTTTGGACCTGCTTCGCCTGCACCAGCAGTGGGCAATCCTTTCTTCTTCCGACTACTCCCGTCTTTTATTTTTCTCTTCTTGTTTTGAACGGGATCATTCGATGATTCTTCAAGAGATCTCTTTGTACCTTTGATCTTGTTGTCTCTGTGTTTCATAGGTTGGGATAGGGTACTTTCCTCCACATTGCTGGCGCGAACCTGGTTGTTTTCAGCAGTCACTTCCTCTCTCTTTGCACCTTTGGTCTCGTTGTCTGTGTGTTGCACAGGTTGGGATAGGGTACTTTCCTCCACATTACTGGCGCGAACCTGGTTGTTTTCAGCGGTCACTTCCTCTCTCTTTGCACCTTTGGTCTCGTTGTCTGTGTGTTGCACAGGTTGGGATAGGGTACTTTCCTCCACATTGCTGGCGTGAACCTGGTTGTTTTCAGCGGTCACTTCCTCTCTAATGGAATTCGAGGCTTCTTCATTAGCGACCTTGTCTTGTAGAAATGATGCTTCAATCAGAACATATCGCAAGCAATGCTTCCGCGGATCAGCTGCGGAATAAATGGCAAATTGAGCGTTTCTGTCTCTCATTTCCGAACAGAAACAAATCCCCTTTTTAGTTGGTATGGTAGCGAGCGTCATTTGAGGCCACTCTTCAATTGCTTCCTTTGCACTTGTGACGAAAACTATCTTCTCTTTAGTGCTACAAAATGTCGAATCCAAAAGATTGATGTTTTTTCGCTCCGAATTGGTGACACAGTAGGAAAGAATAAGGACTGGAGTTCCATTGGCAAAAGCTTCCTCTGTTCCCTCCTTTGCTTCGACTTGTTGAACAAGTCTCGCAGGAGAGACTGGCTCTTCAATATCCTCTTGTCGGTCATATCCGATGCATCCCTTGAAACACTTATCAGGACCCTGGATGTTCACAAAGTTGCGAAGATGCTCCAGGATTATTCCCTCTTCCAAATCTTTGGGCAGCTCGCTTACACCTGGTCTGTCCTCTAACGCGCAATCATCTTTCCACTTAAAGATATTTGGGAGAACTAAGTTGTTTATCCAATCATTGTGCTGTACTTTGAGAAAGTGGTAACGATTGCACTTCACAACCCACAGACCAGCTTTATCGCAGTCATCGTTGAAGCGTAGGTCTTCCCAGCAGGGCCATGGACGGTAGAAGACACCCTTTTCCACTGTGCTCTTCACATTCAATAAAGTGGCAGCGTACACTTGGGTTTTTGCAAAAGGACTTACTGCTCTTGGAATACTTCTGAGAAGGCCTAGTACACCATAACTCTCATGACGCTTGTCACCAAACAGCTTAGCTGGACCGCTGTAGCTATACAGTGGAAACTGCTGAGCATCCATCGGTTCTTTGAAAGGATAAGGCTCTAAGCTGTGCGGTGGGGTGTCTTTCCCTTCTGTTATTTTCTGAAGATTCGTGAAAGGTTTATAAAACGAACAACGTTCCATCTTCATTAAACCATTGCCATCTCTTGCAACTAGTTCATCGGAGGCAGTTTGGCGATCAGCGGCAAGTACTGCTTCGGACATCACGGCTACGTTGTCATCAATGACGAAAACGTATTCCAGATTAAGGGAAAATGCCAACTTCTAAATAAACAGCCTGGCGTATCCCACACCTCCTTCACTCGGCCCAAACTCACAGTTTGGCAAACTTTCTGGCAATTGGAAGATAGCAAGGACCTTTCCCCAAGTGGATCTGTAAGCTTCGAACTTGCCACTACGAACAACGACAGCTTGCACATAACTAGCAACCTTTCCCTTCTCTTGCATCACGTGATGATAATTCAAGGTGCACTTTCGAGGGTCATCTCTGTGTGAAGGATGAAATATCCAATACGGCAACGCGGGAGAATTAGCTGCTGCTTCAGGCCATTCGACGCCTGATCGAGGACTCTTGAGATGTTGAAGCAGGTGGTTATAGGGTGGGCGGCTGCTTGGAAGTGAACATTTTATATGGACTGTTCTACCATCGACGTTAATTTCCAAGTTTTCCTCCAAAACTGATTCTTTGCCTTGAAGAAGTCTTCCACATTCGACACAGTTTTGGAAATGATACCAATGCCAAGCACGTAACACGTCTTCTTTACAGTCAGTTTTCTGATAATGGTAAGTTGACTTGGTCGGGTTCTGTGCTTCTCGTTTCATAAGGATGTAGGGGTTCTCCTCTGTGTCATGAGTGTAGAATTGCCCTCCAATGGAGTACTTTCCTGGTACCACTGGTTTTTCGTAAAGGCTTGGAGAGTATTGGATTGTTTTCCAATAGGGAACTTCCCAGTCTTGCACTTGACTGTTTTCATCGGCGAGGAATTCTTCAGCTGAATTGCAATCAGTGTGGCAGTAGAAGGCACCTTCATCGAATGCAGCTGTTGAAGTGGAAGGTACCTTCCTCTTTCCAAGAATGTCCAGTCGCAAATCTTTTATAAGGCAGAGATATGTTCCCGTCTTCCCAATGTGAGGCTCAGTTTGCAGAAGGATTCTGTTTGGATGCTTCAGGTCATTTTGATGATCGTAGCTATCCTTATGAGCTTCGTAATCTAACCAACGCAGTGGCGACGATGTGGCGTCTTCTATTCTTCTGTTGATTTTTGTCATGTACGGGTCACAGGCAATTCCAGTACAAGAAATTGCGCTCATTGATGGGGACCTTTCCAACGACGTTTTAAGTGTCTTGAACAGTTGCCTCCCTATTAGGACATACGGGATACTCTGCACTTGATTGTTACTGATAGGCACCTTTGCATAGCGGCACATTCCTCCAAGTTCTTGAATGAGAGTCGAAAGAAACAAAGGAGTTCCTTCTATGAAGTATCGACTGCTGTCATAGCTCAGTCGAAGGTCCAGGCAATCGAAGCTTCGGGGAAATGTGTTTCCCATACGACCTTTATCAACCAGTATGAGTACACAGGCCAGGTTTTCCAGGTCTTCATACTGTGTTACTACTTTATGCACATGCTGACAATTTACGCACTTCTTCCGACCAGCTTGTAACTTCAACCCAGGGCAAGGGCAACCCGGAAACTCGAATGTGCAGTTTACTGGTTGAAGCTTTCGGAAGAAGGGACTTGACGATTTCATCAGTTGCTTCTCAATCTGAGTTCCACCGTTGTCTTTGATGACTTCAAAGCGATCATCAAGGGAAGACACTGCTCGCGCCAGACGTAGGGTGAAGAAAAATTGATTAGCGGTTTCCATGCTCTTTACTCGTATAATTTTCATTTTACCTTGTTCCCCTTTGCCACTTTGAATAAGATTTTTGGTCAAGGAAGATGTTTCGAATTCTTGAACAACATGGTTCCAATTTTCAATCATCTCCTGACAGCCATTCTCTTGTAACCTTTGTTCGATATCTTCCACGATGCCGACTGGGTGCGTGTCTTCCTTTAGTTTCCGTAATTCAAGCTGGGAAAGATGCATCAGACAGGCGACAAATGAAGTAGCCATCACCTCCTTGAGCTCCTTCCATTTCTTCGTCGATGCCTCTTTTTTGTGACATCTTGCTACTCCTTTTAAGCTTTCCTTGAAAGAGGATTTTACCTTTTTGCGGAGTTCTGTTCGAACAAATTCAAATGCGTCGGGGTTGATATACTTTCTCGAGGTTGCTGCTTTTTTGGTGAGTTCCATGGTAAAGGAATTGAGAGTTCTTTCCAAATTAGCAGCAGGAGAATCGTAAGAATCAGGATTGAATGCTTGGCGTATTTTCTCTTCACTGCCATAAACGCTTGCATGGAGAATGTGGTAGCAGTACTCCGCACATAGTAAGGCATCGGGTGGGAATGAAGACGAATCCTTATCGCTTTTGGATATTTTCTTTTGCCTCTTCGCCTGGTCCACGACTCCTTGAAAAAATTCGTCCTCTCTGATCTTTTGTTCGCTACGGTCGGAATAGTTGATAGTGCTCAGGTAGTAGTTTAAACTCATATACTGTTGCCCAACAATGCCGACTTCCATTGGCCCAGACTGATCCATGTAGAACTCGAAGGCCACTCTAGCGAGTTTATACTTTGGTTTCATGATGCAGACACCACACTTTCTTTCAATATTGGCGGATTGTAAAGTGACACATTCGTGTTCATCAACGGCAATGAAGTGATCTGGGTTTTTGCAGGAAGAAAATGCGAGAATTCCAACACCAAAATCCAACTTAACTTCAAATGTAGTTGGCTGTAGAGGATCAGCTTTGGCTATCAGATTTCCGTGTTCATCCGCAGTTATCGTCAAAGGCTTCGCTAGATCTTGTCCGTTTGTTGCCATCACTTTCAGAATCACAATACCACGGCTGCCTTGTACAACGAATTCAGTTGCTTCGCTTTCGTTTGATGTAACACCCAGCTTGTCCTTCAAGGACGAAACGTGAAGGTATTGGTATCGGGCATCTGGCAAGTTTAAGGAAGATTTGAGCTTCATCCTCATCCCGCCTTCAAAATTCTTCAGTTCAACCTCTGACCAGTGGACAACGTGCAGTTCTACTTCCTTTGAGTTATTCCGGACATGTTCTTCCAAGTCAGGCTCTCTTTCTAGCACCACTAGATCGCCTTCTTCGTAGTCTCTTTCGGTGGTAGACACTTTGTCATTAAGAAGGACACATGGGACCACAGGAAGACGAGAGTTCTGTGTGATAAGATTGAAAGGTGTTGCAGAGATTTGAACTACGACCACGTTTTGGGGAGAATTGCCTTTGCACCATTCATTAATGAAAAGATTATGAGCAGAAGATTTCTGATCTTTATCTTTCGTGATTCCCCAGTGACACTCGTCTGCAATGACGACGAAAAGAGTGTTAGGCTTTTCTCGAACACCTCGTTTAAGGTTTTCAAAGTGGTCATCCGTTTCAAGGCTGCGAACATACATGAACATTCTTTTCTTTGCGTCGGAGTCATTTCGTGACTTCAGTTCTTCTTTCGATAGTACACCGGCATCGGGATGGCGTATCCTCTTCTCTGTCTGATCGCTGAGCATCCTGTACCGGGCCGTGTACACTACGAACTCAACATCATTGAAAACATTACTTAGGCTCGTGATGTTGTGGTAATGAAACATAATCGTTTCAATTCGTTTCTTTAGGATAGCTGCCATCTCTATTTGCGAAGGATAATAGCAAGGCTTTTCAGGATTAGCTCGTACTTCTTCGTCAATCTCTTCTTCTTCGTCTGACTGGTATTTGTCATCCACAAAAGCATCGAGACCTTCTTCAGTTTCTTCATCGGCATCTGATTCTACATCAGCAATAAGCTTGGTGGATGCTATAAGCTGATTAATTATTCTTCGTAGCTCTCCAGAGGGGTCTATTTCATCGTTGATTCGAACGTCGACACTCTTGATGTCTCCCTGTGATGGGAAAGGGAAAATAAAGTCGCCAATGCTCGTTTCGTGTGTACACGTTTCGCGCACCTTCGAGCACGTGTCCTTGCTGTCAAACCATTTGACACGTTTTTTGTTCCACCTTCGTAACTCGTCCCATAATGATGAAAAAGGATCAAAGAGTTCAATGAATCTATCTGTGTCCCGATCGGAGATTGTGTCCACGATCTCGGTTAGGAAGTCAACGAAAAGAGAATAAGTCATAAAATCTGGGATTTGCCAATAGAACACTTCTTCGTCTTCAAGTTGAAGAGTGCATATCGTATCCTCGGAGCTGGAGAAATGGACTACAACCTGCAGAGTTTCATCTGGTATAACCTCGTCTGCAATTTATTGAATATGTGATAAGAAATCGATCCAAAAAACATTCTGAATCTTACAAATTAGATCACGTTTTTAACTGCCAATGAGGTTAAGCGGATAGTGGTTTAATAAGGCTACGTAAGCCTAATGCAATAGCTTTCTTTCATTGCGGTTTTCAGTGAAATGGAAACTCAGCAATTCAACCCTCAACCAACAGTTTACGCTTTTTGCTGCCCTCAATCATCTTAGCAGACCTCTCGGAAAAAAAAGATGCGCACTTCAATCGGGTCAAAAGGTCAAATATGTCAGTTTTGATTTGTAGATTTCGATCCATTTTGTTTGTTTCTGGTTTTCATGGTTCGTTGGCTGTCGCCATAATTATGATTGACGGCAGCGAAAAACGCAATCGTTAGTTGTATTTTGGATTTCAGAGTTCGCATTTCACTGAAAACCGCAACAAAGAGCTATAGAACTACAATACAGTAATTTTATTGCATTTAAATCTCCCTAAATAGGGCTTTCAGTGAAACAAGAGAAGTACGGATAGCACGCCCCGATAGGCACTGGTGTCGAATGCAGACTCTACCCCGCTTAAGCAAACATGTTTGAAATTTGCATAGAGAAATGCATGGCCTGGCGCTGGTGAAAAACCCTTTTAAAATGCCTAAAGATGAATTTCACCAGAACGCGGCGCTACAGCAATAGGACGTCTGGATTTCCTGTGGATATAGTTTTTTGTTAACCAAAAAAAAACGACTCGTCACTTCGTTGATCTCTCAAGCGCCGCTTTTAAGGCGATGACGTGTAAGTGATGACGTCATCGCTTTATGCCGGCACCCGATCGACAGGATCATTTATTCTTTTGTTCTGTTGCCTGTTGTCTGCTTCGCGTGACCGATCAGAAATCAAGTTCAATTTAACGAGACATCGCCGCGCAGAACATAAAAGCAAAAAACGTCCGTGCAGTAAGAATGGAATGCTACAATATATCAACGAAAGAGACTAATTTTATATGATTGGATCTATTAGATTTCGTAATTCTTATAATATACAGGGAAGCTGTGAGCAAGAGACCGTCCGACCTTCCTCGGGACCTTAATGCCTGCCGCGCGTATCGTATGTCGTTGATCGGATGTCAAGCAACAACATAGGGAAATGTAAAACAAAAATAAAAATCTAAAGAAAAAAATATTACTGTTGTTTAATTCAGCAATTCTACGAAGAAAATGTGTTATTTGCATCCTTGGCCTGTGGATTCTTAACTACTGTATTTATTTGAATTCCATGAGATCCTAACTATGCTATTTATACAATCATTAACATTGCTTCTTACATTGCTTCTACTTTTATTTACATTAAGTTTTTTGACAAATTTCCTCAAAATTAAGTAAAACCCCTTGTGAAACGTCATCGCTTCTGCAGGCATTGCGTGCCATTTATTTAGTATGGACGTTTTTCAGCTAGAATCTCAGACCTCTATATCGTGCATTTGAATCAATGGAACTAGGCGTGCCGTGGCAAAAAAAAAAAGGTGCCGTGGGAACCAAATCATTTCCTATTTACCGGTCCCCGTGTATTGAATTGACGTATTCTAAGAACACTGACTTACTTTGCCCATCCATGTTTTTCTTTAATTGACGTTTACCAAACCACAATTAATACCCTGAAAACCAGAAACAAAAGCAGTGAATATAGAGCTTGGAAACTAGAAATGTCCTGGCACTAGCTACAAAGTTCAAAGAATCTAGAACATCAACAGTCAGTTCCACAAAATATAATAACTAAACGGATTTTTACATCCATTGCCGTCTTTAGAAACCGAGATCGTAGTAGCGACCACTGTTCGGTTTTAATTGTTTGAGCATGCGCATAGTGCTAATTTCGATTGTCAGCCAATTGGATATGAGCGAACGTCCATAAATCTGGAGCTTTCCAGAGGTTTATTCTTGGGTTTGACAAGTAGGGACGAAATTGCACATGGTCGAATTGAGGCTCGTTCTTGGTGCTGACCACTGGAGATGAGAATGCATATAGTCGAAATGGGATTCTTTGAAATTACAGTCGAACCACCACTGTCGACCACTCTCGTAAGCGAGCAGCCTGTTTTTCGGTTCTGGATTATATTTCACACTGCGAAATAACATATCAGTCTTTAAAGAGATTTACCAACAGCCCTATTTAAAGTAGTTTCACCTGACAATTACAAACTGACTTTCGATGTGTGGCCATTCTCCAATCGGATTCATTTTTAGGCTATAATGTATCTAAATACTCCTCTTACAGGACATGTAAAAGTTCGTTTCGGTTTTTAGCGTGAGCTCAATAAAACGCCATCTGAAGCCTGAGTAGTTTCACTAAAATTTGAACAAAATTTCGTTTCTTTTGTTCGCGGGGGCGCTTCACGCGTGCGTTGCCCCCGAAGAGAGCCTGCTCGCAGGCCATTTTTGTTTGGCGTTTATGCACATTAGTTCCTTATATTACTTCCTTATATGTCTGACAGTCAAAAGTAAGGTTCGTGAAATAATCCGTTACAAGCAACATGTCATGCAACAGCAAACAGCGTGTAAATCAAGTCTTTTCGTCATTACCGTGGCCTCCATAGAAACCTCGATACCTTGTATGTCTTAGTAACAATGTGACCTTTTTGTGATATAAAGCGAATATTACATTACATCTGCTATTCGATAAGAGCATTTCTTGACCTTTCACTGATGCTTTCTGTGTCGGTATGTAAATTTCGCAATCATTCATTATCCTCCGAATATTTAAGCATTTGGCTGTTGATTTGCCTATTTTGACCTTATTCAACTGTTTCATACACTGCAACGTTATTTAACGATTATCGTGGTTCTGCCTGCCTACATAATAAGTTTTCCGCTTTCTGCGATTAATAAACGAGATGCCCCTCCTTGAATCACAGGGTTGTTTTGTTTACTTACACATGTCTGCTTTGTCTTCAGTCTACATTGCGTCGTCGTCGTTTCTCTGCGAGAAATATTAGACAACATTTAAAATGTCCAGCAAGCTCAAGAGCGTCGTCATACGTAGTTTTGTCGAAGTAATAGAAAAAGGTCATTTCGATTACAGAGGAAAGAAATAATATATAGTTTAAGCGTCAATGTTGCTTGATAACTGACCTTCGAATGTAAGTTTAACTATCAAACAGTTGTAGCTAGTTGTAAATGATCTTCGATTAAGAAGCCCGAGATCCGAAATAACTTTTAGTATTAAATACCTTGAATTGGGACCTTGTATTTGTTAAAACTATTCTTCGTTGACTTACTTCGAAATGCAACAAATGACCTGCAAAGTTAAACACAAATTGCTTAATCCTTGTTCATGTGTGTGTGCATAAATGATAGTTGTTACGTTACGAAAGGGCATCATAAAAGCGATCATCAGCTGCATAATCGGCAACCGCCATTGCCATTACTGAAAGCTTACTGTAAACAGGGCGTCATTAACACTGTTTAAGGATATATCGTGTTATATTGAGAGCTAACGGTAAACGGAACGTTATTTAGATAGGCTAACCGAAGTGCATGTCAGCAGGTCTGCAGTCTACATTCGTCGTACATCGCTATATAATACTTACTTCTTTGAAGGCGTTCAGCACAAAAACAGAAAACAGCCGCCACGATTTATCGACTGATGGGGCATGCTGGATTCTCTATGCACAGGGAATATGGAACCCTGTTTAATGACAGTCTCTACGTATGCACTTTCTGTGTGACTCGATCAATGCAATTTGAGAGGGCATAAATTCTAAGAATTTGATAAGAACTTACTAATTCTTCTCGGAAAACGGACTGTTCATTTGGCGTGACCTCAGCGATCATGAGAACCTGTCAATCAAATATGTCTGGATTTATCAAAACCGGGTCAAAGAAAAGTGATGTCAGTATACTTGAACATGTACGTTACTGCGCGGATTGGCTTAAAACCCCGGGGGGGGGGGGGCACTTCCTATAAATGGGCTAATGGGGATGTGCCGCTGGATGGGGTCGCATTTTCACGACTGGACTGACTATAATGGGGTCGCCATTTCAAGCATTTTTTATAGGGTGACTAGAATGGGGTCACACTTTTCCGGGATTTTGAGAGTACGAAAATCTGGCAAGTTGTGATTTATGAACGGAAATATTCGCCGAAAAAAATGTTACCGTATTTATTGCTGTTGTTCAATATTTGACAAACGGCTCCCAGAAAGTGACTAAGTTGGGGTCGTAAAAATTAAATTTATCCAAAAGTGACTAAGATGGGGTCTATAATTGGCCATAGAATATGACTATAATGGGGTAGGGGTTCTGAGAGTCCAGCGGCACATACCCAACAAAAATTTACCCAAGTACCCCCCCCGGGCTTAAAACGCAACAAGAAAGAGAAAAAAAGAACAACAGCGCTGCAAGGTAGAGAAGAGAGAGGAAAAGAGAAAAAAAGACTAATAGTCCCTTTAGTTTCTATATCGTCGAGTCTCTGGCGAGAAAAAACACGTTTACATCGATTTGCGCTTAAAACGGTAAAATTTCATTGGCCTGGTTTTGAGAAATCCAGACATTATATATATTGATTACATTTCGTAATATACTGACATGACCAGACCTTGTGAGTGCGTCTGGAAGGTTTCAATGTCACACGTCGCTTTGCTAAAGAGATTTATCCTTTACAGTTATAAATATAACTCACAATGCTCCAGCTGATGCTCCCAGTGGCTTTAAAGGTCAAATGAACAGAAATTTCAAAATGCCATTTTAACCCTATTCAGACCGGGGGGGGGGGGGCTTTTGAGGCCCGCGCTGACTTTGAACTTTTATAACTTTTTTAACATTTAACCAAACGCTGCCAAACTTTCTGAGTTTTCCTAAAATTTAGCTGGCAACAAATTGGTAGGGTTAGATGATGTGTCAGGAACTTGACATCACCATGGCAACGGCATTTTGATAGGCATGTTTTCCCAAATTTGTAATTTTGCGTGTTTCTGTTAATAAAAATCAACTTAAATGGCATTATTTTACATTTTTACGAGTTAAAAGCACATTTTCATTCATTTTGAGTACTTTGCAATGATTTTGGGTGGTTTTCTGGCATTTTGGAAAAATTTTGAAATCCAAGATGGCGGATCCAAGATGGCGGCTGTTTTGACATCATGATGTAATTGTCACGTGATGTGACGTCACCATCCCACGTGACGTATACCAAAAGAAAGAGTTTCGGACGTACAATACATCCTATAAGTTTCATGGTGATTGCTTAAATATTTTGGAAGTTACATAGGGGGGGCTTCCGAAGCCCCCCCGGTCTGAGAAGGTCCAAAAAAGCCCGGTCTGAATAGGTTTAACCAACCAACCGCTAAAACTATCCATTATTGAGTAAAATTAAGAAAAATTTTTGCTTCCCGAGCCTCAAAGCGTGAATAACAGCAAAAATTACGAAGATTTCCGAAGGCTTCACGAAAACGTTTTTGAATGACTGCGCACTAAAATGGAAGGAATGAAACGAGTTTTTGATGTCATAATTGGTGTTTTTGAAGACGACCGCAGACCGATTCCTCACACCGCACCGGAGACAATGTCAAAGACAATGTCTGGTTGAAAATGAATTTATATTTTACTTGAGGATCTCGCAACTTTCGGACGTATTCTGCTTATTTATTGCTTTAAGAACAATCTCCCGTTGAATATTCAAAGAGAACGTTTAACCCAAAATAGAAAACCAAATATTAGCCGTCGTGGCTGACGTTGTCCAAAATACGCAGAATTTCGTCATTTCACGTTGTTTTTCGGAAGAGAACGGCTTTGAAGTGTACCAAGATTCAAAACGCACGTGCATAGTTAAGGCTGGTTCTCATATGATCGCCCCGATCGTCTCTGTCGCTTCTGTCGTTTGCAAAGTCTGAGGTGATTGGAGCAAGCAAACTTTTTGAAGCGACAGAAGCGACAGAGACGATCGGGACGATCATATGAGAATCAGGCTTTAACGCACGTGCAGATAATTCTGCTCATTAACGTTAAATGCTAACGAGAAGAACAATAGAGATTCCTGATTTGTTTTCATACCAGCGTGCATTCTACCTATGTCTAGGCTTTTGTACATTATGCTTTTGATTCCCCACTAAAATGCTCCACCTTAATGCTCCATTTTTCCCACTAAAATGCTCGGTCCCCCCCCTAAAAGCCACTAAAATGCTCGGATAATGCTCATTATACAAACGTACAAGTGTTGTAAGTAACAACAACAACATATACCAAGTACATAAATACAGCCAAAAAAATCATAATCCTTAAAATCATCCACGAGGCTTAGTACAGAAAGTAGTTGACTATCTCTAGAAAGTTATTTGTAGTTGAATTTTGAGTTTTAGTCTTTATTTTCTTGGAAAAAAATAATTTATTTTTTATTTTTTCGGGAAAAAATCAATTTCCGGGAAAATGCCACTAAAATGCTCGAATAATGCTCAATGCTTTTGCCTCACTAAAATGCTCGAAAAAATGCTAGCATAATGTATAATGGCAGGATCCCAGCAGGACTCCCACCAAGATTCTTGGCAGGATTCCGCCAAGATCCTGGTTCATTTATAACAGAGGATGCAGTGTACACTCAACTATCTTTATTGCTACTTTGTTACGTGAGTCCTTTTGTACATAAAGAATGTGACTCAATCCTATATATGACTATATTGATAATAATCAAGTGTGTTTTGAAAACAGCTATTATTCACAGTTTTAAAGTTGTATAATAAAACAGTGAAATTTCCTCAAACTTCTGTTATCTAAAATTTTTCTCAAAATTCCTAGATTAAAATTCGAATTCTCCTAAATACTTCTCAGTCATTTTTCTAAACATTAATTTTGAGAATTTGGAGTAAATTAACGAATGCGTTAGGTGGTGTTTTTCCTCACTACTTTTCGTTTGTAGAAAATGCTAAACTCTTGTCATACTATAGAGAAATTTTAGAAAATGCAAATTCTTTTAACTACCGTATTTAGCTACCTTTAAACTACGAGTCGTTACACAACGGCTATTTTTAACACAGCAACTATGTACAAGCATAAATTTGTATACAGAGGAAAATTTCCACAAACTTCTATAATCTAAGAGTATAAACATTTCGATGCCATACTTAAAATGTTATTTTTCCCTACTTTCCTCTAAGAATCTAAAGTATGTCAAGACAATACTCTTTTTCAGACAATATACTGATATCGTAAGGAAAAATGAACTGATTAGTACTGATGAATTTGCTGGAATTTTTCATTCAAAGTTAGTTTAATTCTTTTGTAACATTTTCGGTGCACCAGGCTGCTATTAAGCAACTGTTTTGCTGAGTGACATTTTTATCATACGCCGGCACTACAGTTTAAAAAACGAGCATTTATATTCACAAAATACTGATCAAATTGGCAACTTCTAATTCTTGAATTGAATTGAGCTACTCAAAAACATATATAGTTAAAATAGCAAAATAAGTTCGAACGATTATAAGTGATATCTAATAAAAACAAAACCCTCGGTTCGTCTAGTGATCATGTTTGCTACTGTTCTCATCCTTGGTATGCTGCTTGCGGCCTCTGTCAACATTTCACCAGATAAACAAGTGCAGTTAAGGACGCTTACAAGGTCTCTTCAGGCTTGCAAAACTACCACCAAAACAGAAAGAAATATAATATTTTAATAGTGTTAACCTTTAGGTCCCAACTGTCCACGGATTAGGTTCCAATCAGTTAAAAGTGGGTATAACTAATGTTTTGCTATTAGTTTAAGTAAATGCTCTTGTCTCATTTTATTCATTTTGGACAGTATTATGACGTCACGGGATACGTGACCACCAAAAAAGATTTCAATTCAATCCAATCCAATCCAATCAATCAATCAATTAGTCAGCCTGTCAGTCAGTCAGCCAGCCAGTCGGCCAGTCGGTCAGTCAGTCAGTCAGTCAGTCAGTCAGTCAGTCGGTCAGTCAGTCGGTCGGTCAGTCAGTCAGTCAGTCGGTCGGTCGGTCCCTCGGTCGGTCGTCGGTCGGTCGTCGGCCGGTCGGTCGGTGTCGTCGGTCGGCGGCGTGGTCGGTCAGTCAGTCAGTCAGTCAGTCAGTCAGTCAGTCAGTCAGTCAGTCAGCCAGTCAGTCAGTCAGTCAGTCAGTCAGCCAGCCAGCCACCACCAGTCAGTCAGTCAGTCAGGAAAAAATCAGTCAGTCAGTCAGTCAGTCGGGAAAAACAATATTGCTTCAAACAAAAAGTGGGGAAGGGGATATTAACAAAAGGACAAAGGACAAGCCGTGCCTTAACATGCTTGATGTTTAACAAGAGCTCTCTTTCTATGGTAAAAATATGTTGCCCGTTTGGTGGTTTTATAAAGGTAGCAAAACTCATAAAGTTTCTTTGATTATACTGTACCTCATGTTTGTCAACACTCATCAGAAACCTTTTCCATTTCTTGACGCATGTATGATAGGGTTGTTAGGGCTTTTTCTTTCTCTTTTCTGCCTTCCATCAATTCTATCTCTGCAACGCAGATGTCCAGAGGATTCTTTAATTCATTATTGCGCATCTCTTTCCATTCCAGCGGCTTATAAAGAGGAAAAAGTTTCTGAAAAGAACTCTTGGAGTGCGAAAGAACACAATGATGGAGGGCAGTGTTTCCGTTATAGTCCTTGCTTCGAACATTAATGTCTCCCGGACGCGTCATGAAAGTAGGAACTAATTTAACATTTCCTCCTCTGATTGCCACTGATAAGGCGAACATTCCTGGAACAAGTTTCCTGGCCGTCGGGTGGTTTGTGTCAAAATCATGAGAGAGCTGACAGTTGAGGTCTACCTTTCTTGTAGTGATGAGGTACTGCATCACATGTGGACTCATGGAAGGCAGAGAACAGGCTTTTAGGAGTGCGGTGTAGCCATTTTTGTCGGCTGCTTGCAATTCATTAAATGTAAGGTGCGAAAGCTTGTTATAAACTTCGTCTGTAGAAAGGTCGTTACTGCCTCTTTCCTCAATTTGCGCTTTGCTATAACCTAAAATTTCTTTGTATTCCCGCCAGAGATCCACGATGATTCCCGTGACACGATTGGTTCCCTCCATATTTGCGGAGATATTGAGATCTGTCTTAGTTGTTGATTTTCTCGATTTAGATTTTCCACCCGACGCCTCCTGGCTATCACTTACGGTGCTGGCGTTGCTGTCATCATCAACTTGCCAAACAGCTCTTTCATCTTTTTTATCTTCAGCATGCAACATGTTCTTGTTCGCCTTCTTGTTCTTGGATGCCTCCTCTTCGTCACGTATTTCTCCCACAGAGCTTCCTTTGCTTCCTTCAGTCTTGGTCTCCACTTTCTTCATCTGTCCATCTCTTTTTTCAGAACCAAGCATGGTTTGCAGGTCACTGGCTGACGCTTTGCTATAGTTGTTGCTCGTGGCTTTTCTCAAATTCTCCTCTCGATGTGCCACTGACACGATGCCCTGACCTTTAATGAGAAACTCTTTTTTATCTTCATTATTGCGCTCTACCATGTCTTGGACTGGCTCAGTCTTCATTCTTTTGACTTTGCTTTGTCCCTGGATTTCGCGGTCTGCTTGTGAGGTTTCGCGACTGCATCCTTTCCCTCTATTATCGCTAATGCCGGGTACGTCTTTGCCTTTTTCAACAGTATTTAATTGTGATTCGTGGCCTTCTTTGTCACGTTTTGTTGTGTTTGGACCAATGCTCACTTCGCCTGCACCAGCAGTGGGCAATCCTTTCTTCTTCCGACTACTCCCGTCTTTTATTTTTCTCTTCTTGTTTTTAACGGGATCATTCGTGGATTCTTCAAGAGATCTCTTTGTACCTTTGGTCTTGTTGTCTCTGTGTTTCACAGGTTGGGATAGGGTACTTTCCTCCACATTACTGGCGTGAACCTGGTTGTTTTCAGCGGTCACATCCTCTCTCTTTGCACCTTTGGTCTCGTTGTCTGTGTGTTGCACAGGTTGGAATAGGGTACTTTCCTTCACATTACTGTCGTGAACCTGGTTGTTTTCAGCGGCGATGTCCTCTTTGATGGAATTCAAGGCTTCTTCATTGGCGACCTTGTCTTGTGAAAATGACGCTTCAATCAGAATATATCGCAAGCAATGCTTCCGCGGATCAGCTGCGGAATAAATGGCAAATTGAGCGTTTCTGTCTCTCATTTCCGAACAGAAACAAATCCCCTTTTTAGTTGGTATGGTAGTCAGCGTCATTTGAGTCCACTCTTCCATTACTTCCTTTGCACTTGTGACGAAAACTATCTTCTCTTTAGTGCTACAGAAGGTTGAATCCAAAAGATTGAGGTTTTTACGATCGGAATTGGTGACACAGTAGGAAAGAATAAGGACTGGAGTTCCATTGGCAAAAGCTTCCTCTGTTCCCTCCTTTGCTTCGACTTGTTGAACAATTCTCGCAGGAGAGACTGGCTCTTCAATATCCTCTTGTCGGTCATATCCGATGCATCCCTTGAAACACTTATCAGGACCCTGGATGTTCACAAAGTTGCGAAGATGCTCCAGGATTATTCCCTCTTCCAAATCTTTGGGCAGTTCACTTACACCTGGTCTGTCCTCTAACGCGCAATTATCTTTCC
This sequence comes from Oculina patagonica, assembly GCF_052425735.1. Classification (NCBI taxonomy): domain Eukaryota; kingdom Metazoa; phylum Cnidaria; class Anthozoa; order Scleractinia; family Oculinidae; genus Oculina; species Oculina patagonica. The sequence goes on along the minus strand of NC_135761.1, from coordinate 55,837,271 downwards.
ACTTAAAGATATTTGGGAGAACTAAGTTGTTTATCCAATCATTGTGCTGTACTTTGAGAAAGTGGTAACGATTGCACTTCACAACCCACAGACCAGCTTTATCGCAGTCATCATTAAAGCGTAGGTCTTCCCAGCAGGGCCATGGACGGTAGAAGACACCCTTTTCCACTGTGCTCTTGACATTCAATAAAGTGGCAGCGTACACTTGAGTTTTTGCAAAAGGACTCACTGCTCTTGGAATACTTCTGAGAAGGCCTAGTACACCATAACTCTCATGAAGCTTGTCACCAAACAGCTTAGCTGGACCGCTGTAGCTATACAGTGGAAACTGCTGAGCATCCATCGGTTCTTTGAAAGGATAAGGCTCTAAGCTGTGCGGTGGGGTGTCTTTCCCTTCTGTTATTTTCTGAAGATTCGTGAAAGGCTTATAAAACGAACAACTTTCCATCTTCATTAAACCATTGCCATCTCTTGCAACTAGTTCATCGGAGGCAGTTTGGCGATCAGCGGCAAGTACTGCTTCGGACATCACGGCTACGTTGTCATCAATGACGAAAACGTATTCCAGATTAAGGGAAAATGCCAACTTCTGAATGAACAGCCTGGCGTATCCCACACCTCCTTCACTCGGCCCAAACTCACAGTTTGGCAAACTTTCTGGCAATTGGAAGATAGCAAGGACCTTTCCCCAAGTGGATCTGTAAGCTTCGAACTTGCCACTACGAACAACGACAGCTTGCACATAACTAGCAACCTTTCCCTTCTCTTGCATCACGTGATGATAATTCAAGGTGCACTTTCGAGGGTCATCTCTGTGTGATGGATGAAATATCCAATACGGTAAAGTGGGAGAATTGGCTGCTGCTTCAGGCCATTCGACGCCGGCAAAAGCCCCGTTTGTTGATCGAGGGTTCTTGAGATATTGAAGCAGGTGGCTGTAGGGTGGGCGACTGCTTGGAAGTGAACATTTTATAGAGACTGTTATACCATCGATGTTTATTTCCAAGTTTTCCTCCAAAACTGATTCTTTGCCTTGAAGAAGTCTTCCACATCCGACACAGTTTTGGAAATGATACCAATGCCAAGCACGTAACACGTCTTCTTTACAGTCAGTTTTCTGATAATGGTAAGTTGACTTGGTCGGGTTCTGTGCTTCTCGTTTCATAAGGATGTAGGGGTTCTCCTGTGTGACATGGGTGTAGAATTGCCCTCCGATGGAGTACTTTCCTGGTACCACTGGTTTTTCGTAAAGGCTTAGAGAGAATTGAATTGTTTTCCAATAGGGAACTTCCCAGTCTTGCACTTGGTTGTTGTCATTGGCGAGGAATTCTTCAGCTGAATTGCAATCAGTGTGGCAGTAAAAGGCACCTTCATCTAATGCAGCTGTTGAAGTGGAAGGTACCTTTTCCTTTCCAAGAATGTCCATTCGCAAATCTTTTATAAGGCAGAGATATGTTCCCGTCTTTCCAATCTGAGGCTCAGCTTGCAGAAGGATTCTGTTTGGATGCTTTAGGTCATTTTGATGATCGTAGCTATCCTTATGAGCTTCGTAATCTATCCAACGCAGTGACGAGGATGTGGCGTCTTTTTTTCTGCGAGTTTTTGTCATGTACCGGTCAGCTCTAGTACAAGAAATTGAGCTCATTGATGGGGACATTTCCACCGACGTTTTCAGTTTCTTGAACAGTTGCCTCCCTGTTAGTACATATGGGATACTCTGTACTTGATTGTCATTGATAGGGACCCCTGCATAACGGCACATTCTTCCAAGTTCTTGAATGAGAGTCGAAAGAAACAAAGGAGTTCCTTCCTTGAATTCTCGACTGTTGTCATAGCTCAGTCGAAGGTCCAGGCAATCGAAGCTTCGGGGAAATGTATCTCCCATACGACCTTTATCAACCAGTATGAGTACACAGGCCAGGTTTTCCAGGTCTTCATACTGTGTTATTAGCTTATGCACATGTTGACAATTAACGCACTTCTTTCGACCAGCTTGTAGCTTCAACCCGGGGCAAGGGCAATCCGGAAACTCGAACGTGCATTTTTCTGGTTGAAGCTTTCGGAAGAAAGGACTTGACGATTTCATCAGTTGCTTCTCAATCTGAATCCCACCGTAGTCTTTGATGACTTCAAAGCATTTATCAAGGGAAGACACTGTTCGCGCCAGACGTAGGGTGAAGAAAAATTGATCAGCGGTTTCCATGCTCTTTGCTCGTACAATTTTCATTTTACCTCGTTCCCCTTTGCCACTTTGAATAAGATTTTTGGTCAAGGAAGATGTTTCGAATTCTTGAACAACATGGTTCCAATTTTCAATCATCTCCTGACAGCCATTCTCTTGTAACCTTTGTTCGATATCTTCCACGATGCCGACTGGGTGCGTGTCTTCCTTTAGTTTCCGTAATTCAAGCTGGGAAAGATGCATCAGACAGGCGACAAATGAAGTAGCCATCACCTCCTTGAGCTCCTTCCATTTCTTCGTCGATGCCTCTTTTTTGTGACATCTTGCTACTCCTTTTAAGCTTTCCTTGAAAGAGGATTTTACCTTTTTGCGGAGTTCTGTTCGAACAAATTCAAATGCGTCGGGGTTGATATACTTTCTCGAGGTTGCTGCTTTTTTGGTGAGTTCCATGGTAAAGGAATTGAGAGTTCTTTCCAAATTAGCAGCAGGAGAATCGTCAGAATCAGGATTGAATGCTTGGCGTATTTTCTCTTCACTGCCATAAACGCTTGCATGGAGAATGTGGTAGCAGTACTCCGCACATAGTAAGGCATCGGGTGGGAATGAAGACGAATCCTTATCGCTTTTGGATATTTTCTTTTGCCTCTTCGCCTGGTCCACGACTCCTTGAAAAAATTCGTCCTCTCTGATCTTTTGTTCGCTACGGTCGGAATAGTTGATAGTGCTCAGGTAGTAGTTTAAACTCATATACTGTTGCCCAACAATGCCGACTTCCATTGGCCCAGACTGATCCATGTAGAACTCGAAGGCCACTCTAGCGAGTTTATGCTTTGGTTTCATGATGCAGACACCACACTTTCTTTCAATATTGGCGGATTGTAAAGTGACACATTCGTGTTCATCAACGGCAATGAAGTGATCTGGGTTTTTGCAGGAAGAAAATGCGAGAATTCCAACACCAAAATCCAACTTAACTTCAAATGTAGTTGGCTGTAGAGGATCAGCTTTGGCTATCAGATTTCCGTGTTCATCCGCAGTTATCGTCAAAGGCTTCGCTAGATCTTGTCCGTTTGTTGCCATCACTTTCAGAATCACAATACCACGGCTGCCTTGTACAACGAATTCAGTTGCTTCGCTTTCGTTTGATGTAACACCCAGCTTGTCCTTCAAGGACGAAACGTGAAGGTATTGGTATCGGGCATCTGGCAAGTTTAAGGAAGATTTGAGCTTCATCCTCATCCCGCCTTCAAAATTCTTCAGTTCAACCTCTGACCAGTGGACAACGTGCAGTTCTACTTCCTTTGAGTTATTCCGGACATGTTCTTCTAAGTCAGGCTCTCTTTCTAGCACCACTAGATCGCCTTCTTCGTAGTCTCTTTCGGTGGTAGACACTTTGTCATTAAGAAGGACACATGGGACCACAGGAAGACGAGAGTTCTGTGTGAGAAGATTGAAAGGTGTTGCAGAGATTTGAACTACGACCACGTTTTGGGGAGAATTGCCTTTGCACCATTCATTAATGAAAAGATTATGAGCAGAAGATTTCTGATCTTTATCTTTCGTGATTCCCCAGTGACACTCGTCTGCAATGACGACGAAAAGAGTGTTAGGCTTTTCTCGAACACCTCGTTTAAGGTTTTCAAAGTGGTCATCCGTTTCAAGGCTGCGAACATACATGAACATTCTTTTCTTTGCGTCGGGGTCATCTCGTGACTTCAGTTCTTCTTTCGATAGTACACCGGCATCGGGATGGCGTATCCTCTTCTCTGTCTGATCGCTGAGCATCCTGTACCGGGCCGTGTACACTACGAATTCAACATCATTGAAAACATCGCTCAGGCTAGTGATATTGTGGTAATGAAACATAATCGTGTCGATTCGTTTCTTTAGGATAGCTGCCATCTCTATTTGCGAAGGATAATAACAAGGCTTTTCAGGATTAGCTCGTACTTCTTCGTCAATCTCTTCTTCTTCGTCTGACAAGTATTTGTCATCCACAAAAGCATCGAGACCTTCTTCAGTTTCTTCATCGGCATCTGATTCTGCATCAGCAATAAGCTTGGTGGATGCTATAAGCTGATTAATTATTGATCGTAGCTCTCCAGAGGGGTCTATTTCATCGTTGATTCGAACGTCGACACTCTTGATGTCTCCCTGTGATGGGAAAGGGAAAATAAATTCGCCAATGCTCGTTTCGTGTGTACACGTTTCGCGCACCTTCGAGCACGTGTCCTTGCTGTCAAACCATTTGACACGTTTTTTGTTCCACCTTCGTAACTCGTCCCATAATGATGAAAAAGGATCAAAGAGTTCAATGAATCTATCTTTGTCCCGATCGGAGATTGTGTCCACGATCTCGGTTAGGAAGTCAACGAAAAGAGAATCAGTCATAAAATCTGGGATTTGCCAATAGAACACTTCTTCGTCTTCCAGTTGAAGAGTGCATATCGTATCCTCGGAGCTTGAGAAATGGACTACAACCTGTAGGGTTTCATCCGGTATAACCTCGCCTGCAATTTATTGAATATGTGATAAGAAAGCGATCCGAAAAACATTCTACATCTTACAAATTAAATCACGTTTTAACTGGCCATCTGCCAAAGAGGTTAAGTGGATAGTGGTTTAATAAGGCCACGTAATCCTAACGCAATAGCTTTCTTTTAAAGAGCTAGAGAACTACAATGCATTAACTTTATTGCATTTGAATCTCCCTAAATAGAGCTTTCAGTGAAACAGAAGACGTACGGATAGCACGTCCCGATAGGCACTGGTGTCGAATGCAGACTCTACCCCCTTTAAGCAAACATGTTTGTAATTTGCATAGAGAAATGTATGGCCTGGCGCTGGTGAAAAACCCTTTTAAAATGCCTAAAGATGAATTTCACCAGAACGTGGCTCTACAGCAATAGGACGTCTGGATTCCCTGTGGATATAGTTTTTTGTTAACCAAAAAAACGACTCGTCACTTCTTTGATCTCTCAAGAGCCGCTTTTAAAGCGATGATGTGTAAGTGATGACGTCATCGCTTTATGCCGGCACCCGATCGACAGGATCATTTATTCTTTTATCCTATTGCCAGTTGTCTGTTTCGCGTGATAGATCAGAAATCAAGTTCAATTTAATGAGACATCGCCGCGTAGAACATAAAAGCAAAATACTACCCTGCAGTTAGAATGGATCACTGCAATGAGACTAATTTTATATAATGGGATCTATTAGATTTAGTAGACAGAAATTTCTAATTCTAATAATATACAGGGCCGCTGTGAGCAAGAGACCGTTTGACCTTTCTCGGGTCTTAAAAGCTTGCTCGCGGGTATCGTATGTCGTTTATGGGATGTCACGCTACAATATAACGCAATTTTGCAGTGTTGAGATAACATAGGGAAATGTAAAACAAAAATAATAATAAAAAATAAAATATTACTGTTTTTCTGGGCCTGTGGATTCATATCTACTGTATATATTTGAATGCCATTAGATCCTAACTATGCTATTTATAGAATCCCTGACATTGTTTCTTATGTTTAAGAAATTTAAGCTGCAGTTGGACAACAGTCTTTTCATGCACAAAGTGTCAGCTACTTTTATTTATGTTAAGTTTTTGACAAATTCCTTCAAAATTATGTCAGACCCCTTGTGAAACGTCATCGCTTCTGCATGCATTGTGTGCCATTTATTAGAATCTCAGACCTCTATATCATGCATGTGCATCAGTGGAACTAAGCGTGCCGTGGCAAAAAAAAAAAACAGTGCCGTGGAAACCAAATCATTTCCTATTTTGCCGGTCCCTGTGTATTTAATTGACGTATTCCAAGAACACTGACTTACTTTGCCCATCCATGTTCTTTTTTTTAAATGACGTTTACCAAACCACGATTAATACCCTGAAAACCAGAGACAAAAGCAGTGAATATAGAGCTTGAAAACTAGAAATGTCCTGGCACTAGCTACAAAGCTCAAAGAATCCAGAGCATCAACAGTCACCTCCACAAAATAACTAAACGGATTTTTCCATTGTCCATTATCGTCTTTAGAAACAGAGATCGTTGTGGCCAGTACAGGAATAACGGCTGCTAGTCGGTTTTTATTCCCTAATTGTTTGAACATGTCCAAAGTACTAATTTCATTTTAGTACTAAAATCTGGAGCTAGCCAGAGGTTTATTTTTGGCTCTGACAAGTAGGGACGAGAATGCACATTGTCGAATTGTGTGTCGTTCTTGGTGCTGACCTCTGGACTCAGTGAGAATGCACATAACCGAATTGGGATTCTTTGAAATTACAGTCGATGCTCTCCTTTCGACCACCCTCGTAAGCGAGCAGCCTGTTTTTCGGTTCTGGATTATATTTCACACTGCGAAATAACATATCAGTCTTTAAATAGATTTACCTACAGCCCTTTTTTAAGTAGTTTCACCTGACAATTACAAACTGACTTTCGATGTGTAGCCATTCTCCAATCGGATTCATTTTTAGGCTATAATGTATCTAAATACTCCTCTTACAGGACATGTAAAAGTTCGTTTCGATTTTTAGCGTGAGCTTAATAAAACGCCATCTCAAGCCTGAGTATTTTCACTAAAATTTGAACAAAATTTCGTTTCTTTTGTTCGCGGGGGCGCTTCACGCGTGCGTTGCCCCCGAAAAGAGCCTGCTCGCGGGCCATTTTTGTCTGGCATTTATGCACATTAGTTCCTTATATTACTTCCTTATATGTCTGACAGTCAACAGTAAGGCGGTCGGACTAAAACGCAGACCACGCACACTGCAGACTGCAGACTGCAGACCGTGCAGACGGTGCAGACGGTGCAGACCGTGCAGACTGAGTAATTTTTTCTTCGTTTTTTTTTTTTACAGTGCGTTTTATAAAACTTTTGACGAACGGTTTCCATAGTTCGTTTGAAATTTGTGAGCTTCAGTGGTTATTTCATTACGTAGTTGTCAATCAAATTGCAAACTTCGAAATAATATTGTGAATTTCACATGCAGCGAGGTTGGCAGACCTTGGCAGGTTGAGAAGTTCGCAAGTTGAGAAGAAGTTCGTCCAATTCGTTTAATTAGATGAAATGAATCCGTTTCCAGTACAGCAAAAAGCAATCCCAAGTCCAGTAAGGCAGGAAATCAACGGACTAAAGCAAGGTTGCCCTGAAAATGGTTTGTGAATGTTACATCTGAGTTTTCGCAATGCCACCCGACACCCAACTAAAAATAGATACAAGTTCTACCGTGTGCAGTTTCAAAGCAAACAATTTCAACAGATGAACCGGTTTACATATAAAAATACTGTTTGCGTGTGCCGTAAAATTTTCATCAGAGAAAAAAAATCAGTTTGTAAAAAGCGCGGAAAACCAGAACTTTTCAATTCCGTGTTGTTATACTTCAATCTGTGTTAACACAACACGCAAATCGCGCCATCCGTCTGTTTGTGATTAACTCTGTTCGTCTGGAATAATTTATATTTATGAAAACATTATAGAATAAGCTTTGGTTGAAAATTTTCTATTTTCCTTAAATTAACTTATCAATAAACAACACTTGCTTTTGAACAATTGAAATGTGTATTTATTTACAAATTACTTATATTTTATTATTGAGGATGGTGTAATGAAATACCAAATTTATTCGGATTTCTCAAGAAAAACCCTCTATTCCCAAAGCATAAATACCAACAGAAGCATTTGATTACGTTAGAGCATTGAACAGAAACATGTAACTTAGCAAATAAACTACCCCCGCTCAGGTCGTTTTACCTATAACTTACAATGTTCCAATGTTTACAGTGTTTTAAAAAATGCGCTGTCTAAATAGCTAGGACCTAAATAAAATAATTCTTGTCCTTGAAGCCAACTTTCAATGATTTCCTGCCTTACTGTACTTAAAATTGCTTTTCCTTGTACTGTGAACAGATTTATTTTCTTTAATTAAATGAACTGGAGCGAATATCTCCTCAACTTGCAAACTTCGCAAGCTGCCAACCTCGCTGCACTTCACAATTTAATTTCGAAGTTCGCAATTTGATTGACAAATACCATTTGTAATTGGATTAGTGGAAAACACGGGGCCGGGGTCCCGGGGTCCCGGGGTCCCGGGGTCCCGGGGTGTGGAAAACACGGGGTGTGGAAAACGCGGGGTGTGGAAAACGCGGGGTGTGGAAAACACGGGGTGTGGAAAACGCGGGGTGTGGAAAACACGGGGTCCCGGGGTCTGTAGAAAACGCGGGGTCCCAGGGTCTGAAAATAATTTTTTGGCTAAAAAGACAAGTTTAATAATTTATCACCAAACTTAGGATCTTCGTGAAACGTCTTTCCTTGCGTTTAAAAGCCTAATATACATGTCATAAAAAAGCCATTCAAGTTTGTGAATCAAATACTTGTCCTTGTGATTTTTTGGGAATATCCGTTTTTTCCATTTTATAAAATTAACAATTTATCAGGAATCCGAAAATAAATATTCAGACAAACTACGCGCCAACTTCGCCCATATAGTTTTTGTTATCAAAAGACCAGTACAAAAAGCAAACCTGGTGTTCTGCCGAATAGGAGGACCGTAGTATAGCTGCCTGCCTCTAATTAATTTCATTACGAAATTTTTTTTTTAATACATAACATAACTTTACTATTTCTATAGCGCAAAATCCATGCATATATGATCTAATGCGCTTAATACTAGTCTATTCCACTCTTTTTCTTCTATACCAATCACCTTAGCGGCGTCTGCGTACAGGTTGCAAACATTGTCCGCCGAATAAAGTCAAAATATAATTCTTTTATCAACTACCACCCGATCGTGTATAAAGTCTGTCGCTCTCATTTCGGACTCCAGCAAAGACTCAACATTGATTTGCCATATTCATGTAGCTCCAAGCTGCAGCTAAAAGTAAACATTGGCATTTGCGTGGAATAACTTTGACATGCTACCGGTCATAAATCAATACACAGAAAACGGAGATTAGATATAACAACCATAATCAGTAGGGTACGGTGGATGAGTTAACTTCAAGGGTGGATCCAAATGAGACCCTCCCGATTTCTTCTTTCTCGCTTATTTCTTTCTACTGAAACTACGCAATTCCGTCCACAATTAACTTTTTTGGCCGTGTTTTCACGGTCGGCAGCTTAATAAAACACACCATTTCTTTTTAGTGCTGAAACCACGGCACCGTACGACGATTCATGAATGAAACTAGGCGAATGAAGACAATGAAGTCAGCACCTGTGCCAGATATGGGCGAAGTTGGCGTGTGGTTTGTCTTAATATTTATTTTCGGATTCCTGATAATTTGTTAATTTTATAAAATGGAAAAACGGATATTCCCAAAAGATCACAAACTTGGATTGCTTTTTTACGAAATGTATATTAAGCTTTTCAACGCAAGGAAAGACGTTTCACGAAGATCCTAAGTTTGGTGGTGATAAATTATTAAACTTGTCTTTTTAGCCAGCATTTTTTTTTACTTTCGATTTATTTTTAGACCCCGGGACCCCGTGTTTTCTACAGACCCCGGGACCCCGTGTTTTCCACACCCCGCGTTTTCCACACCCCGCGTTTTCCACAGACCCCGGGACCCCGCGTTTTCCACAACCCGGGACCCCGGGACCCCGGCCCCGCCCCGTGTTTTCCACTAATCCTTTGTAATTGGGAATGCAAATAAAGTGTGTTGTTGTTGTTGTTGTTGTTGACAAATACGTAATGAAATAACCACTGAAGCTCACGAATTTCAAACGAACTTTGGAAACCATTCGTCAAAAGTTTTGTAAAACGCACTGTAAAAAAAAAAAAAAAAAAAAAAAAAACGAAGAAAAAATTACTCAGTCTGCACGGTCTGCACCGTCTGCACCGTCTGCACGGTCTGCAGTCTGCGTGGTCTGCGTTTTAGTCCGACCGACAGTAAGGTTCGTGAAATAATTAATCCGTTACAAGCAACATGTCATGCAAGAGCAAACAGCGTGTAAATTAAGTCTTTTTGTCATTACCGTGGCCTCCATAGAAGCCTCGATACCTTGGTCTGTCTTAGTAACAATGTGACCTTTTTGTGATATAAAGGGAATATTTCATTACATCTTCTATTCGATAAGAGCATTTCTTGACCTTTCACTGATGCTTTCTGTGTCCACTGTCGGTATGCAAATTTCGCAGGCGTTCAATATTCGCCGAGTATTTAAGCATTTGGCGGTTGATTTGTCACTTGAGAAAACTTCTATTTCGACCTTGTTCAACTGTTTCATACACTGCAACGTTATTTAACGATTATCGTGATTCAGCCTGCCTACATAATAAGTTTTCCGCTTTCTGCGATTAATAAACGAAATGCCCCTCCCTTAATCACAGGGTTGTTTTGTTTACTTACGCATGTCTGCTTTGTTTTCAGTCTGCATTGCGTCGCCGTCGTTTCTCTGCGAGAAATAATAGACGACAACAGTTAAAATGTCCAGCAAGCTCAAGAGCGTCGTCATACGTAGTTTTGTAGAAGTAATAGAAAAAGGTCATTTCGATTACACAGGAAAGAAATAATTTTTTAGTTTAAGCGTCAGTGTTGCTTGATAACTGACCTTCGAATGTAAGTTCAACTACCAAACAGTTGTAGCTAGTTGTAAATGATCTTCGATTAAGAAGCCCGAGATCCGAAATAACTTTTAGTCTTAATTACCTTGACTCGGGACCTTGTATGTTTAAACCATTCTTCATTGTGTAACCTCGAACTGCAACAAATGCCTGCAAAGTTAAACACAAAAAACTTAATCCTTGTTCATGTGTGTGCATAAATTATGGTTGTTACGTTACAAAAGGGCATCATATAAGCGATCATCAGCTGCAAAATCGGTAACTTCCATCGCCATTACTGAAAGCTTACTGTAAACAGAGCGTTATTAACACAGCTGAATGATATATCGTGTTATATTGAGAGATAACGGTAAATGAAGCGTTATTTAGGTTAACTGATGAAGTGCATGTCTGCAGGTGTGCAGTCTGCATTCGTCGCACACTGCTCCATAATACTTACTTTTTTGAAGGTGTTCAGCACAAAAGCAGAACACAGCCGCTTCGATTTATCGACTGATGGGGCATGCTGGATTCTCTATGCACAGGGAATATTACGTATGCACTTTCTGTGTGACTCAATGCAATTTGAGAGGGTACATATTCTAAGAATTTGATATGGGCTTACTGATTTTTCTCGGAAAACGGATTGTTTTAAAATGCATTTAGCGTGACCTTAGTGATTATGGAACTTGTCAATCAAATTCATTGATATATTGATTACATTTCGTAATATGCTGACATGACCTTGCATGCGAGTGCTCCCGGAAGGTTTCCATGTCATAATTCTACACACGTCGCTGCGTTAAGAGATTTATCCTTTCACAGTTATAAATATAACTCACAATGCTCCCAGTGGCTTTTAAGCTGACTCGTCCCCAGTCGTCTTCATATAGCACGCGGCAAAGGGAGAAGCACGCGCGCGAGGTGGGGGAGCAGGGGATGATGGGAAGGAATTCGCCTCTCCCTACCCATCTCCCCTTGCGCTCCCTTTCTCGGTACCCGTCTCTCCCTCCGCTGTATCTTTGCCGCGTGCTGTATGAAGACGACTGGGTACGAGTCAGGCTTTTTTAAAAGCTCATTGTTGGAGCTTTAAGTTGCATCTGAATCAGGGGCGGATCTAGTGGGAAGGGTGGAGGGGGTGCGCACCCTGTGTGCAACGCTTCAATTTGATGTTATGAACTGTAGAACCGGCAATAAAACGTGTGCAACATCGATACCAACCTTCGAATAAATTCTTTATGCAAAAAGCCTCAGCAGTCAGCAACTTCCTCTTAACTCACTGGTTAACCTTCAATTATGGAGATGTGAAATTTGGTTAAACGGTTGCTTGCTGTGGATATCGCTACCCTTGCAAGGAAATGGAGCTTCGAACTCCAAACTTTCCAGCAGAAAATGCATATTTTTGTTGGCAGCCATTGTAGTCACATGATTGTCAACAAACTGGGTCGTTGGATGTCAATCAAGTTTGACTATCATTGTAGTCCGGCGGCTTAGCTCCTGAATTGTGCGATTTTTGATACAAGCACCAAACTTTGCAGGATTACAAGCATTCGCCTACTAATCAATTCTTGATATAGTGCCAACGCCAATTTTCTATTTTCAGCTAGTAAACAGCAATTTAAGTTTCAGCCGAGAGGCCCCCCTGCCCCTTCCCCACAAAGTATTTCTTCTTGTACTTTTATAAACCTTTTATTGTTGATTTTTATTCAAAAATACAGATATGAATGCTTTTAATTAGGCTTACAATTGTTATTTTTTACCATCTGTTTGATACCAATAATTTAATAGGAAATTATTGTATGGGAAAAGATTTTTCGTTCCCCGCCCTCTGCTCCCTCGCGTCTTTCGTTTTGCGCTAGCGTCCAGGTCTCTCGATCGGTGAACCGTTCGCTAACAGAAGAAAAATAGGAAAATATAGGGCTGTGAACAGTCTAAACTACAGCATTTCATTCCAAATTTTGTACGTGCGACTTGGTATCACTACCTGGCATAATAGTATTTGTCTAAAATAAAACAGATAAATATTTCAAACAAATATTTCACGAAATTTCATTGATTTTAACCCTATCCAGACCGGGAGGGGCGGAAAGTGCCCGCGCTGACTTTGAACGCTTATAACTTTTTCAAGATTCAACCAAACGCTACCAAACTTTGCGAGTTAATCTAAAATTGATCTGCAAATAATTTGGTAGGGTAAGTTGTTGTGTCAGGAACTTGACGTCACCATGGCAATGGCATTTTGACAGGCATGTTTTTCCAATTTTGTAATTTTCATGTTTTTATTAATGAAAAATTATTTTAATGCAATTATTTTCATCCTTTTACGGTTTTAAGCACAGTTTTATTGACTTTGAGTACTTTGCAGTAATTTTGGGCGGTTTTATGACGTTTTGGAAAAAATTCGAAATCCAAGATGGCGGATCCAAGATGGCGGCTGTTTTGACATTATGATGTAATTGTCACGTCATGTGACGTCATCTTCCCACGTGACGTATACCAAAAGATAGGTGTTTGGACATACTATATATTCCTTAAGTTTTACTGTGATTGCTTACATATTCTGGAAGTTACGGAGGTCTGAAAAGATCCAAAAAAGCCCGGTCTGAATAGGGTTAATAAATTAAGGTTTCCATGGAAACCGGTGTTTTTCGGGCTTGGCACTATATCTGAAAAAACTTCTGTTGGTGACCACTTTCATTGTGCCAAGTTTCATGCTTGTATCAAAAAGTGCACAATTCAACTAAAATTTCGAGCTAAGCCGCCGGACTATTGTGTGACTGACCGTAGTCCAACTGTAGCCCATTTTATAGATCAACATCCTACGATTACATTATTTTCGTCTGCTTTTTATGCAAATTACCAGTTGACCGTTGCAATTGACGTCATTGGAAGTATTTGTTATCTCGAAGCCTAAACAACCTTCAATCAATTCCTTTAATTTCAAAATAAGAACAAAAAACACAAGAAAATTATGGATGTGCAGATATTTCGGTTTTATTACAAAAAAACTTCCCTTAGGACAAAGTTCTAAGGAAAACCATGGATAGTAAATCCATGGGAAAACTAAGCAGTGCCAGAGAATACATACGCTTTGTAAGCTATCGCAAGACGCTTAGTGTCACGCGCTTAAGTAACCAACGATCCTAGTGCAATCGCTTAATAAAAGAGTGTATGCGAGACAATGTAGCGTATGTATTTCTGTTTAGCAATCATTTATAAAAGTTTGTACAGTGGAATCCCAATTTAAGGAGCTCTCGATTTCTCGAACTTCTCGGAAACTCCAGCCAAAAGTTGTTTTCCTTCCCTCAGTCAAAAACTTCGATTCAATTATACTCCCGATTTCTTGAACCAATTTTCATTTCCTTTGCAAGTTCGAGTTATCGGAGTTCCACTGTATTATTTCTCTGATTTCTCAATTGCGCAGATACGTATACCCTTTTACCTTGGAGGGCTCGAGAGCCAGCTTGTTGATCGCTTAACGGATTGCCCTGGTTTCCTTTCAAAATCTCCGTCTCACAAATGCCCCAGAGACGTTCTGCTGCAAACCAACCAGAAAATCAAATTTGGTGAACAATCTGCGAGCATAAATACTACTGACGGGAAACAGCGCCATGAAAAAACTACAGCCAAATAATACAAAGCTAAAACTTACTTGGGTGTGTTTGGTTTTCTGTTTGTGTACAACGAAGGGCAGTACAGCAATGGAAAATGTTCGCTACAAAAAGCATCGGGAGTTATCGACTGATCTCTCATACCGGGCAGCATTAATATTCACTGACTGATCAGGCATGCTGGATTCTGTCTGCAAAATGCAAGAAGAACTCGTTCGCTTACGCATCCACTTGGAAAAGACAGTAAAAAGGACTTGAGACGGTAACAAGATAGTTTACGGTCACTCCAACCGACTTGTTGTGCACCGGCTTAAATTTGAACTGCTTTAAGTGACGGTTTAATTCTAAGAATTTGAAATGAACGTTCCGCATCTTTCTCGGAAACCGAGTGTTCATTCAGCGTGACCTATCAAATACAACACACTGTCAATCATTTGCTCCTCTTTTACCTTATATCGCCCTAGGGGCCATCCTCGCTAACGTTATTGTTTATATTAAATCATGCAATAATAAAAAGTAATGCAAATCAAAACAAAGCAGAGTAAAAGATATAACGCTTTAGCTCGTGACACGCGTTTAACATTCTAATGGTTCTTTTCAAGAGCTAAGTAATTTTGCAATTTCAAATAATTAGATCACGGCTACTAGCTTTCAAATATGCTATTTCTGGAGACTCCCGTTGAGTCGCGTGATTTAACCTCGGCTTAAAACGTTGAAGCCCAAACCTTATTAGACTACGAGCAGTTCCTATTTATTTTCGCAGTCCGTCGAGCGTGAAGCGAAAAAAATGTCGGATGTCCGAGCAAAAATTGGGAACGAGGAGAGGCGAGGCGAGGGGCGAGGCGTCCCCAATTTTCGCGCGGTGATTGCTTTTTCGCTTCAAGCTCGTCGGACTGCGAAACTAAATAGGGACTGTTCGTATAGTCTAATAAGTTATTAGACCTTATGAGAAACATCTTAATGGATACAATGTCAAGGAAATGCGGAAGGATCTGGCAGTAAATGAACATATTTAAAATGTGGTAAAACGTGCAGAAATTGCTCGGGATGGTAAAATACCGATCATTTAGTAAGAAAGCGAATTTGCGATCTTATTTGATATTCCAGCTGGCTATCCACAATAACGACAATCGGCAGCTGAAACGAAAGCAAAACGAGGAAATGGTTTTTGCTGGTGAAATCTCAGAGGCAGTACTATATTCTTAATTTGTATGCGTGTCTCAGGTTTGGTTTTCTATGCACTAAGCTTCGGGCTCAGTTTTCCTAAAATCATTCAATTTTCAGCCTCGGATTTCCAAACAAGGGACTCGAGTCTCGGCTAGTCTCGTATTTTACCATTCTCCCTAGTGTTTGAGCTTCATCCGTTTCGGAATGTCAGGTTACATCATGATGCAGTCATTCGTACTGTCGACGAAAGAGATTTACAAAAAAGAGACGGTTTTATTACACTTCAAGGAGGCAATTGAATTATTACAGTTGAATCCCGATAACCTGAACCCTCAATTACTCGAACCTTTTTTAATTCCCCTCCAGGTAATTTTCTTACTAATTTTTTGCCCTCGATAACTCGAACCCCCGATAATTCGAACCTTTTTCGATTTACCTTGAAGGTTCGAGTATCGGGATTCAACTGTATGCGAGCTTGGGTCAGTAAAAGGTTTACAATTCAGAAAGGTAAAGGTAAAGGTAAAGCAACTTTATTTATACACGGTTTGTGGGGCCGTGTATATGAAACAAATATAATATATTAAATAAACATAACATGGTTAAAAATCCCAACTGGCAGGAGGCAGACCAGTTGGCTATTTACAAGCATGACCGAGAATTTGAGCTCGGGGCAACCGAGAACAAATCCAGATAGTGGTCAGAACGGGACTTGAAGTCCGGCGCTCTAACCACTCGGCCACGCTGCCTCCACCAGACAGGGGACATAAGGAACCCCGCTTACAGGGCCTGGTTGTTGCATGGCGGAAGCACTATGCACTTGAGTTTGCTGATGTTATAGCTCGTAAGACAGTCAATAGAAGTAAGTAGAAAACTCGGGCTGGTAGTCCGGCTAATTATTAAATACACACAGCATTTTGGCACATGCTGCGGCTTCGCTAATGCAGCCTGCTTTGCTGGTCTGCGAGAATGATGTAGCTCTCGTCAAGCTTATTAAATTTAGGATATGCCCCTGGACTAATCGTTAAGTCAACTATTGTTTCTTCTGCCTAACCTACTTGAAAGAATGGCAAAGTAAAAATGCAACCAATACAATTTCAATATCCAACAAAACAAATTTTGAAGATGTTATATCACACGTAGACGAATTTCGTTGACAGTGTTGTTACATGTACTTCGTTCATGCTACCCTCTGGTATGCCAAAACAGCAGTCAAAATTTACGCCAGCTTTACTTTAGGTTTAAGGAGCATTGTCATGATATTTTAAGTCATTTTTGAGTAATCAAAACGCGAAAATAACCAAGGATGGTTTCGACTGACGAAGATTTAGACGGAATACAAACGACAAACTTGAAAAAACTGGCAAATTTATGAGTTGTCTGTGACTGAGCTCCTTTAACACCGCAGTGAAGTTATGTTTTCATATTGCGTGAGAAATTATAACTGAAGATGACAGATCTGAGGAAACGTGTCTTTAAAACTCAAACATTTTGTCGTTTTTTGTTAAAAGTATAATTTGCCTGCTGCTATCTAGACCTTTTAGCTGCGAAATGGGCTGAACTTTTCATCGATGGCTGAAAAATCACCGAAAACTGAACTGACAATTGAGATTCCCGTACCCCATTTAGATTTTGACCCTCTTTTAAGCTTAAGTAAATGCAATGCAAATTGAGTGAATAACCTGCCTTTATTGCCTTCGTATTGCAATGGATCTGAAATTAACATCGTACCCTTACATGCGATAATAAAACTACAAAATAATACACTGATTAAATGGGGTTTAAACCGCTTTTTCCTACACGATTAAAACAAGTCACACAAGTTTTAGTATACTTTAAATTATGTCTCAATTGCATATAAATATTGAGGTCTTGTTAACTGTGATCGGTGTGATCAATTGCAGCTTTGTGGATTCATCTATACTTCACAAACATAGTTAAAAACTGGAATTATACCAATAGAATACATGTAATATCTACATTATTATAACATTTAAAACTAGAACGTTCTCTTGAATGTTCTCATCTTGACCAGGTGAGCAGTTGCAGTAAGAACAACTGAAAGGCATTGAAGTGGTCGCTTCAGGCTTGCAAACTACCAACAAAAACAGAAACAAACAATATTTTCAGCTAACCTTGAAATCTTAGTACTTACTGTCTGTACGTTTTTTTACTTAATATTTCGCGGTACATCCATAACATTGACGATGCACTTTACTAATATAACGTGTTTTATTGGGAATGTATTTGATATTGTAAGTTGACGTTGATTACTTGAATAGAATCCGTTTAAGATTAAAAAACTTTTTAGGCTAACCTAGAAAATTAACAAAAAGACATACACACAGAAAGAAAAACTGACAAATGGCATACACACAAAACATCATACATCTAGTTATTAATATACGGCGATTAACTTTTATTAAGGGATAAACTTAACTTGTCCTTTACGGAAAAAGCCCGACTACGGAATGCCTTTGAACTGCCTCTGGTGCCAATGTTAACGTTGACGCTCTTTACAGCTTTTTCATTATCCAGACATCATTAGAACAAAATAGAACTGAACAGAACTGAAACACCCAGTTTCTTAGATGTTTTAAATAACTCATTTTTAAATACATATACTATATCTTCGACGTTGCTTCAGAAAGTTGGTCTTCTGATGTGTAGTAGAAATAAAGATGTGTGCCATATTAATTACGTTAAACTTTTGTGACAAATAAAGTAACTATATCAGTGATACCTCCTGTTCCCGAGCACTAATCACCATCCATTTCGTCACGCATGTGCAGGAGCTTTTTCCTCTTTTCCCCGCTGATTTGGGTCTGAAGAATCTCTCTTGAAATTTCCAAAGGATTCTTTTCTTCTCTATTCTGCATCTCTTTCCATTGCGTTGGCGTGAGAAGAGGAAAAAGGCATTCAAAGCCAATTTTGGATATTAAATGTACACAATAATGAAGCGCAGTGTTGCCTTCGACGTCGGCGTCCTAGGTTCATATTCTTTCATTCTTTTCTACTGACAAAGCGGACATTCCAGGAATCAATTGCTTGGCTACTGTGTGGTGGTTGTCAAAGTCAGCAGGAGGCGGACAATTGAGGCCTACATTTTTTTCATCAATAAGATGCTGCATCACATGAGGGCTCATGGAATTCAAGGAGCAGGCTTTCAACAGTGCGGTGAAACCATCTTCGTCCTTCTTCTCAAGGTCATCAAAACCTTCGAGCGGACTGCGCACTTCTTCCAAATAAAGATCTGCAATTCCCTTTTAGTGTATTTGTATTTGGTTCCTTCCATATTTGCAGGATCATTGGGATCTATCTTCTTTGTTGAGTTTTTCGAACGCCTTTTCCTACCCGGTTCGTCTTCGCTATCGTTTCCTTCCTTGTCGTTATGGATGCCATCTCTTCAGTTTTTGTTAATACAAACATCCTCAGACGGTCGTTCTTTGTCGTCTGAGCAAAGCGCACTCTGTAGTTTACTGGCTGGCGTTTGATTGCTTATGTTGCTTGTCAAATTTGTTAACACCCCTTCTTCCTAAGGCACTTCTGATGTGGCACCATACTTTTTCATGATATTGATCAAGCTCTCGTCGCTGTTGTGTTGCGCTTTGACTCCAGCGGACTCTGTCTTCTTTCTTTTCCCTTTATCAATTCCCAAGATGTCGTAGTCCTCTTGCGACGTTTCCTGGTGTCTACATCCCTCCGATTGAATACTGTCATTTCCTCTGTTTAATTTTCTTTTTAGAGTATTGATCGGTGAGAAATGGTATTTTCTTTCATAGTTTGAGGGTCTTACGACCTGATCCCCACTGTTGTCTTCAGTAATGTTCGGTCGCTTGATTAGAACGGAGGTACTAGGAGTGTCTCGAAAAGATGCATCCAGTCTCTTTCCACTTTTCTTTTCCTTGCTGACTTGTTGCGTGCCGGGTTGCGTGTCATCGGATGAGGTACTTTCCTCTACATGTAACTCGTAAATGGTGTTCAACTGATTCCTTTCTCTGATGGTACTCGTTTCTCCTTCGTTGGTCCCCTCGTCTTGTGGGAAAGACGCTTCGATCAGAATGTATCGCAATCGCTGCCTCTTTGGGTCAGCAGCGGACAAAACGGCAAATTCAGCTTTTCTGTCTCTCATTTCGGAACAGAAACCAATTTTATTTGGTATGGTGGCTAACGTCACTTGAAGCCTCGATTGCTTCTCAAACTCTTCAATTACTTCGTTTGCAGCTGCGACGAAAACGATCTTTTCCTTAGTGGCACAAAATCGTGAACTAAGAACATTTAAAGTTTTAAGCGTCAAATTGGTGGCACAGTAGGAAAGGATCAGGACAGGAATTTTATTATCAAAAGCTTCTTTCGTTCCCTCCATTGCGTTCACTTGTTCAACAATTCTTGCAGGAGAGACTGAGTCATTAATAGCCTTCTGTCGGTCATAGCCGATGCATCCCTTGAAACACTTCTCAGGACCCTGGATGTTCACAAGATTGCGAAGATACTCCAGGATTATACCTTCTTCCAATTCTTTGGGAAGCTCACTCAAAGGTGGTTTTTCCTTAAGAATGCTGTCATCGTTCCATTCAAAGATCTTTGAGATAGCTAGGTTGCTGATCCAATCTTTGTACTGAACTTTGAGAAAACTGTAACGATTGCACTTCACAACCCAGAGACGAGCTTTATCGCAGTCATCATTGAAGCGTAGGTCTTCCCAGCAGGGCCAAGGGCGATAGAAGACGCCCTTTGCCACGGTACTCTTGACATTCAGCAGAATAGCAGCATACACTTGGGTCTTTGAAAATGGATTCACTGCCACTGGAAAACTTCTCATAAGACCCAATATTCCGTAGCTTTCATGCTGCTTGTTTCTGAACAGCTTGGCAGGACCAGTGTAGCTATACAGTGGAACCTCTTGAGATTTGAACTCTTCTTTTAACGGATGGGGCTCATATTTGCCTTCATCAATGGCTGGAGTGGCCTTTCCTTGTACTATTTTCTGAAGATGTTTGAGCGGTTTCAGGAAAGAACAGCGCTGCATCTGCATCACGCCATTCTCGTCTCTTACAACTCTTCCTTCAACTGCAGATGCGTTACCAGTGCTGAATACTGCTTCGGACATTGCGACCACATTGTCATCGATCATAAAAATGTATTCTTGATTTAGGGCAAATGCCATCTTCTGAATAAACAGTCTGGCATACCCCACCCCTCCTTCGCTTGGTCCAAGGTCACAGTTAGGCAGCGTATCTGGCAATTGAACAATGGCAAGCACCTTTCCCCAAGTGGATCTGTAAGCCTTGAACTTTTCACTGCGAACAACGGCGACTTGTACATAACTGTAGATTTGCCCGTTTTCTTGCATCACGTGGTGGTAATTCAAGGTGCACTTGCGAGGGTCATCTCTGTGTGAAGCATGAAATATCCAATATAGCAAAGTGGGGGTACTGAGCTCTTTAACAGCCTGTTCTGTAGATCTTGTGTTTTTGAGCTGTTCGTAGAGATGTTTAAAGGAATGGCGGCTGCTTGGAATTGAAACTTTAACAGTAACTGGTCTACCATCGATGTGAACTTCGAAGGTTTCCAAAACTGGTTTTTCGCCCTGGAGAAGTCTTCCACATTCAGCACATTTTTCGAAATGGTCCCAATGCCAAGCTCGTTCACTGTCTGCACATTCTCGTTTCTGATATTGGCGCTTGGACTTGGCCAACTTCTGCCCATTTTGTTTCAAAAGAACATAAGGATTTTCTTCCGTTTCATGAGTGTAGACGCATCCTCCAATCGAGTACTTTCCCGGTGCCACTGGTGTTTTGTTCAGGCTCCGAGAATTTTGAATAGTCTTCCAATAGGGAAATTGCCAGTCTTGCCTCTTCTCCGTTTCACTGACCACGCGTTCTTCGGACAAGTCGCACTCTTCGTGGTAAAAGATGCCTTCATCAAATACAGGTGCTGAGGAAACAGAACATTTTTCCTTTCCGAGGATGTCTAGTCGCAAATCTCTGATAAGGCAAAGGTACGTTCCGGTCTTGCCAATCTGGGGTTCGGCTTGCAGAAGGATTCTGTTGGGGTGCTTCTGTTCATTTTCATAATCATAGCTATCCTTGTGAGCTTTATGGCCTAGCCAACGTAGTGGCAAGCACGTCTCATCTTTCCTTTTGCTATTTGTTATCATATAGCGATCCACGTTATTACACGAAATTGCGTTCATTGAAGGAGATGATTCCAGTGACTTTCGAAGTGTTTTGAACAGCGACCTTCCAACCAGTACGTAAGGACTGTCATTGGCAGGGGACTTTGAATAACGACACATTCTTCCAAGCTCTTGAATGACTGTTGAAAGACACAATGACGAACCTTCGTCTTTGTCGTAACTCAGTCGAAGGTCCAAGCAATTAAAACTTTGGGGAAATGTGTCTCCCATACGACCTTTGTCGACCAGGATAAGGACACACGCCAGATTGTCAAGGTCTTCATACTGCGTTATCAACTTGTGGACATGATGACATTCTGAACACTTCTTGCGGCCTTCTTCTAGGCGTAACGTCTTGCAAGAGCAATCAAAGTGGTCTTGGCAGTTTCCTGTCTGAAGCTTGCGAAAGAAAGGGCTTGATGATTTCATGAGTTGATTCTCGATCTGAATGCCACCATAGTCTTTGATGACTTCGAAGCGTTCTTCAAAGCAAGACTCTGTTCGTGCCAATCGTAGAGTAAAGTAAAATTGATCTGCGGTTTTCCCACTTTTGGCTCGTACAATTTTCATTTTGCCCATTTTTCCTTTGCCACTCTGAATCAAATTTCGAACCAAGGAACTTGTTTCGTCTTCTTGGATAATACTATTCCAGAGTTGAACCATCACTTGGTAGTTGTTATTTTGCACATTTTGTTTTATCTCTTCAACAACTTTGCTTGAGCATGGGATTTCCTTGACTTTCTGGAGCTTCTGCTGATCAAGATGCATAAGACAGGCGACGAATGAGATAGTAAGGTCTTCCTCCACTTCTGTTAAATCCTCCTGTTTCTCTTTAGTTGAACTTCGTTTTGTTAATTTTGACAAGTTCTTCAAGTTGTTTTGAAAATCATGTGTCGCCTTGTCACAGAGTTCGTTGCGAACAAACTCGAAAGCTTCTGCTGCAATGTACTTTTTCGGGTTAATTGTTCCTTCGTTCTTGAGTGTCCTGACAAAGGCGTCGAGTTTTCTGTTGAATTCTGTAGCAGGTGATTCGTCTGTGGTAGAAGTAAGTGCTCTTCGTATTTTCTTATCACTGTCAAAAACGCTAGCATGAAGAATGTGGTAGCAGTACTCTGCACATAGTAAGGCATCAATTGAGAAGGAAGGACAGCCTGTTTTGGACATTTTCGTCTGTTTCTTAGCCCTGTCTACAATCTTTTGAAAATTCTCATCTTCCCTTATCTTTTGCTCGTTTTTGGTAGAACCGTTCATGGTGCTCAGGTAGAAATTCAAATTCATATACTGTTTACCAACCACGTCCACTTCCGCTGGACCACATCGGTCCATGAAGAAATGGTAGGAGACTCTAGCTACGTATTGGAGTGGTTTCATGATGGATACACCACGCGTGCGCTCCACTTTTGCTGCTTTTAAACTGACATAGCCATGTTCATCAACAGCAATATAGTGATGTTGTTTTTCGCAGGAACCAAATGCGACAACTCCAACGCCAAAATCCAACTTAACTTCAAATTTTGTTGGCTTTTTTGGGTCATCTTTGGCTTCTAAATTTCCGAGTGCATCTTGACAGATAGTCAAACGCTTTGCTTTCTGTTTCTCTTTAGTTGGGAAAACTTTAAGGATCACTATACCGTTGCTTCCCTGTACAATAAAATCATCTGCCTTGTCTTCACTAGATGTAACACTTAACTTCCCGTCTGAAGAAACGCAAAGGTACTGATATGGAACATCTTCGATGTTTAAAGCTGACTTGAGCTTCATCCGCATTCCCCTTTCAAAATTCTTCAGTTCAACCTCCGACCAGTGAACAACGTGAAGTTCTACTTTCTTCGAGTCATTTTTCACGTGCTTTTCCAAGTTAGGTTCCAGCACCACAAGATCGCCTGCTTTATATGCGTTGTGTTCGGTAGAGATGTTGTCGTTAAGAAGAACACATCTGACAACAGGAAGTCGAGAGTTCTGTGTCAGGAGGTTGAAGGGTGTTGCAGAGATTTGGACCACAACAACATTTGTTAGGAAGATTTCTTAATAATAATAATAATAATAATAATAATAATAATAATAATAATAATAATAATAATAATAATAATAATAATAACTTTATTTATATAGCGCTATTTCTATCTCTAACCAATAGCGCTTTACAAGTTATTTACAATTAAAAATTACATATCTATATTAAAAAAAAAGTTACAATTTGTATATAATAAAAAGAATAAAAGATCAATAAAAGAATTAAAACGAATAAAAAGACTAACTAATTCACCTAAGTTAATTGTAAAAATACACTAAATTATAAAAATATCTAACTAAAAGCTTTCCTAAAAAGATGTGTCTTTAGTTTGCACTTAAACTCTGAAATGCCATTGCACGATCGAATTTCTAAGGGTAAGGCATTCCAGAGTTGTGGCGAGGCTACAGAAAAAGCTCGAAATCCTTAGCTGCGCAAATTATAGGCGACGTCATCCAAGCGATGGCCATTCATGGAACGTAGATTACGTCTCGGAACATATCTCTTGATCATATCAGACAGATAAGTTGGGGCTAAGCCCCTCAAACACTTGAATGTTATAAGAAGCAGCTTAAATATTATGCGCTCTTCTATAGGTAGCCAGTGAAGGTTATAAAGTACCGGTGTAATATGTTCACATTTTCGCGTAAGTGTCACAATCCGGGCTGCTACATTCTGAACATGCTGTAACTTCTTTAAAGTTTGTTTAGGCAGTCCAAACAAAAGTGAATTGCAGAAATCTAATCTGGAGGATACAAATGCATGTACCAGCATTTCAGCAGTATGAAAACTTAAATATTTCCTAATGCGACTGATATTCCGAAGATGATAGAAAGCTGACTTGCAAATAGCAGTAATGTGGTTTTCCATGGACATAGATGTGTCGAAAATTACACCAATGTTTCTGGCTTTAGATGATAGGTCAATATCCTCATCACAGACTGAAATAGACGTCAGTGGGGGGAGTGGACGATGACGAGCCTTCAAGACAAGTAACTCGGTCTTGTCCCTGTTCATCTTTAACATGTTTGCCGTCATCCAAGTATCAATGTCACGCACACAAGCCTCCATCGCCGTTTTAGCCATCTCAGGGGACGATTTAAAGGTGAGATACAGCTGCGTATCATCAGCGTAAAGGTGGAACTTGACCTGATGGTACCTCATGATATCGCCTAATGGGGACGTGTAGAGCAGGAATAGAATGGGTCCGAGGACACTACCCTGAGGTACACCACAGCGGAGCTTACGACGAGAAGACTGACTTCCATTTACTTTCACGACTTGATGCCGGTCAGACAGATATGATCGGAACCACTCCAAAGCGTTGTCTACGATACCAAACCGTTGTGACAGACGATCTAATAGGATACGATGATCAACAGTATCAAATGCTGCTGAAAGGTCAAGTAGCAGCAGAATTACACAACAGTTGTTATCAATTGCCCGAAGAATATCATCTTGAACTTTGATCATCGCCGTTTCAGTGCTGTGGTACTGTTTATATGCTGACTGATAAAGTTCGTTTAAGTTGTTATCCTCAACGTGTTGACGAACAAATTATGAGCAGACGGTTTTTTCTCTTCCTTGTCCTTCGTGATGCCCCAGTGGCACTCATCTGCTATGATGACGAAGAAAGAGGGTTTTAGGCTTTTCTTGAACATCATTGTTGAGTTCTTCAAAGTGCTTTTTCGTTTCTTTGCTGTGAACGTACATGAACATCCGTTTCTTACCAGTGCGTTTCAGTTCTTCCTTTGAGAGTACACCGGCATCGGGATGATTAATCCTTTTCTCTGTCTGATCGCTGAGCATTCGATACCGGGCCGTGTAAACTACAAATTCAACATCGTTAAAGGCATCTCTCAGGCTCGAAATATTGTGGTAATATGACATAATGGCGTCAATTCGTTTTTTGAGTCTGATGCTTGCGTGCGCTTTGCGCATGCGCATTAGACTCTTTGTTATATGAAAAAAGCTGTTAGCAATCCCAAGGGAATGGTTCGGGATCGATAATCGTTCGCTGTAATGTAGAAAACAATGATCAGCTGCAAGAACGGACTCCGTACGGACACGCACGATTAGTTTCAATTAAAAACAGCCAATCAGCGACACGTGTTCCCACGCATAATTAAAAGTTCTTTCTCAAGTCACGATTATTCAACACTTGAACAGGACGAAATAATTTTCCAGTTAAGACATTTGTAAGCTTTTTGTGAAAATAAATCTTCGTTTTCAGTTCAGTTAAGCACTTGTGTTTTCGTCTTGCTTAAAAAGCAAGACGTCTTTGAGAAAAAATATTTCGACGGCGACTCGCGTTTATTTACACAATGCGACCAAATATTTATTTTGTTTTAAAAAATAGAAAACTTTACCTCGGTTTTTGTATTTAAGTCATTCGAATTTTGACCAATTTTTTCTTTACAGTGCAAACAAAAACCTTCAAAAATAAAAGATGTACATGGATAAATGTAAATCAAGTTACGCGACTAAATCAAAATGCGTTTGTTTGGCCGCTTTGCAGTATTACACTGTCCCGGCCTTTGCCATACACTGAAATCGAATTTCATGCTTTTACGACTCTCAGAGATCTTAAGTTCTTCTTACAGCTAGAAAAATCATAAAATGGTTACATTGATATGGAAGTGATGATTCGCGAAATTTGTACATCATGATAAACAGTCTTCGCTCCTGTGTATGGTAGCTCGATAATAATTGCCTAGTTTCCAGCGTTCAAAAGGTCATCATTATATTGACGTGAGCATTTACACCCGTTTTTAGGAAAATCTGTCACTAAGTGCTTACAGTACAATGGAGTAACAGTCACTATTTCAAGTGCTTTTATTGCAAAATCTGTTTCAAGAGTCATCATCAAAATGGTGAAAAATCTGAAAGAAAACGATGTGAAGTTCTTCAACCCTTGTTGTAATGAACATGCTTTTTGTAAATCGTCACGCAATCTTGTCCAAATGTTTAATCGTTTCTGCTTTTACGGACAATACGGAAGAAGTAACATCAACTCCTGTTCATACTTTAAATTTTGTGAAGCATATAACATTTATGACTGTTTCGTTTTCATCCATAATCATCCACGATGCCCCTAGCTTGCTATAAGCATTTTAAATTAAACTCCCGAACACAAACCTCTAACCAATGTTAACCGGCTTACGAAAACCGCGCAATCTGTATCACTATGCCATACGGCATTAGACTCATGTCACCCTTGGTGACCTATTTTTAAGAATTGCTGCCATCTCTATTTGTGAAGGATAATAGCAAGGCTCTTCAGGATTCGCCTGTACTTCTTCGTCAATCTCCTCCTCTTCCTCCTCTGGTTGTTGTTGTTGTTGTTGTTGTTGTTGTTCTTGTTGTTGTTGTTGTTTTTCTTCTTCTTCTTCTTCTTCTTTTTCTTCTTCTTCTTCTTCTTCTTCTTCTTCTTCTTCTTCTTCTTCTTCTTCTTCTTCTTCTTCTTCTTCTTCTTCTTCTTCTTCTTCTTCTTCTTCTTCTTCTTCTTCTTCTTCTTCTTCTTCTTCTTCTTCTTCTTCTTCTTCCTTCTTCTTCTTCTTCTTCTTCTTCTTCTTCTTCTTCTTCTTCTTCTTCTTCTTCTTCTTCTTCTTCTTCTGAAGGGTATTTATCCACTGTTATATCTTGACCTTTCTCCATTTCTTCATTGGCCTCCAATTCTTTAAAATAGGCGATATCATTATTAATGATCTGATTAAGGTTCTTTAGTAAGTTCGCGTTATATAATAGCAGATTGTTATTATTGATGAAACACTTCGCACTAACACGGTAGCCAGTAATCAAGCCCGGCCAGGTACCCTATTTTTACAAAACAGTGGCAAAAATCCTAATACCTCAACGCTGTGAATATCGGTATAAACTGGTAAAGATCTGGCATCGTGGGCCAGTTGGCCTATGGTTGAGCTATCCATTTTATACGAAAAGCATATATATGTACAGGATTCATAAGTTGTAAACATTGAATTAATAAGGCGTCAGTTTTCGTTTGCTCTCACTGCGAACACGGAGCTCAAACAGAACGACCTTACTTGACTAACAATAGACGAATCGAAACTCGCCATTATAATCATTCCATCGGGTACTGTGGTAGACTGTCCACAACCTCTCGATTTTTCAACGCAAAAAAGCAAACGAAGCAAACGCGAGCTCCGCCCCCCACCCTCTTGCTTCTTCCATTTTGCGCCGGCGTCCAGTTCTCTCGCCATTCTCACCCCGCGGTCATCGATCGAAAAAAACACGAAAAAATAGAGGGCTGTGGACAGTCTAGTACTGTGGCGTATTTTGCGTGCGTGAACCAATCAGAAACAAGAAAATAATGAAGCCAACCAATCAGAACTGAAAAACCATTCAACCGTTCGCGCCGTTTCCTTGCTGGCTAGCATAAGCTGCCATCGCTTCAAGCTCCGTTCAATTTGAGTCGAGACGCTTCCTTTTGCAATTGCTAACTGTGTTTGAGCTTTATAACGACAAAATGGTTGAAGCACAACGAAACAAATTCTCAGTATTCTCAGCTAGATGAAGAGGAATTACAGAAACTCAAAGAAGAATCCAGGCGGCGAAGTGAATGTAATTTGTCTTCGTCGAGCGAAACTCGCTGAGTTGAATTTCAGGCATATTCCAAACTGCCAGTTCAGTTAAATGCATAATTAATTGTAACACATCTAAATGACGACTATTTCTTTGTTGCCGATAGAATTTTGTAATTTCCTTTCCAAGCAAACATTGTTTTGAGTAGTTTTGCGGTTTTCTACCGAGTCTTGCAAATTTTAAACCTGTTTTTTCCATCAGAAATAAACGCCGACTCGCAACGGCAGTGTTCAAGATATCGCTAACTGTTTTTGATTCCTTGAACTTAATGCCCTCTGAAATGATTATATTTGTAATAGAGTTGATGTCCTTGGGCGTAAATATGTTTTTGGTCCTTCTCAGAGCTCATTTAGCCCATGCCTGCGCCTCGGGCAACATTCAGCCTGAGTCGGGCCAAAAAACATATTTACGTCCACGAACATCAACTCTATTTTTATAATAAAAAATTAAAACTGCAAAACTGGCCTATAAGTCTTACGGACCAAGTACAAACTGACCTTAGGATAAGCATATAAAGGGAACACAACGAGGGCCAAAAACATTGTACAGTGGAACCCCGATGATATGCCAAGGGAAAAGTAAAATGATATCGTTATATGGAGGAATCGTTATATCGAAACTCCGATATAACGATATGACCGTAAAATAACCAAAAAATATCGTTATATCGCGGTAAACCTAACATGTACTTTTTTACTGCATGTTATTTAATAAATTTGTAACGATATGCCAAGGGAAAAGTAAAATGATATCGTTATATGGAGGAATCGTTATATCGAAACTCCGATATAACGATTTATAACCCACCGATTAATTTTCGCGCGCGCTCATTGGACAAAACGCATCACGTGGTACAAAATCGGACGACGGGTATCAGCGAATATACCCCGTCCGATTTGATATCCGTCGCTCGATTTTGTAGGCAAACGCAAAACAAACGAATGAAGTCACCTTATTCAATTCTAACTTTTAATGAATTTACAGTTATAAAACTACGTAAACCAATCAACTTACATTTGTTTCAACCACAGTTACGCCGGGTTTATTACGTAGGTTTTTCCTATAAATTTACTGGCGATAAAGCGCGATGAAGAAATTAATCGGAGGGTTATAAAATAAATAAACCCCTTTCTGGCTTGCTGGTATATTGGAGGATAATGCCCTTGGCTGAAAGATTGTCCTCAAAATTTCACAGTTGCCCTCGAAGCTACGCTTCTCGGCCAACTGTTCATTTTTCGACAATCTTTCAGCCTCGGGTATTATCCTCCAATATACCAGCCGCCTGAAGGGGTTTATTTACTAAATGACCGTAAAATAACCAAAAAATATCGTTATATCGCGGTAAACCTAACATGTACTTTTTTACTGCATGTTATTTAATAAATTTGTAACGAGTACCAATTGATTCACAAATGTAACATTCTAAGCAGGCAGCAATGTCCTAAGACAGTTTGCAAAGCACTAGAAGTCTTCAAAGTTCACGCAGTAAATTCTGTGGTGTGAATCATACAAGTGCAACAAAACTAACATTAAACATTTGAAGTTGCGACTGTTGTCGTATTTACTTATCAAGTTCGGGTGTTCATTGTTTTGTAAACCCAGACACTTGTTCATTCCTGAAGGCCTCCTTCAGTATGGTTTGCCTCATTTGTTAAAAAAAAAAACACGTCTTCCATCACCGAAAGAGAGGAAAGAAATTCTCTTTCTTGCTCGCCTGAATCTAAGAGGCTTAGGTCATAGTATCATTTCCGTTCATTATCGTACAAAGCTGTTTATAGAAAAGTTAGAGATTACTCCATTACTGTAATGTTATTGTATCAATTTCAGTGTTTTGCTGAAATTGTGACTGTAAACGGATAATATTGTTATATTGGGAAATATTTTATCTTCGGTATGCTAAATTCTTATTAGTGAAGATGGTATATCGAAGATCGTTATATCGGGTTCTGTCCCATAGATTTAACTGAAACTTTTGGCGGGACATAGCATAGAATATTCATCGTTATACCGGAAATACCGTTATTTCGAAAATCGTTATATGGGGGTTTCACTGTACTAGGTAATATCGAAAACAACACCAGTCAGTGGTCGAAGTGGAGAACCTGAACCTGGGATCACTAAATCTCAAATCCACTATAAATTATACTATAAATATAAATCCTCAGTGTTTCTTGTACGTGTAGCTCGGTGCTGTGGCATGTGTAGCACGGCCATGCGCTCGACTTCTTTCTTGAAAACTCGAATTTTTTCTAGTATACTTTGTCTTTTAAATGACTGAATAAAACCTTCCTTTCCATACCTTTTCTAGTTATAAGATTTCGAAAAAAGGAGATTTAGCTTTGTGATAAAGGTAGAAGTTAATCTACAAAGAAGTATACTTACCACTCAAAGTAAGGGGTTTGGTTTCCTCAATGTCTTGGGCCTGTTGGGCTTTCTTGACAAATTTGGTTTGACTAGCCTCAATAGGCAGTGTGCGAGTTTCCTCAGCAGCTTGGATTTGAGTTTCTTCAGTTGACAAAGTGTCCATGTTTTTAAAAGCTGAAGGAAAGTAGTAAAAACACTGAGATATTCCTCTTTATTCGAAAGAAGCTCAAAAAGTTATATTCAACTTAAAAGTTTAATAGAGCAACAAAAAAATGGTTTAAAAATAGGTCACCAAGGGTGACATGAGTCTAATGCCGTATGGCATAGTGATACAGATTGCGCGGTTTTCGTAAGCCGGTTAAAATTGGTTAGAGGTTTGTGTTCGGGAGTTTAATTTAAAATGCTTATAGCAAGCTAGGGGCATCGTGGATGATTATGGATGAAAACGAAACAGTCATAAATGTTATATGCTTCACAAAATTTAAAGTATGAACAGGAGTTGATGTTACTTCTTCCGTATTGTCCGTAAAAGCAGAAACGATTAAACATTTGGACAAGATTGCGTGACGATTTACAAAAAGCATGTTCATTACAACAAGGGTTGAAGAACTTCACATCGTTTTCTTTCAGATTTTTCACCATTTTGATGATGACTCTTGAAACAGATTTTGCAATAAAAGCACTTGAAATAGTGACTGTTACTCCATTGTACTGTAAGCACTTAGTGACAGATTTTCCTAAAAACGGGTGTAAATGCTCACGTCAATATAATGATGACCTTTTGAACGCTGGAAACTAGGCAATTATTATCGAGCTACCATACACAGGAGCGAAGACTGTTTATCATGATGTACAAATTTCGCGAATCATCACTTCCATATCAATGTAACCATTTTATGATTTTTCTAGCTGTAAGAAGAACTTAAGATCTCTGAGAGTCGTAAAAGCATGAAATTCGATTTCAGTGTATGGCAAAGGCCGGGACAGTGTAATACTGCAAAGCGGCCAAACAAACGCATTTTGATTTAGTCGCGTAACTTGATTTACATTTATCCATGTACATCTTTTATTTTTGAAGGTTTTTGTTTGCACTGTAAAGAAAAAATTGGTCAAAATTCGAATGACTTAAATACAAAAACCGAGGTAAAG
Organism: Oculina patagonica; assembly: GCF_052425735.1. NCBI lineage: Eukaryota > Metazoa > Cnidaria > Anthozoa > Scleractinia > Oculinidae > Oculina > Oculina patagonica. The sequence continues at coordinate 55,805,465 of NC_135761.1, read as the reverse complement.
TTTTCTATTTTTTAAAACAAAATAAATATTTGGTCGCATTGTGTAAATAAACGCGAGTCGCCGTCGAAATATTTTTTCTCAAAGACGTCTTGCTTTTTAAGCAAGACGAAAACACAAGTGCTTAACTGAACTGAAAACGAAGATTTATTTTCACAAAAAGCTTACAAATGTCTTAACTGGAAAATTATTTCGTCCTGTTCAAGTGTTGAATAATCGTGACTTGAGAAAGAACTTTTAATTATGCGTGGGAACACGTGTCGCTGATTGGCTGTTTTTAATTGAAACTAATCGTGCGTGTCCGTACGGAGTCCGTTCTTGCAGCTGATCATTGTTTTCTATATTACAGCGAACGATTATCGATCCCGAACCATTCCCTTGGGATTGCTAACAGCTTTTTTCATATAACAAAGAGTCTAATGCGCATGCGCAAAGCGCACGCAAGCATTAGACTCAAAAATGGACCGTTGCGGCAAGCGTCCCAGATTAAAAAAAATTCAAGTAAATGAAATATTTTGAGGGCTCAAGATACGGCACAACGCTGAATCAACTGACGTGAGAATGTTTTATCTAATGACGTGGTTTGCCAGTGATCTACGTGGCCAGAATCAAGTGACATGAGAGGCTTGCGAGTTGTAATTCGAGGTGCGAGGAGAGAAGCGCGGGACTAGACGTCCGCCACAACCTCAGGTTTTCTTCATATTGAATGAGTCACTTATGCCGGTTATTTTAAAAAGAAAAAAAAATTAAATCACGGGCAGGGGAATTTTTTCGCGCATCTCTTCAGTTCTCTTGCGGCCTAAGTAATATCGGGTGAGCTAGATGAGTCTCGAGAGCACATTTCAACTTTCGTTTTCATAATACCTCGAGAAATTTGGGAGTGTCCTCAAAAGGGGCGTTGCTGCAAAAGTTGCAGGTAAGAAGAGGCAAACTCGAAAAACCAAAGAAATGATGTCCAGTTTTAATGTCTGTGCAAAACCTTTTAACTGAAAATTACTTTACGTAAGCTGCAAAACTAGTCAGCCCTTCAAATGGAAGAAAAACACAAATGTATTACGCTACCTATATGTGCATTTGTGTTAATGGGAAAAACCGAAATAAGCTCTGGCCTGATGGCAACGCAGATGTTACTCTTCTGTAATGCGTATTTTTTTCCAAGATAATACGCGCAGTAATTCGGTGTGTAAGGAAGTGGGCGATATTCGTGGCAACAAAAAACCCGCAGCTTTCAGTTGATGGTGGCCGTGCTAGTAGTGTTCCTTTCGGTGCACATTAAATTTGTTCGACGACATCTCCCCTTTTGGTACTTTTGGCTTGCCGTGCTCCGTCATTGCGTCATTGTACATTTATTACAGCAGCGGTAGCCCTCCCCCGCCCGGGGAGCAGGGCCGTACCTAGGACTTTCTGTCTGAGGGGGAAAACTTTGCACACCTTTAGTTTTCTTAGCCTTTATAGATTAGTTTTTTTTCTTTAGTTTTCTTATTTTTTTTGTTTGCCTCCTGCTCCGCCCGAGTATATTTACCAGTTGGGATTTCACGAGTTAAAGTACATGAAAGTTCTTTAAAGGGCTTTCTAAATACTTTGAAAGAGAAGCACCAAACGGTTAATTCATCTAAGTAAAGTAAGGTGTCACTCATGTGAAAAGTGTAGAAAAGGTATGCAGTATTTCAACTGTAGATATGTGAAAGGGGTACGAAATTTTTTCATGGAAGGTATATTTTACAATTATTCCACGAGCACGCGTTGGATATGAGACGGCAGATAGCCAACTCCGTGCTACGTGCCTCGTTGACTATAACGATCTCATATCCAACAAGCGCGAGTGGAATAATTATTTTATTAAAAACGCCCAAAGAATTGCAATATTTGAGCTCTCCAGCTATTTTCGTTGACGCGTATCGGCTACCAAATTTGTGATCAATGGTATATGAGCTCATATACCATCTCCTGTCAACCAATCAAAACGCAGGAATTGCAATATACCATTGCTATTTTTTTTTTATAAAAATGGGTAACCTTTCATGTCAAAAATGGTATACAAAAGAGTAATGGCCCTTATCTCATGGCAGAGCCTCCCTGTATGAAACTCTGTATAGTACCCCCCCCCCCCCCTTTGGGGATAGCTGCCTTTTGAATTGGTTTGCATTACTAACATAAACAGGAAATGTCTTTTTTTCCTCGAGGAACAATGATTGCATGCCAGTCAAACAAAGACGTTCTTTTTTAACTTACCTTCAGTTCTTTGATAGTCGCCAGATGAGGAGTTGGGCCTATCTATGGATTGTTGCACCTTTCCCGACTTACTTGTGATGTCTTGAGCTTTCTCTCGAACTGCTGTCTCTGATCCAACCTGGAAACTTGTCTTCAATCTTTCTTTCCCAGCCTGCACAGGTTGAGTTGGGAAGTTTAGTTCATTTACTTTCTTCATATCGTTTCTATACCAGCTCCGTAATTCATGTACATTTCTTTCATCTTCTACTGCAAGGGGATCACTTAACAATTTATCAGCGGTATTTCTCCATTCTAGTTTCTTCGTTTGGTCGATTTTCCCCGCCATTCTTACAAGGGTTCTCTTGATCTTTTGCGAAAGTGACGAAAACTTTTCATCTGTTATATCCACGAGTTCGTCTATGTGTATATACACGGAGTTACGGTAATATTTAATTCTGACTAAATCTGCAGCTAAACTATGTTCTTTATCTGTTGGTATAATATTCCAACCATTGGCCGGAGGGTTTACGTTGCATATTGTCGTCAGCAACTCGAAAAGTAGTGTTATATCAAAATCTTCTGTCTTGCCGTACAACCTTGGGGAAAGGTTAAGGCAGCTGCGTGTAGCTGTATTCTTCAGTTTTTTGGGAAGATCGCTTGGTGGGCATAGCTTGTCAAAAATCTCGCCTAGTAGCTTGGTGCCTCCACATATCAAAAGACGTACAATACGTTGGAAATTTGCCTTTCCAGGCGTTGACCGAAGCACTTCATCAGGGTCAGCCATTTCACAAGTTACACAACGCTGAAAATACGATGATGTTTCCTATTGCTCCCTGTATTACTGGTCGTTATGAGATGTCTGTAAAGAAAAACGTCATGAACATACCTTAGCATTCAGTGAGCCAAACTAACAGATTTGAGTTAAGTCCGAGTGCCGGGTGAGGGGTAGTGGGGAGGAGAGGGGCGGGGGGGGGGGAATTGTATAAAGTGTTAATACAAAACAATGCATTATTACAGTATTTCCCTATTGTGCCATTTGACCATATTAGGGAAAAAGAACGCGAAAAATACTAGACGGTATTACACTGTGGAACAGGCCAGAAATGCGGACGGCAAGTGTTTTCAGTGCAAACGGGGTGAAAAGCGTATCGCGAGGATAACATTTAAAGTATTACTGTTGAAAGAGGTGCCGATAAACGCAATATTGTCATCTCTGTTAATTTTTCATTCAGTATAATAGTGTAGAAATTACAATTGACATCCCTACTCTGTGCTGAATTAAACGCACATGCGATCAAAATTGAAGACTTTTCTCTATTGCGAGATCGACAATATCTTCTTCTGTTCCAGTAAAGGTTACTCTTCCCTCAATAAGACAGTTAAGAAAGAAATCTGGATGTACGTAGTTTTTCAATGAAATGAAACCTTAGCGACGCTATTTACATTTAAATACCAAGACATACTAAAATAAGTATAATATGGGTCAAAAACGCTAAAACAAGTTTAAAAGATTTCCAGTATATACACGAATGAAAGTAAATAAATCAATACATAAACCACTACTTTAAATGCAAGTGCTGAACAGTCATCAGCAATGCCAAGTTATGCTTACGAATGTTTTTCTTAAAAAAAAATGTGGCAAGGTTTCTATCGTGTCACTGTGTTAAAACGAGGGATTGCAAATTCTTTGGTACGTAAGGCGTATCTAGTTTAGGACTTCTGAAACAGGTCGGCAATATAATTGGGACAAATGTTATTTTTCACTTTGTTCGTAGCTACATCTCATTTGAAGTCTTCCATTTACAAATTTGTGTGTTTAATTATGTAGTTATAGGTTTAGTTCTATTATTTTTATCGTGCTCAGTAATTAAGAGAATTGTGTGTCAAACAAATTTCTTTGGTAAGCAATTTATGTCAAAAACTTCTCGCAACGAACCATATCTATACTTTTTCTCGTTTGCTTATATTTTGGATCGGTCCTTTCTTTTACTCCTTTTACTCAATGACCCTTGTTATACCATCAGCACTAGGGATTGCGAACTTACTAGTTGCTGCCTTCTCTTTCCCCCAGTCTTTTTAAAAACACTTTAAAAGCCAACAGCGCCTAATTAGCCGAAAAACACTCTATTGACTTAAGTATTCGAAATTACAAAAACGCGTGCGTTAAAATAATAGAGCGTTCCTCTTAACTTCGAAGTTTTCGTTTATTAAGGCTCAAAACAGGCTCAAAACGGTTTTCAGTATTTTCCATCTCTCATACTTTGATGTGTCAGTGCTACAAACATTTACCAGTTATCACTACAAAAATGGTATAAAAATGCCCAATCATTGACAAAACAAATTTTGGTTATTTTCTTTACGTGACTGGTAACCATAGCAACGGTAAAACCTGTTAAAACAACCTTCATTTTCTCTTTAAGTGCTTATAACTCAAAAATGAGTCCGGTGAGCCCCATTTTTCGTTCTTGAATAATGATCAGAATGTTAAGATGCAACTTTTTCAAAGTGAAAACAAATCTCCGGAGCGGTTTCAGAGCCACCTTAAATTTTCGAAAATTATTATTACCCATTATCCATCAAAGTTAGGCTCGATTTCCGCCGTCTTCTTGGGTCATGTCTTTGGTCTTCCCCGCGGGCTTCTTTTCCCGAAAGTGTGGCTGGAAATCGAGCCTACATCAAAGTTTGAAAGCTGGAAAGTTGTTTTGGCTAATTATTGAAGCGTAATTACTTTTAACCTCAAGTGACCTTGCAATTGCTCGGTGTTTCACATCTCGGACCATCTTGGCGTTAGCGCACTTGTTATACTCGGTTAACAATAGACGCATGTGCAAATAGTATATAAGCAACTGCACTTGTCATGCTCTTTCGATTTATACAACCTTGAAGTAACAAACTGATGTTGGAATCAAGCCAAGTTGTTGCTGTTGCTGTCCGTTCAGTTAACGTTCGTGGTTAGATCCCGGTACCCAAGAGTGTAACGGCGGCTTCCTTATGGCGTTCCAACCCCGCCAAAAATCAACTTTGGCACGCAACATTCAAATTTAACGCTGAACATCTAACTTTCGCATTCAACATCCAACTTAAGCTCTCAACATCCGACAGATACTCTCATCAGAACCAAGCTACAAAGGCTTTAGACTCTTTTCTTCTTGCCAACCGCAGGAGTCGTGCAGGCCAGTCAACACTTTACAGCGCCCCCAAAGCATCTTTAACAGCGTCCAATTCGTTATTCGTGCCGATTCAATGTAGCTATAGCGAGCTGGAGTAACAAAGCTAAATACTTGTTCCAAAATGCTAGGTCTGCCGACAACACTTTCCGCGCAGCAACCACGAGCCGTAATCTTTAGACTACCTTTGACATATGATACTCAAAGGCCAGGCCGACCATATCCACATGGCGGTACTTTCCGGATGTTACGTAACATTTTGACATACGATACTTTTTGGCGGACATTGAAGTCAACATCTCAAAACGAAGTCAACATTTCAAAACCAAGTCAACATTTCTCAACGACTTTATTATAGAGGGCTCGACTGACAAAGCTGTATGCGCGAAGTACATTTCGCCGCAATGTCAAGTGAAAAGATTTAAATCATTCCATTGCCATGTTGATTTTCAAAATCGAAACGTGATCGAACTCGAATATTGTTCGTGGTCGCGTTTTGGAATGGCGTTAAAATGTTCAAACTTGTAACCTGAAAATATAGGCACAGGAAGTTCATTTAACCTAGATGTTATACTTCCTTGCAAGCGAGTGTCCTGTTTAAGTCTTAGTTCCCTCGCAAGTGTCCCCGTAGTTGTCTCGTTTTCACAAGTTCAGAGTTTGCCTGTTTTACGGTGGCTCAGATAGGAAAAATTCTACACACGTCGCTGCGTTAAAGAGATTTATCCTTTTAAAGTTATAAATATAACTCACAATGCTCCCAGTGGCTTTAAAGCTCATGGTTGGAGCTTTAATTTGAACGTGAATCAGAAGCGGATCTAGTGAAAAGGGTGCAGGGGTGCAACCCTGTGTGCAACACTTCAATTTGATGTTATGAATCCGCAAGTAACGTTTAAAGAACTGTAGAACAATAAAACGTGTGCAACATCGATACCAGCCTTCGAATAAATTTTTTAATTAGAGCTAGATGAAAGGTAAAAGCTGGACTAATACAAAGTAAAACCTTTATTAGAGCAGTTTTCAATTAAGTGTCGTAAACCAAAATCAAAGTTAACACTCTGGCAACAGACAAGGGACACAGACAATTCAGAGGACCAATCAAAACGCGAAGCAACTACATGTAGCCGGCAGAAAGCGCGGGAAAACGTTATAGCTTAACTTCTTTTTTTAAACCAATCACTAAGCGTTACATGTAGCGTTGTTATGCAAACCAAAGAAAATACGAATTACATACTCAAGCGAAACTCGCTCTAATCTTGTAACAACAGTTGGCTTGCCCGATATTTCGGTTTGGGAAAACACACTGAAGTAAAACCTTGAGAATTTTGAATTTACCTTTACCTCTGTATGGACACAAGCTTTCCCAAATCAGAAAATTGGTTTTATTGAAGGAGAAGATGGTGGATACTTCACAAGAGCATGACATCTTCACCCAAACAGTAGAGTCAGTGGAGCGAGGGAACATTAAAGAAATGTTATGTGAAGAGACAGGAGCGAGAACGCACTTCGTTGCGTTTAAAAATCGTGTTTTTGATACACGTTGTAGCTTTGCTTGTGCCGCCTGCTGTCTCAGAGAAAAAAAAAAACATGATCTCCAGCATTTCACAGCAGCCCTTCCACAAGGCCGGCCACGACAAAAATTAAAGGTTACATCTTTCCAAGGTTTACAAATTTTTGATATCTTCCAGGGCTAAAATAGAAGCAGATAATAAAGCTTCATGAATCGATCTAACAACAATCCTTTCCTCCGTGGGATCTACTTGATTATGAAAGAAGTATAAAGGAAAAATACAACCAAAATAATTTCGACATCAAACAAAGCGTCATTTTTGGACAAGTTTTTTTTTTTACGAGTTTCATTTCAGTATTATAATTTCCTCTGGCCCATGAAAGCAGCAAAAAATGTTTCCTCGTCTTTGTGTACTGAGCAACCTCGTCCCCTGGGTCTTCTCCGTTTTTGAAAATGGCGAGCCGCCATTTTGAAAACGGAGAAGACCCTCGGGATGAGGTTGTGTACTGAGACTATTGGGACGAATTAAAAGAAGGTGGCTTTTTATCGGCCTAAAATAGAACCTTTGTTCAGATTGCTTAAAGAAAAGAAATTATCAAATAAAAAAGTGGATAAACAAAGATTTTTCCTTGAAAAAGCCAGACCAAAGCATTTCTGTTGTGCGTCCTTTCTCAATCCAGATCTCAAAAAATTAACACTAACAATGTGTACAGTTTTGCTGTTTCTATTCACTCTGCAGTAATGATCCTAAAGTCCTTTTACAAAACAGTGAAAGTAATATATACAATACGAAATAAAAAAATTCCTAGAACAATATAAACCATTAAAATACTACAACTACATAAAAATGTCTAAAATGCTAACATTTTATATTTGAATGAAAGAAAGTGTGTTGTCACTTCTTGGACTTTAATTTGACTGCTTTTGCACGAGGTGGTGCTTTTTTCTTGCGGGGAGGGGAAATAAAGGGGCAACTAAGAAATCCCCGAAACTAAAGCATTCTGAGCCGAGAAAGCTAGATGAAACGTGCTTCAGAAATTTAAAGGATGACTTATATTATTTCCTTTGGCCAGAAACATTTCTATGTAACAAATTTAAAATGTAAAATTTGTGCAGCAATCACAGCAGCTGCACAAGTGAAATGAATGTTCAGCAGCACTACATACATGTCAATCCTAACAACATCATATCAACATGTCTCATGCAAGCAAATGGGGTTGTCATGTGACTTCCTTTTTACTAAGTTATGTACAAGTTGCGATTTCTATTCATGTTTCGTTATGCGATGGATACATGGATCCACTTCATCTTTTGTAATTTGAAAGGCTGGCAGAGCGATCGCTGCATTTTAGGACTCCTCTACTCCGCAAAGTCGTGTATACTTCGCTGCTTGCTAATTGATTAGCTAACTACAATTAAGGTTTAAAAGCGCAATATCTCAAAGCCTGTTTCACCAAATGTTAATTATGAGCATTATTACCGAATACAAGCTAATACAGTTAATTATCGCTTATTCTTAAATCCATCTACTTCAGTCGTGTTTTATGGCCATTTGAGGCCACCTTCGTCTTAACCAACAATGTTCTAAAACGGACACTTCACTTGGCGAACAATCGGAGCACATTTCCTGCATGTCCACTTTAACGGTAGCCGTAGAACACAAAGGACGCTAGAACATCAGATCAGCTTCATGCTGTTTTTGTTTCTTGATAACTTTACGACAGAGCACCTTCAGGCTTCACACTACAAACAATACAAAAAGAAAAACGAAAAAACAAAGAAGAAAAATGTTTAAATCCCTGACGTACTGGTCTCGATTGGTAATGTTATAAAATTCTCCTAACTGTTTTTAGTACATACCTTTCAACTTTAGTTCTGGGAATTTGCTAAAATTATGCCCGTTTGTGATACACAATGTTAATAATTCCTGAACAAAAATTGAACTTATCCCTTGGTTGCCTTGGAAATGATTCAGTTAGAATGTTAAAACTAGTTTATGATTTATGATTTATATATTGTCCTAGAATAATTTGTTACCAAGGCTTAAATCCGCATGAGTAACTACTAATAAATAAATTGTACCTTGATTTTTTATTCAAATTTTGCTGACTGGAATTCTTCTTCTTCATTTCTTCAAGCATGAATGCTATGGATTTTTTCTTCACCTCACTGAGTCCGTTCATCACATCTTTTGCAATATCTTTTGCAATTTCCAAAGCATTCCTTCCTTCATTGTTGCGCATCTTTTTCCATTTCAGTGGCTTGAATAGGGGAAACAGTTTCTGGAAGGAAAATTTGGAAATCAAAAGAACGCAATGGTGCAGAGCGGTATTCCCATGATCGTCAGCACTTTGAATGGAAATTTCCTTTCGACGTCTCGTGAAAGTTGGAACTAATTTAACATTTCCACTTGTTATTAACACCGACAAAGCGGACATTCCTGGAATCAATTCTTCACATACTGAGTTGTTTCTGTCGAAGTTATGAGGCAGCTGACAGTTGAGGTCTACCTTTCTTGTAATGATGAGGTACTGCATCGCATGAGGACTCATGGAAGGCAAGGAGCAGGCTTTTAGGAGTGCGGTGTAACCTTTTTCGTCTGGTGCCTGTAACTGATCGATGGTAAAATTCTCAAGCTTCTTCTTCACGTGCTCCACTGTGAGATCACTACTTCCTGGTTTTTCGTTGTCGTCATTTTTACTGGTGGCTAGCAAATTCCTAAACTCCATCCAAAGATCGACGATACTTTTTGTGACATCGTTGGTTCCTTCTGTATATTCCAGACTTTCATTTCTTGCATCTCGTTTTCTTGATGACATCACTCGGTCTTCGCTTTGCAGGATGCTAAGATCGCAGCCATTGTCAATTTTTTCCTCAGGTTGTTCTCCATTAGAATCAAAACACACAACTGCCATCTCTTCGTCTTCCTGCACCAAATTAACTGGACTTGCTTTACTGTAGTCGATTTCTTTATTCTTGTGTCCTAATCCACCTGCGATGTCCTCAGTTTTCTTCCGTTTGACTCCAGAATTTTCAAGGGCTTTAGTGTTGCTTTGCGAACTTTCTTGACTAGATCTTCCATCTGTCACGGTTTCTTCACCACTTGTTCCTGGTAATAAGCTTTCGAATCGTTGACTACAGTCGTCTTCCATTTTTCGACGCTTAATTTCAGTGCTGTCATCGAGTGATTCTGGAAGAGTTCTCTTTACGCGCTTCTTTTCGTTACTGATTGGTTGAAAGTGATGGAAAGAGATAATTTCCTCTTCTTCTGGCTCATGTCTGGTCTGCAGAACACTGTTTTGAATTCGTGTTGCAACTTCTTCTTGAAAATTCGTATTCTCTTGTTGGAAAGACGCCTCGATCAGAATGTAGCGCAAACGATGTCTCTTTGGGTCAGCGGCGGAAAAAATGGCAAACTGCGCGTTTCTCTCTCTCATTTCGGAATATAAACAAATTCCCTTCTTAGTTGGTATGGTAGCCAACGACATTTGGGGCCACTCTTCAATTACTTCTTTTGCACTTGTGACAAAAATCATCTTTTCTTTAGTGCCACGAAATCGTGAGTCTAGGAGATTTAAATTTTCACGCTCTGAATTTGTAACGCAATAGGAAAGAATTGGAACGCCATTGGCGAAATCTTCTTCTGTTCCTTCCTTTGCTTTTACTTGTTGCACTATTCTTGGTGGAAAAACTTTGTCTTCGATGTCCTCTTGTGGGTCATATCCGATGCATCCCTTGAAACACTTTTCAGGACCCTGGATTCTAACAAAGTTGTGAAGGTGTTCCAGGATTATGTTCTCTTCCAAATTTCTGGGGAGCTCGCTTGAAAGTGGTTTGTCCTCAAGAAAGCTGTCATCGTTCCATTTAAAGATTTTTGGGAGAGCAAGGTTGTTGATCCAATCTTTGTACTGAACTTTAAGAAAGTGGTAACGATTGCACTTCACAACCCACAGACCAGCTTTATCGCAGTCGTCATTGAAGCGTAGGTCTTCCCAGCAAGGCCATGGACGGTAGAAGACGCCCTTTTCTACTGTGCTCTTGACATTCAGCAAAACAGCAGCGTACACTTGGGTCTTAGAAAATGGATTCACTGCCACTGGAACACTTCTCATAAGACCCAATATTCCGTAGCTCTCATGCTGCTTGTTTCTGAACAACTTGGCAGGACCGGTGTAGCTATACAGTGGAACCTCTTGAGATTTAAACTCTGCTGTAAAAGGATGGGGCTCATATTTTCTTTCATCAGTTGCTGGAGTGTTCTTTCCTTGTGCTATTTTCTGAAGATGTTTGAGCGGTTTCAGGAAAGAACAGCGCTGCATCTGCATCACACCATTCTCGTCTCTGACAACCCTTACCTCAGCTGCAGACGGGAGGCCAACACTGAATACTGCTTCGGACATCATGACCACATTGTCATCGATCATAAAGATGTATTCTTGATTTAGGGCAAATGCCATCTTCTGAATAAACAGCCTGGCATAACCCACTCCTCCTTCGCTTGGTCCAAGGTCACAGTTAGGCAGCGTATCTGGCAATTGAACAATGGCAAGAACCTTTCCCCACGTGGATCTGTAAGCCTCGAATTTTTCACTGCGAACAACGGCGATTTGTACATAATCGTGGACGTTACCGTTCTCTTGCATCACGTGGTGGTAATTAAAAGTGCACTTGCGAGGATCATATCTGTGTGAAGCATGAAATATCCAGTAAGGCGAAGGAGGAGCACTGAACTCTTTAACGGCCACTTTTGTTGGTCTTGTGTTCTTGAGCTCTTCTAGCAGATGATTAAAGGACGGGCGGCTGCTTGGAACTGATCCTTTAACAGTGACTGGTCTTCCATCGATGTTAAGTTCGAAGGTTTCCAAAACTGGTTCTTTGCCTTGGAGAAGTCTTCCACATTCAGCACATGATTCGTAATGATACCAGTGCCAAGCTCGTATACCACCAGCACATTCTCGCGTCTGATACTGGTGACCGGACTTAGTCGGCCCTCGTTGTTCTAAATTCATGAGAATGTAAGGGTTTTCTTCCATGTCATGAGAGTAGAAGCAACCTCCTATCGAGTACTTTCCCGATGCAACTGGTTTTTCGTTCAGGCTGGGAGAATTCTGGATCATCTTCCAATAGGGAAATTGCCAGTCTTGCCTCTCCTCCATCTCACTGTCAATGAATTCCTCGGACATGTGGTATTCTTGGTCGAGGTAAAACTTGCCTTCATCAAATGCAGGTGTCGAAGAAAGAGAAGCCTTTTCCCTTCCAAGAATGTCCAGTCGCAATTCTCTTATGAGGCAAAGGTACGTTCCCGTTTTGCCAATCTGCGGTTCGGCTTGCAGAAGGATTCTGTTGGGGTGCGTCTGTACGTTTTGATAATCATAGCTATCTTTGTGAGCTTCATAGTCTAGCCAACGTAGTGACGAGCACGTCGCATCCTTTTTTCTGCCGCTTTTTGCCATATACCGATCAGCTTTGTTACAAGAAATCGCGCTCATTGAAGGAGACGTTTCCAATGACTTTTGAAGTGTCTTGAACAGCGCCCGCCCAACCAGTACGAAAGGACTCTCATTGGCAGGGGACTTTGAATAACGACACATTCTTCCAAGCTCTTGAATGACTGTTGAAAGATACAACGACGAGCCTTCCTTGAACTCCCAACTGCTGTCGTAGCTAAGTCGAAGGTCAAGGCAATCAAAGCTCTGGGGAAATGTATCTCCCATACGACCTTTCTCGACCAGGATAAGGACACACGCCAGATTTTCGAGGTCTTCATACTGCGTTATTAATTTATGGACATGCTGACAATTTGCACACTTCTTACGGCCAGCTAGTAGTTTCAACGCGGTGCAGCAGCAATCAAACTTGTCACTGCAGTTTGCTGGTTGGAGCTTTTGAAAGAAGGGACTTGATGATTTCATGAGTTGGTTCTCGATCTGAATGCCACCATAGTCTCTGATGACCTCGAAGCATTCTTCAAGAGCAGACACGGATCGCGCCAATCGTAGAGTGAAGTAAAATTGATCAGCGGTTTTCATACTTTTGGCTCGTACAATTTTCATTTTGCCCATTTTTTCTTTGCCACTATGTATCAAATTTTCAACTAAGGAACTTGTTTCGCCTTCTTGGACAATACTTTTCCAGTGTTGAACCATCAATTGGCAGTTGTTAACTTGCAACTTCTGTTTTATCTGTTCAACAACGATGCTTGATCGTGGGTTTTCCTTGAGTTTCTGGAACTTCTGCTGATCAAGGTGCATTAGACAGGTGACAAATGATGAAATAAGGTCTTCCTCGACTTCCGTTATGTCCTCCTCATCTTTAGCTGATTTTCGTTTCCGTAATTTTGTCAATTCCTTCAAGTCGTCTTGGAAATCGTGTATCGCTATGTCGCAGAGTTCGTTGCGAACAAACTCGAAAGCTTCTGCTTCAATGTACCTTTTCGGGTTTGTAGTTTCTTCTTTCTTGAGTTTCCTGACAAAGGAGTTGAGTTTTCTGTTAAATTCTGCGGCCGGTGATTCGTCGGTGCTAGTCGTTAGTGTTCTTCGTACTATCTCATCACTGTGATATACGCTAGCATGAAGAATGTGGTAGCAATACTCTGCACATAGTAAGGCATCAACTGAGAAGGCAGGAGAGTCTTTTTTGCACAGTTTCTTTTGTCTTTTGGCCTTGTCTACAATCGTTTGGAAATTCTCATCTTCCCTTATCTTCTGTTCGCTTCTGGTAGAACAGTTCATGGTGCTCAGGTAGAAATTCAAACTCATATACTGTTTACCAACCAAGCCAACTTCCGCTGGCCCACATCGGTCCATGAAGAAGTGGTATGACACGGACGAGACTCTGGCTACATCTGGAGGGGCTCTCATGATGGAAACACCACATTTGCGCTCCACTTTAACTGCTTGTAAACTGACATAGCCATGCTCATCAACAGCAATGTAGTATTGCTGTTTTTCGCAGGAACCAAATGCGACAACACCAACTCCAAAATCCAACTTAACTTCAAATTGTGTTGGATTTTGTTGGTCTTCTTTGGCTTCTAAATTTCCACGTGCATCTTGACAGACACTCAAAAGCTTTGCTTGCTGTTGCTCTTTTGTTGGCAAAACTTTGAGGGTAACGATACCGTGGCTGCCTTGTACAATGAAATCATTAGCGTCGTCTTCAATAGATGTAACACTAAGCTTCCCGTCTGACGAAACGCACAGGTATTGATAAGGAGCATCTTTAATATTCAAAGTGGACTTGAGCTTCATCCGCATTCCCTTTTCAAAATTCTTCAGTTCAACCTCTGACCAGTGAGCAACGTGAAGTTCTACTTCCTTTGAATTGTTTATCACGTGTTCCTCCAAGTTGGGTTCCCTTTCCAGCGCCACAAGATCGCCTGCTTTATAGTTGTTGTGTATGGTAGATATATTGTCATTAAGAAGGACACATCGTACCATAGGAAGACGAGAGTTCTGCGTCAGAAGGTTGTATGGTGTTGCAGAGATTTGGACCACAATCACATTTTGTGGGGAATTTTCTCTGCACCATTCGTTGACGAACAGATTGTGAGCAGACGGTTTCTTCTCTTCCTTGTCTTTTGTGATTCCCCAGTGGCACTCATCTGCTATGATGACAAAGAGGGTTTCAGGCCTTTCTTGAACATCTTTTTTGAGTTCTTTAAAGTGCTTCTCCGTTTCTATGCTGTGAACATACATGAACATTCGTTTCTTTCCGTCCGACTCATTTCGTGACTTCAGTTCTTCCTTTGACAATACACCGGCATCGGGATGTCGTATCCTCTTCTCTGTCTGATCGCTGAGCATCCTGTACCGGGCTGTGTACACTACGAACTCGACATCGTTGAAAACATCGCTCAGGCTCGTGATGTTGTGATAATGGAACATAATGGTGTCAATTCGTTTCTTTAGGATAGCCGCCATCTCTATTTGCGAAGGATAATAGCAAGGCTTTTCAGGATTCGCTTGTACTTCTTCGTCAATCTCTTCTTCTTCGTCTGACAAGTACCTGTCATCCACAAAGGTATCCTGACCTTCTTCAGTTTCCTCATCGGCATCTGTCTCTTCATCACCAGTAAGGTTGGTGGATGCTATAAGCTGATTAATTAGTATTCGTAGCTCCCCAGAAGGGTCTATTTCATCGTTGATTCGAACGTCGACACTCTTGATGTCTCCCTGTGATGGGAAAGGGAAAAAGAAGTCCCCAATGCTCGTTTCGTTTGAACACGTGTCGCGTATTTTTGAGCAAGTATCCTCGCTATCAAACCATTTGGTACGTTTTTTGTTCCACCGTCGTAACTCGTCCCATAATGATGAAAACGGACCGAAGAGTTCAATGAATCTATCTGTGTCCCGCTCGGAGATTGTGTCTATGATCTCGGTTAAGATATCAATGAAAAGAGAATCTGGGATTTGCCAATAGAAGACTTTATCGTCTTCCAGTTGAAGATTGCATACCGTATCCTCTGAGCTGGAACAATGGACTACAACCTCATCTGGAGTCTCATCCGGTATGACCTCGCCTGCAATTTGTTGAATTTGTTATGATAAGAGAGTAGATCAGAAAAATAGATCATTTTTTAAAGGGTACAAACGGAGTTCAACGGAAAGCGGTTTAATAATGCTATGCAAGCCTAACACAATAGTTTTCCCCGAAAGGCAGACAGAATAACTTGGCCCTTTTGGAAGATATTGCTGCGAATCCCTAATTCCTTTCTACATATTCACACTTTCTATGATCTGTTTTGGGAGTCCACAAGAACCGCGATCTCACACAAAACTAGAGAATGTTTAGCGGATACTATAATGGTCTCTAATGGAGTTTAGCTGTGCATTACCAATTTGGAAGGTGACACATAACATGTTGCAGTTTTTCTTCAGTCAAAACAATGAATAGGGGGTTGTGATATTCACTGATGTTGAAAATTGAAGGAAACGATCAAAGACTGAGGTGTTACGATGAGGTGATACATCTTTACAAAAGTCTTACCTTGGTCGAACATTTTCTTGTTTTAGCTCATGAATGTCCACTGTAAAAAGTTCTAGAAACCAATGAGAAAAGTTTTTACCAAACGGCAACAGCTGCACGTACATACAGCGATAACCACTCTGCATATTTAGTAAATAAACCCCTTCAGGCGGCTGGTATATTGGAGGATAATGCCCTTGGTTGAAAGATTGAAGCTTCGAGGCCAACTGTGAAATTTTGAGGACAATCTTTCAGCCATGGGCATTATCCTCCAATATACCAGCAAGCCAGAAAGGGGTTTATTTATTTTATAACCCTCCGATTAATTTCTACAACTTGCTTCATCGCCAGTAAATTTATAGAAAAAACCTACGTAATAAACCCGGCGTAACTGTGGTAGAAACCAATATAAGTTGATTGGTTTACGTGATTTTTTAACTCAGTGATTTCATAAAAAGCTAGAATTGTATAAGGTGACTTCATTCATTGTTTTGTGCTTGCCTACAAAACCGGGCGACGGATATCAAATTGGACGGGGTATATTCGCTGATACCCGTCGTCCGATTTTGTAGCATGTCATGCGTTTTGTCCAATGAGCGCGCGCAAAGTTAATGGGTGGGTTAAAAGCTGTGATATGCTCAATCGATGTAAATAGGAACCTTCAGATTGGAGTACGATATCGAGTACGAGTAAGAATTTCAAGTTTCAATCCCAGAGCCCTGACTTCTCCCTATTGCTGACCAGTCGAAAAGTAGACTATGAGTACGAGATTGGGGTGAACATAATAATCGAAAAGATAAACACAAGGTTTAAAAAGTCGTACTCGTACTTGTACTACGATCTGAAAGTCGCTTATAAAGGAGCGAAGGTAACATGGAAGTTGTGAAACGTTTTAAGCTTGAGATCAAGGAGAATCACACACAGCTTTCGATGGTATCTTTTGAGACAACTGGGAAAACATTTTAAGCGTTGGGCTACCCATCATCATCATCATCCTCCTCATCATCATCATCATCCTCATCATCATCATCATCATCATCGGTTCTTTTCGCGCCATTGGACGCATAAGGCCTCATACGCATCATCAGGACGCACAATTACGCATATGATGCAAGTGAAACAAAGTTTTTGTATCCTTTTTTGTTGAGCCAATGCAAAGTATCAAACATGTTTACAATTATGGCGAACTTAAGCGCTTAAAATACTTAACATAGAGTACTTTTCTTCTTTTAAAATTTCGCTTTATCAGTTGCTTATTGAAGCTCTTATTACGCATTATCGAGGTATCCAAGTCGTTGAAGAGTTGAATTTAAATCTCATTCATCATTATTTCAAATCACGTTTTTGTAAGAAAAAACCTCGAGCTGGTATGTTCAATTGTGTTCAATAACGCGTCCACGAACTCGGATCACAGTTGAAGTGACTTTAAAATACTCTTTATTTCGAAAACAGCATTGAAACCACAATTTGTAATAGAAAGTTTTATAATCGATAAGCATGTCTTTCTTGTTAAATAAAACCAAGTCTTGCCCAAGGTCAGTTTTTGGGGCGGATTTTAATTTAAGAAAGAATTGCAGTATTGATTCATGGGATTGAGGGATACCAGTCCGTTGACATAATTCTTTTAAAAAAAGCTTAGCATTCTGACTAGATCTAATGTTAATAGGGAGCTTATTCCACTGTTTCGCTGCCGTGACTGCAAAAGTCCTTCCTCCCTCGTTTTCACGCGAGTATTTCGGGCATCTCAGGGTTTTGCTTCCATGCCTCGACAATCTCGTAGAAGTATCACTATAAACCCTTGTCAGGGTATTGGACAAATACTCGGGGCATGGCCATTAAGGCATTTAAACACTAAGCATAACTTGATTACATTAATTTCGTCATAAAATGGTAGCCAGTTCAATTTCTTAAAAAGCTTAATTGTCCTCTCCTCTTTTGTTCTTACTCCGAGAACTTCTCTTGCGGCTCTCTTTTGCAACCTAAACAACCTTCTTATATTATTAGTGGAGGTGGACCCCCAGATTAAGCCGCCATACATCATAACTGGTTTGATTATAGCATTATAAAAGGTAAGACGTTCATTAAGAGGAAGATAATGTCTTATAGATCTTAAAGTTCCTATCCGCTGGGCAAGCTTTTTGCACATATAGTCCACATGATCGTTAAACGATAGTTCCTGGTCAATATGCACAGCTAGTAACTTGTGGCTGGTGGTTCGCTCCAGCACGACACCCTCTTGTGTTCTGATCTCCATCTCTGTGCCCATATCGCCAGTCGTTGGCACTTCCTGCGCGACGCCTCCATTCAGTGCCTTGCTGACTGGGAAAGATATGTTCGCTGCTAGATATGTTTTGATCGGAGGTGGTCAATTTCGCTGGGCAAAGGGCAATAACCCCCGAAATATTGTCTGACTAGACGAAAATGTTCGAAATTCAAACGAAATTGCGTCATTAAGACTGCTCTACCCTTTGCGTGCGACCTATGATTGGATTGGAAGTGTACACTTTTGTTCCCTGGCCATTTAGGCTTAATAAAAAATAAAACACCGCATGTTGTTGAGGTTTCGTATGCAAGCCAGTGTGCAACATACATTTTCATGTAAGAAGTTTCAAATGAAACCCGCCCGTTAGGAGAAGCTAACTAGCTAATAAGCTTTTCGCTACCAACGTTGGCCTTTAACGCTGGACAAAGATCTTGAATAAATCAAGTTTTCTTTATTTTACAATGTAAGTCAGTTTTGCCGTTAGCAAAAACGTAAAATGGCCCCCCAATCGATGTGTGACCAGTATTAGGGCCTGTTTACGTGGAGGGAGGGTGCCCCGGCTAACCGAGTTAACCGGCTAGAAGGGATAAAACCAGCCCGCCTTTACATGCAGAATTCACAACCCTTCTACCCGAGATGAGACAGCGTCATTGAAGCGTGTCACGGCGTGGGAAAACAAAAATATGACTTTTTACTGAATAATCAAGGCTTTTCGTCTTCAATCTTATTTTAACTTGATGTACAAGTTCTCAGAAATTTACTGCGTTCATTTTTGACGAAATTCAATCGAAATTCAACAGTATTTGGCCGCCAAATTGAAATTAAATTTGTTGTGTCGTGAATTAGGATAATCATTCCCACGAAAATTTCGAATTAATTAGCTGTTGCTCAAATAAATATTTCCAGCCGACTGATAAAACTAATTTTGATCAAATAGCACTGTTTGGGTCCATAATTTATACATTTTATGCCATTAACTTCAAATTTAGTTTAAAAAAAAAACACGCAAAAACTTATCTCGGCAAGCCGGGATAGCTCGGGCATAACCGTTTACATGGCAAAAAGCTATCCCGCCTAGAAGGGTGCCCCGGGCAAGTAGACCGAGTGCCCCGGCAAGGCGGGTTACCCTTCTAGCATGTAAAGGCTTCAATACATTCGGTACGGTTTTCCTGTTGTGAGGACGTTGTTCCGTTTTCCGTAGAATACGAAACTTTGTTTTATAATGTTTATTTCTGCTGTTTGTGCTTTTTTACTTGCTGAGAATATTGATTACCTTGCTGGGAAATGGAGCTTTGATGTGTTTTTTCTGGAAGTACAGATATAAACTTTCCAGCAATCCATATTTGTTGGCGATAATTATAGTCACCATGAATTTTGACAAATTGGATTGTTGGATGTCAGTCAAGTTTAGCCGACTGCAGTCCATTTTAATAGATCAAGATCATACGATTACATTATTTTTGTCTGCTTTTTATGCAAATTACCAGTTGACCGTTGCAATTGACGTCATTGGAAGTATTTGTTATCTCGAAGCCAAAACAACCTTCAATCATTCCTTAATTTCAAAAAAGACATCGAGAAAGATAAAGATCGAAAGAAAACATAGTTTTGCGAAGCAAAGTCAGAATGACAGTGGCATTCGCAATCATGTGACATTAGTTTTGGTCAAACAGAAATATAAAACGGAGCTACAACAAGAACAAAGTTCAATAATGGCTGTGTATACGAATTATCTGCTAAAAGTTGATACGAATTTAAAAAAACACCAGAAATGGTTGTGCCGATATTTCGGTTTTATTACAAAAACTTTCCTTAGGGCAACTAAGGAAACCATGGATAGTTAATCCATGGGAAAACTTAGCAGAGCCAAAGAATACACACGCTTTGTAAGCTTTCGCAAGACGCTAAAGGTGTCACGCGCTTAAGGACGTTCGCAACGCCATGCCACGTCATACTTAGAGCGCGCGCGCTGAGTAAAATCTCTAAGAACATAAAGGGTGGGTTGCCGTTCCCCTAGCTTCGCTTGCAATTTGCTCTCTTAAATGGACGGTGACCCCTACTTTTTTCGTAACGGATCACTTTTGTTAATTAATATCTACGTTTTGCGAGAAAAGGAAATAAAATCTATCGAGTGGAAATTTGAATTTTTTGTCACACTGACGGTTTGAATTCCGCTTTTTGAGCTTTGCTTTTTGCCGTACGACAGTTTCAAATGCGTTTTTCCAGGGTTCAGTTTTAAAAAATGGCAAAACTAGGAATTATTTACGCAACAGACGCACTTCTACAACATGTGACTTAGATCATTAGCCTCCGTTTACTCATCTTCGATATTTTTAACTATA
Organism: Oculina patagonica; assembly: GCF_052425735.1. NCBI lineage: Eukaryota > Metazoa > Cnidaria > Anthozoa > Scleractinia > Oculinidae > Oculina > Oculina patagonica. The sequence goes on along the minus strand of NC_135761.1, from coordinate 55,785,011 downwards.
AACCCTGTAAACCGTGCTGAATTACGTGCGCCAATTTTTCAAAATCAAGGTAGTTTTCCACACGCTTTCTCTCTGAAGCGAAGTCGATGACCCCAACTTTTTTTGCATTTCTGACACAAGCAACTCATTATCTGAACACAGCAAAAAAAATAGCGGAAATCTATCGAGTAGGAAATTTTGGCGCGAACGTCCTTAAGTTACCAACGGTTTACCAACGGTCTAGTGCGCGCGCTTAATAAAAGAGTATGCGCGAGACAATGTAGGAATAATTAAGCAATTATTTATAAACTTTTATACAGTAGAATCCCGATTTAAGGAGCTCTCGATTTCTTGAAATCCTCGATAACTCGAGCCAAAAGTTGTTTCCCTTCCCTCAGTCCAAAACTTTAACTTGAACTAATTTTTATTTAGAGGTTGGAGAAATCGTGACTTCACTGTACATTCTTCTGATTTCCCAGTTGCGCAGATACGTACACCCATAAACAGTACAGTGAATGTTACCTTGGATGGCTCGGGAGCCACCTTGTTGATCGCTAAACGGATTCCCTTGTCTCTGTTCAAAATCTCTGTTTCACAGCTGCTCCAGGGACTTTCTGCTGCAAACCAAACAGAAAATCAAAATTGCTCAACAGTCTGAGGGCATAGTTAATACTGGCGGGAAGCAGCACCACGAAAGTACTACAGGCAAATAATACAAAGCTAAAACTCACTTGGTTGTGCTTGGATTTCTGTTTGTGTGCAACGAAGGTCAGTACAGCAATGAAAAATGTTCGCTACAAAAAGCATCGGGAGTTATCGACTGATCTCTCATATCGGGCAGCATTAATATTCACTGACTGATCAGGCATGCTGGATTCTGTCTGTAAAATGCAAGAAGAACTGGTTCGCTTACGCATCCACTTGGAAAAGACAGTAAAAAGGACTTGAGACAGTAACAAGATCGCTTACGGTCACTCCAACCGACTTGTTGTGCACCGGCTTAAATTTGAACTGCTTTAAGTGACGGTTTAATTCTAAGAATTTGAAATGAACGTTCCGCATTTTTCTCGGAAACCGAGTGTTCATTCAGCGTGACCTATCAAATACAACACACTGTCAATCATTTGCTCCTCTTTTACCTTCTATCGCCCTAGGGGCCATCTTCGCTAACGTTATTGTTTATATTAAATCATGCAATAATAAAAAGTAATGCAAATCAAAACAAAGCAGAGTAAAAGATATAACGCTTTAGCTCGTGACACGCGTTTAACATTCTAATGGTCCTGTTCAAGAGCTAAGTAATTTTGCAATTTCAAATAATTAGATCACGGCTACTAGCTTTCAAATATGCTCTTTCTGGAGACTCCCGTTGAGTCCCGTGATTCAACCTCGGCTTAAAACGTTGAAGCCCAAACCTTATTAGTCTATTTTTTAAGAAACCTCTTAATGGATACAATGTCAAAGAAGTTTTCAAAACTTGTTGGTAATTGAATGTTTAAAACAAATTAAGTTAATATCTAGTCTGCCGCTCCTTTAATGAGATGTGGCGCGGTCATTGCGGCTTAATAATATTCCGCCAAAACCAAGACGGCTGACGGAATATATTAAAAATATATAGGACAAACACTTGAAAGTATTTAGCGATTAAAATCGCTTTGACTAGCCGTTTAAGATAACATCAAACTTAAGCACCCAGTTTAGCTTCCTATTGGTTTGATCACTGGACTGAAGAACTCCTCGAGCGATTCGTCTTGCTTGATCGACTGGTTCCTTTGAAGGAATTGTTTGCGATATATAAAAATACACAGAAGCTGTGTACTGTTCAACACACAAATAGAATAATGAAGTTTGAAAGTATGAACTATCACTGTGTTCGTAGTTTACGTCGCGTGATCCAAGTTTGCTTTCAAGGAACGTTGAAGCGTAACATTTATTCATAAATAAAAAAGAATACATTAATATTTGCCTTCTGTTGGTTTTGTGAGGACTCAAGGGGTGGGGAACGTGATTGCGACTTACTCGCAACTCTAACTTCTTAGAACAGAAACCTACTTTACTTGTCCTTACTTGATTTGTCTGATTTCCCTTGCTTTTCTTGAGCATTACAATACCACAAACCCAAAATTTGGTACATTCTACAATGATTCTACAACTTTCTGTTGGCATGTTTCTCACCGGGGAGGATCTGGCAGTAATTGAACATATTTAAAATGTGATAAAACGAGCAGAAATTGCTCGAGCTGGTAGAGTACTGATCATTTAATAATATTAATATTATTTGATATTCCAGCTGGCTATCCACGATAACGACAATCGGCAGTTGAAACGAAAGCGAAACGAGGAAATGATTTTTGCTGGCGAAATTCCAGAGGCAGTACTAGATTCTTAATTTGTATGCATATCTCAGTTTGGTTTTCTCTGCACTAAGCCTCGGGCTCAGTTTTCCTAAAATAAATCATTCAATTTTCAGCCTCGGATTTCCAAACAAGGGACTCGAGTCTCGGCTAGTCTCGTATTTTACCATTCTCCCTAGTGTTTGAGCTTCATCCGTTTCGGAATGTCAGGTTACATCATGATGCAGTCATTCGTACTGTCGACGAAAGAGATTTACAAAAAAGAGACGGTTTTATTACACTTCAAGGAGGCAATTGAATGATTGCAGTTGAATAGCCCAAATAGAGTTTGTGGGGTTTATTCCCCGGATCCTCGTAGTGATGTCTATTGTTTTAGGCTGAATTTTAAAATATCGAAATTCGGGCTATCCCGATAACCCGAACGCTCAATTATTCGAACCTTTCTTAATTCCCCTTTAGGTAATTTTCTTACTAATTGTACCCTCGATAACTCGAACCTTTTTCGATTCACCTTGAAGGTTCGAGTTATCGGGAATCAACTGTGTGTGAGCTTCGGTCAGTAAAAGGTTTACAATTCAGACAGAGGACATAAGGACGAACCCCGCTAACAGGGCCTGGTTTTGCATGGCGGAAGCACTATGTAGCTCTTATGAAACTACTGCAACGGGAAGATTTTTTTGAGTTTGCTGATGTTATAGCTCGTAAGACAGTTAACAGAAGTAAGTAGAAAACTCGGGCTCGTAGATCCGGCTAATTATTAAATACAGACAGCATTTTGGCACACGCTGCGGCTTCGCTAACGCAGCCTGCTTTGCTGGTCTGCGAGAATGATGTAGCTCTCGTCAAGCTTATTAAATTTAGGATATGCCCCTGGACTAATCGTTTAGTTATTGTTTCTTCTGCCTAACCTGCTTGAAAGAATGGAAAAGTAAAAATGCAACCAATACAATTTCAACATCCAATAAAGCAAATTTTGAAGATGTTACATCACACGAAGACGAGTTTCGTTGACAGTATTACATGTTCTTCGTTCATGGTACCCTCTGGTATGTAAAAACAGCAGCCCGTGTACTGAAAGTATTACAGCGAGTTAAAAAAAAGTTGTTCCTTACTGGCCGGAATAAAACAAATTCACTGTGGTTGGTTAAACAACAAAGCTTATTAAACACAAAAGTGGCTACACACCTAATTCCCCTTGATAGTCAATGTGCCAAAACAGTCATAATGTCTCTTAGTAGTTTTCCCTCTCAACCCTCACGCCCAGATCCAAAAAATATCAAACAGTATATGACCAGTGGTGCAGTTTAATAACCAATTCGCATAGCACTCACGATACTTTTAACTTTTAAGCATCTTAGAACTTTTAATGCTTTACAAACAGTCAGAAGCTAGATTAGGAATACGAAATCAAACTGTGCTGCTTCACTAATGCAAAATTAAAACTACGATAAAATAGTACGTTTAAAAAGATATCATTTAGGATTAGACTAACATTACCAATGCCATTATGACTTCTATTGTGTTACGGTTGGGATAGCCATTCCACAGTGTCGGGGTACCGACTACGAAAAGTACTCTCATTAAAGGCACTGAGAGTCTGGATACAGATTAACTGATAGCTGAGATTTGCTCAAATTTGTAACTGTCAGCTAAGAAACGGCGAGTTTTTAATCATATTCTCTTGCTTGGATCCAAATTTACGCCAGCTTTACTTAAGGTTAAAGGAGCATTGTCACGATATTTTAAGTCATTTTTGAGTAATCAAAACGCGAAAATAACCAAGGATGGTTTCGACTGACGAAGATTAAGACGGAATACAAACGACAAACTTGAAAAAACTGGCAAACAATTGCCAGTTTTTCCAAGATGAGTTGTCTGTGACTGAGCTCCTTTAACACCGCAGTGAAGTTATGTTTTCATACTGCGTGAGAAATTATAACTGAAGATGACAGATCTGAGGAAACGTGTCTTTAAAACTCAATCATTTTGTAGTTTTTTTGTAAGCCTTTTAGCTGCGAAATGGGTTGTACTTTTCATCGATGGCTGAAAAATCACCGAAAACTGAACTGACAGTTGAGATTCCCGTACCCCATTCAGATTTAGACCCTCATTTCAAGCTAAAGTAAATGAAATGCAAATTGAGTGAATAACCTGCTTTTATTGCCTTCTTGTTGCAATGGATCTGAAATTAACATCGTACGCTTTATGCGATAATAAAACTACCAACTAATACACTGCTTTTTCTTACACGATTAAAACAACTCAAGCTTGGAAATTTTGTAATTTGAATCATCTGTGGTCTACTTAGATAAAAGTAAATGTTATATCTTCCATATAATGTTTTAAATGTTGTATAATTTATATTAATTATGTAATTTTATCATTATTCTATAGAATGTTCTTTATTGGAATTTTTTAATACTACTATCAACTTGCAGCAAAATTGTCAACGTGTAAACCATGTGTCAGTTACATTATCAACATATAGAAAACCTTATTTAACAATCGGTCTAACAATCAAAATTATAAGAAAGAAATTAAACGTCTCCCCAACAAAGTTGTAATGTATATGCATATTTTACTAGAGAGTTCACTTCCGTTGTAATCACTTGGAGACGTTAACAAACGAAATATTGAAAACATTCTTTTGATAAAAAATCCATATCTACATTATTAGAACATTTAAAACTTGAACGTTCTCTTGAATGTTCTCATCTCGTATGTTGCGACATCTTGACCAGGTGAGCAGTTGCAGTAAGAACAACTGAAAGACGTCGAGTTGGTCGCTTCAGGCTTGCAAACTACCAACAAAAACAGAAACAAACAAATATATTCAGCTAACCTTGAAATCTTAGTACTTACTGTCTCTACGTTTTTTTTCTTAATATTTCGCGGTACATCCATAACATTGACGATGCACTTTACTAATATAACGTGTTTCATTGGAAATGTATTTGATATTGTAAGTTGAAATCAGACGTTGATTACTTGGAACGAATCCGTTTAAGATTAAAAAGTGTTACTTTTTAGGCTGACCTAGAAAATTAACAAAAGGCATACACACAGAAAAAAAAAACTGACAAATGGCATACACACAAATCATCAGCCGTTTTATTAATATACGGCGATTAACTTTTATTAACTTAACTTGTCCTTTACGGAAAAAGCCCGACTACGGAATGCCTTTGAACTGCCTCTGGTGCCAATGTTAACGCTGACGCTCTTTACAGCTTTTTCATTATCCAGACATCATTAGAACAAAAGAGAGCTGAACAGAACTGAAACACCCAGTATCTTAGGTGTTTTAAACAACTCATTTGGGGGATTTTTAAATATATATATATATATCTTCGACATTGTTTCAGAAAGTTGGTTTCTGATGTGTAGTAGAAATAAAGATGTGTGCCATATTAATGACAATTCATTAGTTAATAAACGTATTGTAACAATATAAGTGATACCTCATGTTCCTAAGCACTAATCACCATCCATTTCGTCACGCATGTACAGGAGCTTTTTCCTCTTTTCCCCGCTGATTTGGGACTTAAGAATCTCTCGAGAAATATCCAAAGGATTCTTCCCTTCTCTATTCTGCATCTCTTTCCATTGCGTTGGCGTGAGAAGAGGAAAAATGCATTCAAAGCCAACTTTAGATATTAAATGTACACAATAATGAAGCGCAGTGTTGCCTTCGACATCGGCGCTCCTAGGTTCATATTCTTTAATCCTTTTCTTGAAACGGCGGACTAATTGAGCATTTCCACTTTTTAGTGCTACTGACAAAGCGGACATTCCTGGAATCAATTGCTTGGCTACTGTGTGGTGGTTTTCAAAGTCAGCAGGAAGCGGACAATTGAGGTCTACATTTCTTTCATCAATGAGATGCTGCATCACATGAGGGCTCATGGAATTCAAGGAGCAGGCTTTCAACAGTGCGGTGTAACCCTTTTCGTCCTTCTTCTCAAGGTCATCAAAACGTTTGAGCGCTGTGCGCACTTCTTCCAAATAAAGATCTGCAATTCCCCTTTGGTGTATTTGCATTATACCAGAGCCTTGAATTTTTTTTGTATCTTCTCCAGAGTTTCACGATCTTGGCTGTGACATCGTTGGTTCCTTCCATATATGCAGGATCATTGGGATCTATCTATCTATTTATCTATTTTTCTTTGTTGAGTTTGTCGAACGCTTTTTCCTACCAGGTTCTTCTTCGCTATCGTTTCCTTCCTTGTCAGCTTCCCTGACAATTTCATTCTGGGTGGTTGTCGCTATGGATACCATCTCTTCATCGGATATTACATCTAGAGAGTCTTTGTTAATAAAAACATCCTCAGACTGTCCTTCTTTGTCTTCCGAGCAAAGCGTACTCTGTAGTTTACTGGCTGGATTGCTTACGTTGCTTGTCAAATTTGTTAACGTCCCTTCTTCCTGAGGTAGTTCAGATGTGGCACCATACTTTTTCATGGTATTGATCAAGCTCTCGTCGCTGTTGTTTTGCATTTTGACTCCAGCGGACTCCATCTCCTTTCTTTTCCCTTTATCAATTCCCAGCAGGTCGTAGTCCTCTTGCGACGTTTCCTGATTTCTACATCCTTCCGATTGAATACTGTCATTTCCTTTGTTTAGAGAATGGATTGACGAGGCATGGTATTCTCTGTCATAGTTTGAGGGTCTTACGGCTTCTTTGTTGTCGTTTTTACTGCTCCCCGGCAGATTCCTATATTCCCTCCGAAGATCGACGATACTCTTTGTGACGTCGTTGGTCCCTTCCATATATCCAGGATTTCTTGCATTTCGTTTTCTTGCTGGCGTCCCTTGATCTTCGCTCAGAATGCTAACATCGCAGCCATTGTCAGGCTCCTCGAATTCTTCCTCATCAGAAACAGAAGAATCCATTTTCTCGGATACAATCTCTTCGTCTTCATCTACCAAATCCATGGGAACTATTTTAGTGTAGTCGATTGCTTTATTCTTGTGTTCGAATCCACCCGCGGCGACCGCTGGTTTCTTTCTTTTGATGATACCTTTTGCGTCATCGTTGATTCCTTCAGTATAGCCAGGATTTTCATTTCGCGCATCTTGCTCTCTTTCCGAGCTCACATGATCTTCGCTTACGATGCTAACATTGCAACCATTGTCAACTTCATCATATTCTTCTTCATTAGAATCAGAAAGATCCATTTTCTCTAAATTCAACTTTTCGTCTTCATCAAAAGAATCCAAAGAAGTGATTTTAGTGTAGCCCAATTCTTTATTCTTTTGTTTGAATTCATCTGCCACGACCTCAGGTTCCTGTCTTTCTACTCGTGAATTTTCAAGTAGTTTAGTATCGTCATGCGAACTTTTCTGACAGCTTCTCTCTTGTAATATGATCACATCGTCACTTGTCCCTGGTAATGAGCCTTCGAGTCGTTGACTGCATTTGTCTTCCGTTTTTCGTCGCTTGATTTCCATGTTATCGAGAGATTCTTGAAAGGATCTCTTCACGCATTTCTTTGCGTTACTGATTGATTGTGCGTGATGCGACAAGGTACCTTCTTCCACGTTTGGCTCATTTCCGGACTGCAAAGGACTGTTTTCCACCCTTGTAGTAACAATTTCTTCTTGATCATTCTTATACTCTTCTGGGAAAGATGCCTTGATCAGAATGTATCTCAAACGATGCCTCCTTGGATCAGCAGCACTATAAATTGCAAATTCGGCATTTCTGCTTACCATCTCGTCGGTTAAACAAATTCCGTTCTCGGTTGGTATGGTAGCTTTCGTCATTTGAGGCCACCTTTTGATTGCCTCCTTGGCACTCGTGAGAAAAACAATCCTTTCTTTAGTGTTACAAAAACTTGAATTCAGAGACTTAATATTGTCAAACATATTCCGCTGTGCAACACAGTAGGAAAGAATGCGCACTGGAATTTCACTGACAAAAGCTTCCTCAGGTTCCTCATTTGCCTCCACTTGCTGAACAATTCTCGCAGGAGAGACTGTGTCTTCGATTTCCCTTTGTGCCTCATACCCGATGCATCCCTTGAAACACTTCTCAGGACCCTGGATGTTCACAAAGTTGCGAAGGTGCTCCAGAATTATTCCCTCTTCCAAATCTTTGGGCAGCTCGCTTGAAAGTGGTCTTTCCTCAAGAATACTCTCGTCTTTCCATTCAAACATTTTTGGGAGAGCTAGGTTGTTGATCCAATCTTTGTATTGAGCTTTGAGGAAACTGTAACGATTGCACTTTACAACCCAGAGACCAGCTTTATCGCAGTCGTCATTGAAGCGTAGGTCTTCCCAGCAAGGCCATGGACGATAGAAGACGCCCTTTTCCACTGTGCTCTTGACATTCAGCAAAATAGCAGCGTACACTTGGGTCTTTGAAAATGGATTTACTGCCACTGGAATACTTCTCATAAGACCCAATATTCCGTAGCTCTCATGCTGCTTGTTTCCGAACAACTTTGCGGGACCGGTGTAGCTATACAGTGGAACCTCTTGAGATTCGAACTCGTGTCTGAAAGGATGGGGCTCATAGCTGCTTTCATCAATTCCTGGTTTTTCCTTTCCTTGTGCTATTTTCTGAAGATGACTCAGCGGCTTAAAGAAAGAGCAGCGCTGCATTTGCATCACACCATTTTCGTCCCTTACAACCCTTCCTTCAGTTGCAGATGGGTCACCAGTGCTGAATACTGCTTCCGACATCATGACCACATTGTCATCGATCATAAAGATGTATTCTTGATTAAGAGCAAATGCGATCTTCTGAATAAACAGCCTGGCATAACCCACTCCTCCTTCGCTTGGTTTAAGGTCACAGTTAGGCAACTCATCTGGCAATTGAACAATGGCAAGCACCTTTCCCCAAGTTGATCTGTAAGCCTCGAATTTTTCACTGCGAACAACAGCAATTTGTACGTAACTGTGGACGAGTCCGTTCTCTTGCATCACGTGGTGGTAATTCAAGGTGCACTTGCGAGGATCATGTCTGTGTGAAGCATGAAATATCCAGTATGGCGAAGTGGGAAAATTCAACTCTCTTATAGTCTCCCCTGTTGATCTTTTCTTCTTTAGCTGTTCTTGCAGATACCCAAATGACTGACGGCTGTCTGGGATAGAACATTTAACACTGACTAGTGTACCATCGATGTTAACCTCGAAGGTTTCCAGAACTGGCTCTTTGCCTTGGAGAAGTCTTCCACATTCGGCGCATGTTTCGAAATGATACCAGTGCCAAGCCCGTACGCCATCTACACATTCTCGCATCTGATACTGATGCCCGGACTTGGTCGTCTCTTGTTGTTCTGAGTTCATAAGTATGTAAGGACTTTCCTCCATGTCATGAGTGTAGAAGCAGCCTCCAATCGAGTACTTTCCCGGTGCCACTGGTTTTTCGTTCAGGCTCGGAGAATTCTGGATCGTCTTCCAATAGGGAAATTTCCAGTTTTACCCCTCTTCTAAGTTGGTGACAACGAGTTCTTCGGACCAATGGCACTCTTTGTCGCAGTAAAACCTGCCTTCATCAAATGCGGGTGCCGAGGAGTGAGGAACCTTGTCCTTTCCAAGAATGTCCAGTCGCAGGTCTCTTATAAGGCAAAGATACGTCCCCTTCTTTCCAATCTGTGGTTCGGCTTGCAGAAGGATTCTGTTGCAGTGCATCTGTTCGTTTTGATAATCATAGCTATCCTTGTGAGCTTCATAGTCTAGCCAACGTAGTGAGGAGCACGCATCGTCTTTTCTTCTACTGCTCTTTGTCTTTGTCTCATCTTCTTTTTTACTGCTTTTTGTCATGTACCGATCCACTTTATTGCAAGATATCGCACTTATTGAAGGAGATGTTTTCAATGACGTTTGAAGCGTTCTGAAGAGCACTCGCCCAACCAGTGCATAAGGTAATTCATAAGCAGAAGACTTTGAATAACGGCACATTCTTCCGAGCTCCTGAATGACTGTTGAAAGATACAATGAAGAGTTTTCCTTTCTTGTTCCTTTTCTTTCCTTTTCCTCGTAACTCAGTCGAAGGTCAAGGCAATCAAAGCTTTGGGGAAATGTGTCCCCCATGCGACCTTTCTCAACTAGAATGAGCACACAGGCCAGATTTTCCAGGTCTTCATACTGTGTTATTGCTTTATGCACATGCTGACAACGTACGCACTTTTTCCGGCCAGCTTGTAGCTCTAACCCGGGGCAAGAGCAATCAAAGACTTCATTGCAGTTATCTGGTTGAAGCTTTCGGAAGAAGGGACTTGACGATTTCATCAGTTGCTTCTCAATCTGAATTCCACCGTAGTCTTTGATGACTTCGAAGCAATCATCAAGAGATGACACTGCTCGTGCCAGACGTAGGGTGAAGAAAAATTGATCAGCGGTTTCCATGCTCTTTGCTCGTACAATTTTCATTTTACCTTGTTCCCCTTTGCCACTTTGGATGAGATTTTTGGTCAAGGAAGAAGTTTCGAATTCTTGAATAACATGGTTCCATGTTTTGATCATAGCCTGGCAACCATTTTCTTGTAGCTGTTGTTCGAGATCTTCCACGATGCTGATTGGGTGCGTGTCTTCCTTGAGTTTACGAAATTCAAGCTAAGAAAGATACATCAGACAGGCAACAAATGAAGTAGCCAGCACCTCTTTGAGCTCTTGCAATTCCTTCATCGATGCCTCTCTTTTTTGGCATCTTGCTACTCCTTTCAAGCTTTCTTTGAAAGAGGTTTTCACCTTTTTGCAGAGTACTGTTCGCACCAATTCAAAAGCTTTGGGGTGGATATACTTTTTCGAGGTGGTTGCTTCTTTGGTGAGTTCCCTGGTAAAGAATTTGAGAGTTCTTTCGAAATTAGCAGCAGGAGAATCCGAATCAGGATTGAATGCTTGGCGTATTTTGTCTTCACTGTCATAAGCGCTAGCATGGAGGATGTGGTAACAGTACTCCGCACATAGCAAGGCATCGGGTGGAAATGAAGAAGAATCCTTATCGCTTTTGGCTTTATCAGTTTGTATAGGTATTTTCTCTTGTCTCTTCGCCTGGGCAACAACTTCTTGAAAAAATTCGTCCTCTCTGATCTTTTGTTCGCTACGGTCGGAGTAGTTTATAGTGCTCAGGTAGTAGTTTAAACTCATATACTGTTGCCCGACCGTGCCGACTTCCACTGGCCCAGACTGATCCATGTAGAACTCGACGGCCACCTTAGCGATGTCATGCTTTGGTTTCATGATGCAGACACCACACTTTCTTTCAACTTTGGTGGCTTGCAAAGTGACATATCCATGTTGATCAACGGCAATGTAATGATCTGGGTTTTCGCAGGAAGAAAACGCGACAATTCCAACGCCAAAATCCAACTTAACTTCAAATAACGTTGGCTTTGGAGAATCAACTTTGGCTATCAGATTTCTTTGTTGGTCTGTAGTTATCGTCAAAGGCATCGCTAGTTCTTGTCCGTTTGTTGCCATCACTTTGAGAATCACAATACCACGACTGCCTTGAACAATGAATTCAGTTGCTTCGCTTTCGTTAGATGTAACACCCAGCTTGCCGTCTAAAGACGAAACGCGGAGGTATTGGTATCGGGCATCTGGCAAGTTTAAAGTTGATTTCAGCTTCATCCGCATCCCGCCTTCAAAATTCTTCAGTTCAACCTCTGACCAGTGGACAACGTGAAGTTCTACTTCCTTCGAGTTCTTACGAACATGTTCTTCTAGGTTAGGCTCTCTTTCTAGCACCACAAGATCACCTTCTTCGTAGTCTCTTTGGGTGGCGGAAACTTTTTCTTTAAGGAGGATACATGGGACCACAGGAAGATGAGAGCTCTGTGTGAGAAGATTGAAAGGTGTCGCAGAGATTTGAACTACGAACACATTTTGTGGAGAGTCGCCTTTGCACCATTCATTGATGAAAAGATTATGAGCAGAAGATTTTTCTTCTTTATCCTTCGTGATTCCCCAGTGACATTCGTCTGCAATGACGACGAAAAGAGTGTTAGGCCTTTCCCGAACACCTCGTTTAAGCTTCTCAAAGTGATCATCCGTTTCATGGCTACGAACATACATAAACATATGCTTCTTTCCATCGGAGTCATCGTGCGATTCGAGTTCTTCTTTCGATAATACACCAGCGTCGGGATGGCGTATCCTCTTGTCTGTCTGATCGCTGAGCATCCTGTACCGGGCCGTGTACACTACAAACTCAACATCATTGAAAACGTCGCTCAGGTTCGTAATGTTGTGGTAATGGAACATAATGGTGTCAATTCGTTTCTTTAGGATAGCTGCCATCTCTATTTGCGAGGGATAATAACAAGGCTTTTCAGGATTCGCTTGTACTTCTTCGTCAATCTCTTCTTCTTCGTCTGACAAGTATTTGTCATCCACAAAAGCATCGAGACCTTCTTCAGTTTCCTCATTGCCATCTGACTCTGCGTCAGCAGTAAGGTTGATGGATACTATAAGCTGATTAATTATTCTTCGCATCTCTCCAGAGGGGTCTATTTCATTGTTGATTCTAACGTCGACACTCTTGATGTCTCCCTGTGATGGGAAAAGGAAAATGAAGTCACCAATACTCGTTTCGTGTGTACACGTTTCGCGCACCTTCGAGCTGGTCTCTTCGCGTTCAAACCATTTGACACGTCTTTTGTTCCACCTTCTTAACTCCTCCCATAATGAAGAAAACGGATCGAAGAGTTCAATGAATCTATCTGTGTCCCTATCGAAGATTGTGTCCACGATCTCGGTTAGGACATCAATTAAAAGAGTCTCTGGGATTTGCCAATATAACACTTTATCGTCTTCCAGTTGAAGAGTACAAACCGTACCTGAAGAGCTGGAAAAATGGACCACAACTTCATCTGGAGTCTCATCTGGTATGACATCGCCTGCAATTTGTTGAGTTTGTGATTATTAGAAAGCGATTTGAAAAAACCTTCTAAATCTTGCAAAATAGTAACCAATGGAGTTAAGCGTAAAGCGGTTTAATAAGGCTATGCACGGTTAACGGACATGACAGTGGGGTCAAGACAATTGAGATATCTCTCCTCTTACGTTTACACGTATTAACACATTTTATGTCTGTTTTGGGAGTCCGCAGGCAAGCGAATACTTAGCGGATACTGTGGTGGCTTTCAATGGAACTTAGGTATGCATTCCCAATTTCAAAGATGATGTATTTAACAAGTTGCCATTTTTCTTCAATTAACATAATGATTGGTTTGGTTGAGATCTTCACTGAGTTAAAAAACTGAGGGAAAGCGTCATCATTCCTCGCAGGCAGTGGTTTTTGCAAAGACTGGAGCGTTAACGTGAGATGTTACACCTTAACGAATGTGTTGTACCTTGGTCAGGCATATTCTTTCTTTAGATGATGAATCTCCACTATGAACAGTCCTAGAAACCAAAGAGAAAGTGTTTTACCAGATGGCAACAGCTACGCATACATACCGCCGAAACCGTTCTGCAATGCTATAATATGTTCAAGATTTGTTAGCAAATGGTGGGAGGCGCAGTGGCCTAATGGTTAGCGCGCCGGACTCCGGAGCGAACGTTCCGGGTTCGAGCCCTGGCCGGGGTCACTGTGTTGTGTTCTTGAGCAAGACACTTTACTCTCATAGTGCCTCTCTCCGCCCAGGTGTATAAATGGGTACCCGGGAAATAATACTGGGGGGTACCCTGCGATGGACTAGCATCCAATCCAGGGGGAGTAGAAATATTCTTAGCTGCTTAAAAGTTTCTTGTTCGAGTCCAGCGAGAAGCACATGTATAATAAAATGGTACGTTTTGAAACAACTGAAGAAATTTGTAATTACCAGGTTGCTTGGGAGAAGTTTTCGTACACTTTTTATTCGCCCAAATTGTAGTATCAAATATGTTTCACAATATTGCAAAATTTATTTTAAAAAATTATTAGTACATAGAACATTCTTTTAAGAAGTTATCAAAATCAAAATCGCACTTTGAAGGTTTTGTCTACCCTTTAGTACAGCACTCAAAACCCGAGAGACAGGAAAGAGAAATTTCCGGAGATTATACGGTGGTGGGAATTCTGCAGCGATTTCACCAATTTGAGGAAAGATATTTAGCTTCGAGTGAGATGCAGTCAATTATAGTTTCCAGCCTTGGGAATAATTAATAAAGTACACGTGTTCAAAATTCTCGCAAAGCAATAACTCATCAAGAATCACTTTAAATTGGCTCGAGGAGCGACAAACACATGAAGAAAGAACACGACACAGCGAGAGTATAAGTCAATTTCATTCATAAAACGTCCGAATATACACGTAAAACAAAATTGTTTCATTCCCATATAAACCCTTGTAAATTGAGTCTTTGGTTATTGTTGTTCTGACGGGTATTTTCTGAGTTTGTTCCCGGGAGGGGTCTTATTCCTATCATGACACTTGTCTTACTTGTGCCAAATTTTCTCAATTCTCAAGTTAATAACAGTTTTTAACACACGTCGTTATCAGCTTCCGTTATTTACGTTTTTCCAAAAGGACTCTGCTCGCTGGGTTTTCAACAAATATAACAAAAATCTGTAATATCACAGCGACAAACCCATGAGTGGTGCCGTATCTCTTGAAGACCTGGATCAGTAAATTAGTTAAAACGGAAAACATAGACGGCAAACTGATCCTCACGGCGTAAGCGGTCAAAAATAAAATGTATTGATTTTTTTGCCCTATAATTATTTCGGTTTGCAATACAAGCCTTCTTTGGGAGCTGGGCGGAAAGAAAAATGTGAGAAACGTAAAAGTATCGTTACAAATAAAAATGTTTAAAATGAAATACTTTACAATGATTGGTTCTAAGGACTAATTAACAAGTCGGTTTAAGCCTGTTTCTCTGACTTTATAATATAGATAGGAGTCTGCGCGCGCTCTGATTGGCTAAAAACCTATGTTTTATTATACACTTAATGTCTGGTCGTTTCCCTCTGGACCAGACATTAATTGCTTTGTTATACATCCAAAGGATCAACAAATTCAACAAACGAACGAACAAATTAGCGGGGGGGGGGGGGGGGTACTCCGGCTTGTAAATGACGGGGATGATCGACTGGAGGCAAAACTAAGGACCAAAAATACCCTCCCAAAAAATCCCTTGTCAAATTACCCCTAAATCGCCAGGAGGGGCAATAATATAACACAAAGAAACCCATAAAAAAATGAACATTCGAGTTTGTTTATTCATCATACCATAAAAACGCCAAGGCCGCGCCAAGGCACTTTAGTTTGTTTTTAATACCCAAAAATACCCTATTTAAATCAAGTCACCCAAAAAAATACTTGCCAAATGTTCCAACCCAAAAATATCCGCAATCGAAAATTTCAAACCCAAAAAAATCCTTCGATCATCCCCGTCATTTACAAGCCGGAGTACTCTCCCCCCCGGGTATTTAAAGCAATGGAAACTGCGGGTGTATAACAACAGAGTATAAAACAATCCAGGCAATTGAGAACTCGAGAAATGTAGAAAACATTCGCCTGCGGCTCATGCATTCTACATTTCCCTCGTGTTCTCAAAGCCCGTCCTGTTTTATGACAGTATAAAATATGGCTTAGGCGTAATGCTTGCGTGCGAGTAAAAATGCTATTATAAATGTATGGTTCAGAATATATTGTCTTGGTAATTGTTCGCATTATTGTCAGCATGGTTCGTAATTGCTGTGTGCCAGGATTCCAATATTATAATATTGTAATATTGTCAATCATCTCCATGTAAGAGAAGGTATTCTTTTCCATCACACGCAAACATGGCGTTCGGACACAATTCATGGCTTAATTCTATAATTTCCCTTGCCATTAGAAAACTCTAGAACCACCAGACAAATGCGGATTATTTGGCTCAGACAGGGCTCTCATGGTTTCTAATGATCTCTTCTGCGCATCGCCGATTCCTTGGAAAAACGTGCACTTGAAGGTCTTGAAGGCGATTTCGATATGGCAATGAGCCTTAGAACGACTGCTGAAGATCAACATATTCGAAACAGCTGGGTTTGAAATTTGCGTAGAACGCATTCGGAAGAAATAGAACGGTGTAAGCCGAGAATGTATTGCAATAAATCTTAAAAGCAGGAGAAGAACTGAGCAAGTAATAGAATTCTCATGAAAGCCGGCCGTTTTTGCTTGTTTTCAATCATGACATCACTTCAGTCTGGTCTGATCGCAATGCGGCCGCTAAAAATATTTAACCGAGTTAGTTATGTCGTTATGGTAACCATACTTTAACCGAGTTAAGTTTTGTGGAAATTTTTAACCGGGTTTCTAAAAAATTAACCCAGTCAACTCTCTAAGTGCGGCCGCGGCCAATATATTTGGCAGAGAAAATGCATTTCAGGCGCTGAAGCCGTATTCAAGGCCGATTTTTTAAGGTGGTCTTTTTGACATCTTATCTCCGCAACGTATTCGGTGACCCCCATTTTCTTTTTACATTTCTGACATGAGTAAACAATAATAATCTCACAGTGCTAAAATTTTTTAGAAAAATCAATGTTCGAAGATTTTCAAGCGAACGTCCTTTAGCGTTCTTGCGAAATCATAAGCAATAATATTTTGAAGCGAAAATTCAACAGTCAATTGTGCAGCAATTTCTTCCCAGCCGATTTCGTTGAATCTTTAAACCTTGGATAATTTGAACTTACCTTCGCGTTTGGAAAATATTCACGTTTTTTCGAAAAGTGGATTTTTAAAAAGTGCTTTATATCTCGTGTTTGTTTATTTTTACTAATATTTGCATGCTAAAATTTGCATGTTGAGAGACAGCGGCGACTGCCAAAAAATGATAACCGTAAAAAAGACGCCATAAACTTACCTTGTATTTGTTCAAACTATTCTTCTTGGAGTGGCTTCCGAATACAGATACTGTACAACAAACGTTAGGCTGTAAAATAAAGTAAAAAAAAGCATCTGTTACATGTAATTCTCGTTCATGTAATGTATATAAACAATGGCGTTTTTACAACAGCACAGCACTAACAATAAAACTGTGAAGCTCACTTTATGCGCTTTGATCGATCGCTTGGCATCAGGATTTATCGACTGATCAAGCAGCATCAGAATTTATCGACTGATCAGGCAGCATTATTTATCGACAGATCGCAGGAGTCGCTCACATCAGGCGCGACTTCAACACTCTCTTCAGACCATCCTCCATTTCTTTTTCCAACAGCCACGTGATTGATGCTTCTTTTGTATGATCGCAACGTTCAATGATTGGAAGATAAATATAGCATTAGAAGATGAAATGTGATTGGAAGATAAAAATAGCATTGGAAAATGTCCATTCACTGAGAGATAAATATAGCACTGCAAGTTACAAATATGATTGGAAGATTAAAATAGCATAATATGAGAAAAAATGTGATTGGAAGATAAAATTAGTATCAAGATAAAAATAAAATTTTTGTCCGCAAATAGAACTTTTATGTCTTTTCTCTGAATAATGTCAATACGATTATCCCCCCTCTAACCCTGAATGTGACTGTTGCGTCTGCCGAGGATCAAGACGGGTTTTGTTTTCAGAGGTAAGTTCAAATATTTGTAAGTCCTTTCTGTCTTCAGGTGGGAGTTTAGTTCGGGCAGCCATCGTCTGTGAGTTCTTGCATTAGTGCGTGAAGATTGTAATCCCTCGATTGTTCCGCCGGTTCGTTGTTGATATATCGTCTGCGCATTGTTTTCGCTTTCACGTACTTCGCTTGACTTCATTCTTTGTTTGTTGAAAAATTTAAATGGCTGTTTCACCTTCCACCGTACTTATTTCGAGCGAACGGTACATTTGGGCTTTCCAGCATGCTCATGTTCACAGGTATATCGGCGAACGTACGGTTCGGTCGTAGCCCGAGCTGGGACAAGCAGAGACAAGCGAGAGCCAGAAATACGTCCGGGTTCGCTTGATGCGTTCGCAGGAGACCTCGATCGGTCGCGAACGATTTGTCTGTTAACAGGCCAGTGGTTGGGACGGAGATGTTATTCCGGTTTGTATCGTTGTTTTCGAGGCGCCACATTAAAGGCTCTCCGCAAGCTGTACTTCTTCCCGTCATTTTAAACTTTCAAGATCTCACCACTGGCCGCCCAGGCGTTGTGGTCGATCAACGTGACATATGGATGTTGGCGATTGCGTTACGTTTTCAGCCGTATAAAGACCATGTATGAGAATGCTTCGAACATTTCTCTAAATACTACATGTGGAAAATAATCAAAAAATAAAATTGGTTTACATTTCGTTGTCTTGCATTATTTTGACTTCTCTGTGTTCCTCCGCTTAAGCGAGCTACTCGTGAAAATTGCTTAATTAAAACCCACCCTAGAACACAGAAGAGTCAAAATAATGCAAGAAATACAAGAAGCCATTTTTATTTCAGCTCTTTTACAAATGCAGTATTAAGAGCAATTTTCAAAGCTTTCTCATACATTGTCTCAAACGGCTAAACCAGAGTTACCCAATCGGCCATATTATCTGTGACACTGATCGCATATAACGCCTGGGCCGCCTGTGATCTTACAATATTTAAATTATTTTACTCCCTAATTATGTTTGCTTTTTTGGTCTACAATTCTCTAAAAAATCTTCCCATGAGGATTTATTTTGTTATCTTTGTATTCTGTTATTATTGGAGCAAGCTCATACAGTGTAGTTGTGTATTTGATTTTAATTGAGTCCCATTAAGTGTCAATTTTATTTAGATGTTCCTCAAAAGCAAAATTTATGTTAAGAGGCGCACATGGGACTTATCTTGTGCCCTTGTTGCTTATGTTGATATTTTGTTATTACTGGTGAGCCCTTGTTGCTCATTTTTTATTTTAATATTATTTGTTATAACTTTTTGTTGGAATCGAGGCAC
The DNA here is from genome assembly GCF_052425735.1 of Oculina patagonica. Lineage (NCBI taxonomy): Eukaryota > Metazoa > Cnidaria > Anthozoa > Scleractinia > Oculinidae > Oculina > Oculina patagonica. The sequence goes on along the minus strand of NC_135761.1, from coordinate 55,765,865 downwards.
ATAATTACCCGGGGGGGGGGGGGGTACCCAAAAAAGTTTTGTACGGGGAGGCTCCACCCCGAGCTCTTACTCCTAACCCTTTTATATACCATTTTGACAGAAATTGAAACCCTTTTGTATACTTTTTAAAATATTTTAATTAAAGACCCTTTGAAAAGCCTAAATGACAGATTTCCATACCCTTTCGTATACCTAAACTTGTAAAATGCCTACCCTTTTATATACCTGAAGCCTGAAAAAGGTACCCTTTTTGGGCAGAGCCTCCCCGTATAGGCCATAATAGGGAGTACCCCCCCAGGCATAATTATAGGACTTTATACTGTTTGTCTGACAAGTTTGCCCCTGCCCCAGGCTCATTTTATTTTGTTATTGAGCCCCCGTTGCTCAAATCCTTATTGAACCCTTGTTGCTCTAAGCTCGATTTCCGCTGCTCTCTCCAATCCGGTCTTTGTTCTCCCCCAAGAAGGAGCGTGGAGGAGGAGGGGAGGAGCCTGGGCTCATTCGACGAACAGTGGCTGCTAATCGAGCCTATTAAATTTGTTGCTCAGGTTTTTATTATATTATTATAGATGCTCCTTTGATTTATTTTGCGTGAGTGATAGACTTGTTTATCACAATTAAATACCGCGGCGAAAATTCCACGCCACGCCTAGGCAGTAAAATGACCGCGAGTCTCATGTCTCTATTTATTTCCAATTTCTAAGCAATCAGCGAGCAAACAGCATAAGTAGCGTGTTAGCGAATCAATTTTTTTTTTAGCATGAGCCTTTGTTGCTCATTTGTTTTATTTGTTAGTGAACCTCTGTTGCTCAGATCCTTTTCGAACCCTTTGTTGCTCATGTTTTAAATTTGTTATTATTGATGAGCCCTTTTTGCTCATTTGTTTTATTTGTTAGTGAGCCTCTGTTGCTCAGATCCTTTTCGAACCGTTTGTTGCTCATGTTTTAAATTTGTTATTATTGATGAGCCCTTTTTGCTCATTTGTTTATTTTGTTAGTGAGCCTCTGTTGCTCAAATCCTTTTCGAACCCTTTGTTGCTCATGTTTTAAATTTGTTATTATTGATGAGCCCTTTTTGCTCATTTGTTTTATTTGTTAGTGAGCCTCTGTTGCTCAAATCCTTTTCGAACCCTTTGTTGCTCATGTTTTAAATTTGTTATTATTGATGAGCCCTTTTTGCTCATTTGTTTTATTTGTTAGTGAGCCTCTGTTGCTCAAATCCTTTTCGAACTCTTTGTTGCTCATGTTTTAAATTTGTTATTATTGATGAGCCCTTTTTGCTCATTTGTTTATTTTGTTAGTGAGCCTCTGTTGCTCAGATCCTTTTCGAACCCTTTGTTGCTCATGTTTTAAATTTGTTATTATTGATGAGCCCTTTTTGCTCATTTGTTTATTTTGTTAGTGAGCCTCTGTTGCTCAGATCCTTTTCGAACCCTTTGTTGCTCATGTTTTAAATTTGTTATTATTGATGAGCCCTTTTTGTTCATTTGTTTATTTTGTTATGGATCCCCTGTTGTTTAAATAACTATTAAGCCCAAAGTTGCAGCTTAAATTATTTTAGGCCCTTGTTGCACTTACAAAGTGTTTTTTTAATTATTTTGACACAGAGTCCTTGTTGCTTATGTAATTTATTTTGTTAGTAAGCACTTGTTGGTTTCGTTTTTATTTTTATTTTTCTTATTCTTAATGCCTTCTTGCTCCAAAAATTTATTTTGTTTTGTCATCAGCCATTACTGCTCAAATAAGGATGCCCCCAAGATGGTCTCAGTGCCAGAAACATCCTCTGTCCCAGGCTCTTGAGGTGTAGCCGCAGTGACAGTGGCCTCAACCTTCACCGGAGGAGTCTGCAGGCACATCCTCAGGGACGGCAGCTAGTGAAGGGACAGAATCTTCTCCTCTAATCTTGCCACCTGGACTGATTGATGGTTTAATGTCCAAAGTAACAGCTGAGGTGACAAAGCAGGTATCCCCAGGAGTCCCTGGTCTAATGAAGTATGGGGCACCATTTAAAATTTAGACATAAGGGGCCATAATTGGCAGTTTTACTTAAAAAAAAAACGTTTTTTTTGGAGCATTGCGCTGGTCATGCCTTTAAACATGCTTGTTGTAAATGTGAGGGTCCTCATACAGTACCCCGGGGGGGCACTCTCTATAATGGCCTATACGGGGAGGCTCCGCCTGAAAGGGGTATCTTTTTAACGCTTCAGGTATATAAAAGGGTAGGAATTTCACAAGTTTAGGTATGTGAAAGGGTAGGGAAATCTGTCATTTAGGTATCTAAAGGGGTCTTTAATAAAAATATTTCGAACAGACGCACCTTATGGCTGTATCATTTTACATGTAATTTATTAAACGCAACATAAAAATGAGAATAAGACTTCCTGTTTTAGGTATATGTCATGTCATTTAGGTATGTGAAAAGGGTATCTGTTTTCAATAAAAAAACATACGAAAGGGGTATCTTTTCTGTCAAAATGGTATATAAAAGGGTAAATGTAAAGAAAATGTAAATGTAAATACAATTTTAAAGTCCATATGCGGGACGAGGTTACCCTCAGTGTCCGAGCCATAGGCTCATGTATAAGACGTAGGACTGTAAAGATCGAATTGGAATTTAGTAGTGTTGATTTTTGCGGAGGGAGGAAAACCGGAGAACCCGGAGAAAAACCCTCGGAGCGAGGACGAGAACCAACAACAAACTCAATCCACATATGACGCCGGGTCCGGGAATCGAACCCGGGCCACATTGGTGGGAGGCGAGTGCTCACACCACTGCGCCATCCCCGCTCCCCCTAAGTGGTTGGTAAGTGGTTGGACCTCGGGGCGAAGCCTCCCCGTATCAAACCTTTTCAAGTAGCCCCACCCCCCCCCCCCCCCAGGATACAGTGGTCCCCTCAACTGTAACTTTTGTGCCTTCAATAAGAATTCAGGCCTTAACCTTTGTGGATCTAGTAAGAACACAATAAATGCTAGCTAAGCAGCCCCCCCCCCCCCCCATTGCCAACACCTGTCAATAGTGGTCATTTGCTTTTCATTCTGTCTTGGTTTAACCCTTAAACTTGGTTAAACCCTAGTGGCTTTTCTGGCAACAACATAGCTATTTTAGAATTTTGTCCCTGTGGAGGCAATGAAATGAGTAATAGCTAAATTTTGTTTCTCACAGACAATGAGGTGTTGGTTAATGTCATTAAGGCAAAAGTCTTTTATAAATCATTTAACAATTGTGTTGTCAGATTTACCCGGGGGTGGGTGAGGTGGGAGGGGGGGGCATTTCGCATGGGCGGCTGTTCGGCTAGGCCTTCGTGCTTTAGTTCTGAGATAATTCTACACTAGCCTTTTAACTTGTCATTATGTAATCACAGTGCGTGGGAGTACAGTTTGCATGGGCGACTGTCCCGCTGCATTCTTTTGTAACAGTCATTGCTATACAATGTGCCATAGTCTCACAATGCTGACCTAGTAGTTCTGTTTGCATAGTTACTAGCCCCGGGCTTATACAAATTCATAAAGGTTATACGAATGGCCTTATTAACGAGGGGAAGGGGGCTTATATTTGGAGGGGAGCTTTAAGTGGAATAAAAAACGATAGATGGGCCTAACCGTGGGGGGATGGGGGATGGCTTATAACTGGAATATTACTGTGTTATGTTATGTGTCAAGTTGGCGTCAATAACATTGGGGGTGGAACTGCTCTTGCCTGGGGTGGGGCAGCATATGTGCTTGTACCCACATGCTTGTGGTGTTTTCAGTACCTTTACTGAGCCAGAATATGTATATATCATTTGTTGCAAGAGAATGTGAATTCCTAATAAAGACAGCTATGGGTCTTTGCCCATAGCCATATTAGTCCAAATACTGCTGTTGTATTTTTTCCATGCACCACCACAGGGCCTGTTACTGTTCTTCACGTTTAATTGCACACGTGTTTGTTTACACTCCACTTCAGTATTTCTTACACCCAGCATACATTGTATGTCTGACTCGATTTGACAAAACATGGACTCCGCGATCCTTGCTTGAAGCAATCACGGTCCGAAAAATTGAGGGGGGCTCCGTCACCGACCCTGGGGGCAGGTAGCCCGAATCATGACCTAACAACCCTAGGGAGCCCTGGGTTAGTTGTTGAATTGCAGGCCGGCTGGAGGGCTGGCTAAAGTCAGCTTTTTTGCTTGTTTAACCATCTACCCTTACGCTATCCGTTTTTACGCCTTAGCCGATCGGCGCCTGGGGACGAGGCAGGAAATCCCCTGTCAATAACTCCGGATGATGACGTTTAGGAAGAAGAGGTAGAAACATGATGCGTTAAATCAGTAAATCAAATATTAATGCCACGTTTCTTTTTTGTTACCCCTTGCGGTTTGCGGTTTCGCCCTGGAATTGCTGCAGAATGTTTATGGTGGTAGGCATGTTATTTCCTTTGAAAGTCATCCTGGCCGGAAATTCTGTTTTTCTCTGCTTTCAACCCTTCAGATTCCAAAATGTCTTGCAATGTTGGTACAGTATTGCAGTTTAATATCCACTTTATGTAGCACCAGTGATCCTAAAGATCTCCGCGTTTAACAAACATTCAGAAATTAGATTTTTTTAAAAACAGAAATTTATGTCATGCCATTTCTTTTCCGCGGTCTGGAACATTTATACATAGGTAATAACTTTAAAAACGTACATTGATGTTATATCATCGACTTACATGCGTGGCATTTAACCTTATCCCACACAATAGCAACGAAGTAAGCTACGTAGTCTGTGGCGAGTCACTTCTATTAAGCGATGTGTGGCTAAATCACTGCAGCAGTGACTTCTTATATCATAGCAATATCATATAAAAACATCTTAATAAAAATTAATCTGTAATGACAAAATAGTTAAAAGTCTTTCACAAGATGTCAAGATGCCATCTTATTCTCTTCATAAGTACGTTATGTACATGTTCTGATTTTTATTCTTCGTTAACGGGGAAATTTACTAAGGCCTCAAATTGAATACAAAAAATGCATTAAAAAATACAATCGCTTTGTAAATTGCTCTCTCAAACCTAATTTCTAAATTAATAGTTATATTTACATTTGGTGCATTTAGATGAAAGGCAGGCACTTAGATCTCAGTATTCCAGGACCTTTTTATTCCTTTAAGTCCTGTTAATAATGCTATTGCTGTTAATGTTTGCTATTAAAATCGCAAACTGTTTTTCGCTTAATAAGTATTAATTTAGCTCTAATGAGGAAACGTTTAAGTTTGTTTATCTAACACTGTTGATAAAAAATTCGAACTTCCCTCGAGACATTCTATGAGATCACCTAAATTGTAATGAACAGTCTCTCAAACAGACATTTGCAATAGTTCCGTACGATGCTTAAGTCACCAGTTCTCTTCATCTCCAGCCCTCTCCAAGGCAAACAGTCCTTGGAAGCTGATTCCGGGCATGTTCACTGTTGAGTAGCACCATATCAATGGAATGGAAGCCAGTTCGGTACACAGCACTGACGCGGTACGTCAAGGCTGAGGCATGCTGATTTTGGTTCTTCACCACAATTTGACGACACGAAGTGGTTTGGACGAGATCGAGAGCACTAGGTATTTTTGGGCTTCGGACTACAAAAGAAAAAAAGAAAAACGTTTAAACCCCTGCAGTACTGGACTCAAATGGAAATAATGTCATATGCAGTCATATAAAGGTCATATGGAAAAGGACGCTTTCATAGTTCACTTGAGCAAGAAATTCGAAACGCTAAATCGTCGCACCCATCCACCCACACTTCTGCCGGGGTTGATCGCCTCTCTTTACTACTGCTACGTTATGCTGGAGCTTTCCGGTCGGGATTACTCTTCCATACTCATTAAAGACTATAGCCAAGGCAGAATAATACACCATATTATAAGCTATCCATGGTTAACATGTATGAAGGCAAGTTATGAACCTCAATATAAACCAGCATCTTTTACTAACAGGCTACTTCAAAGGTTGACTAAATTGTAAAGAACAGGTCTGCACTGGCTGGCTTTGCTGTAGTTGTGTTACAACCAAAAATAGTCAGTGTCAAATCACTCTACACATTTTAACAACGCAAACTTCTATAAAAGGTTCTAAATTGACTACTGATGAATAAAATTGTACCTGAAAAAGTGGTCTAATAAAGTGGTATCCTTCTTCTGCATTTCTTTAAGCATGAATGTTCTCTTCCCCTCACTGAACCCCTTCATATCTTGTAAAATTTCCAAAGGATTCTTCCCTTCTTTGTTGCGCATGTTTTTCCATTTCAGTGGCTTGAAAAGTGGAAACAGGTTCTCGAAGGAATATTTGGAAACGGAAAGAGCACAATGGTGCAGAGCGTTATTTCCATCATCGTCAGCACTTGGAATGGATATATCTTTTCGCCGGCTATTGAAGGTGGGGACTGATCTTACATTTCCACTTTTAATTGCCACTGACAAAGCGGACATTCCTGGAACCAATCCTTCTGGTACTGAGTTGTTTCTGTCAAAGTTAGGTGGCAGCTGACAGTTGAGGTCTACCTTTCTTGTAGTGATGAGGTACTGCATCACATGAGGACTCATGGAAGGCAAGGAGCAGGCTTTTAGGAGAGCAGTGTACCCTTTTTCGTCTGTGGCCTGCAACTGATCGGTGGTAAAACGCGCAAGCTTCCTCTTCACGTACTCCTCCGTAAGATCATTAATTCCTGATTGTTCGTTGCCTTTTTTACTGCTCCCCGGCAGATTCCTGTATTCCCTCCAAAGATCAACGATACTCTTTGTGACGTCGTTGGTTCCTTCCATATATCCAGGATTTCCATTTCTTGCATTTCGTTTTCTTGCTGACGTCCCTTGTTCTTCGCTCATAATGCTCACATTGCAGTCATTGTCAGCTTCTTCGAATTCTTCTTCATTAGAATCAGAAGAATCCATCTTCTCGAATGCAATCTCTTCGTCTTCATCCACCGAATCTACGGGAATTGTTTTAGTGCGCACGATTGCTCTATTCTTGTGTGCGAATCCACCCGCGACGACCGCAGATTTCTTTCTTTCAGTACCTTTTGCGTCAGCGTTGGTTCCTTTCGTACAGCCAGGATTTTCAGTTCGCAGATTTCGTTCTCTTGCCGAGCTCAGAAGATCTTCGCTTGGGATGCTAACATCGCCGCAATTGTCAAGTTTCTCATATTCCTCATCGTTAGAATCAGAAAGATCCATTTTCTTCAAATCCATCTCTTTTTCATCATCATCAAATGAATCCAGAGAAATTATTCTTGTGGTGTCGACTTCTCTATTCTTTTGTTTGATTTTACCCACCACGGCCGCAGTTTTCTTTCTTTTTACGATAAGTTTTGTTCCATCGCTGGTTCCTCCCGTACATCCAGGATTTTCATTTCGGACATCTTGCTCTCTTTCTGAGCTGACATGATCTTCACTTAGGATGCTATTATCGTAGTCAACTTCCTCATATTCTTCTTCATTACAATCATAAAGATCCATTTTCTCTAAATCCATATCTTCGTCTCCATCAAAAGAATCCACAGAAATAATTTTAATGTTGTCGACTTCTTTATTCTTTTGTTTGAATTCACCCGCGACAGCTGGAGTTTTCTTTATTTTGACGATACGTTTTGTGTCACCGTCGTTTTCTTCTGTACATCCAGGAGTTTCATTTCGCGCATCTCGTTTTCTTGCCGAGCTCAAATGATCTTCGTTCGGGCTGCCTAAATCGCAGCCATTGTCAACTTCCTCACACTCTTCGTCATTAGAATCAGAAAGATCCATTTCCTCTAACACCATCTCGTCGTCCTCATCAAAAGAATCCAAACAAATTATTTTAGTGTTGTAGACATTTTTGCTCCCATGTTTGAATTCACCTGCCATGGCCTCAGGTTCCTGTCTTTTTCCTCGTGATTTTTCAAGTAGTTTAGTCTCGTCATGCGAACTTTTCTGACAGCTTCTCTCTTCTACTATGGTCACATCGTCACTTGTCCCTGGTGATGAGCCTTCGAGTCGTTGACTGTATTTGTCGTTCGTTTTTCTTCGCTTGATTTCAATGCTGTTATCAAGAGATTCTTGAAGGGACCTCTTTACGCATTTCTTTGTGTTACTGATTGACTGTACGTAATGAGACAAGGTACTTTCCTCCTCGTTTGGTTCATTTCCGGACTGCGAAGGACTGTTTTCCACCCTTGTAGTAACGATTTCTTCTTGATCATTCTTATGCTCTTGTGGGAAAGATGCCTTGATCAGAATGTACCTCAAACGATGCCTCTTTGGATCAGCAGCACTATAAATGGCAAACTCAGCGTTTCTGCTTACCATCTCGTCGGTTAAACAAATTCCGTTCTCGGTTCGTATAGTGGCTTTCGTCATTTGAGGCCACTTTTTGACTGCTTCCTTAGCATTTGTGACAAACACAATCTCTTCCTTAGTGTTACAAAATCTTGACTTCAGAAGCACAATGTTGCCAATCAACCGGTTTGTAACACAGTAGGAAAGAATATGAACTGGATTTTCATTGGCAAAATCTTCTTCCGTTCCTTCCTTTGCGTTGACTTGTTGCACTATTCTTGGGGGAAAAGCTTTGTCTCCGATGTCCCCTTGTGATTCATATCCAATGCATCCCTTGAAACACTTCTCAGGACCGTGCATGTTCACAAAGTTTCGAAGGTGCTCCAAGATGATACCTTCTTCCAAATCTTTGGGCAGTTCGCTTGAAAGTGGTCTTTCCTCAAGATTGCTGTCATCGTTCCATTCAAAGATTTTTGGGAGAGCTAGGTTGTTGATCCAATCTTTGTACTGAGCTTTCAGGAAACTGTAACGATTGCACTTTACAACCCAGAGACCAGCTTTATCGCAGTCATCGTTGAAGCGTAGGTCTTCCCAGCAAGGCCATGGACGGTAGAACACGCCTTTTTCCACTGTGCTCTTGACATTCAGCAAAATAGCAGCGTAAACTTGAGTCTTCGAAAATGGATTCACTGCCACTGGAACACTTCTCATAAGACCCAATATTCCGTAGCTCTCATGCTGCTTGTTTCTGAACAACTTGGCGGGACCCGTGTAGCTATACAGTGGAAGCTCTTGAGATTCAAACTCGTGTCTGAAAGGATGGGGCTCATAGCTGCTTTCATCAATTCCTGGTTTTTCCTTTCCTTGTGCTATTTTCCGAAGATGAGTCAGCGGTTTCAGGAAAGAACAGCGCTGCATTTGTATCACACCATTCTCGTCTCTTACAACTCTTCCTTCAGTTGCAGATGGGTCACCAGTGCTGAATACTGCTTCGGACATTGCGACCACATTGTCATCGATCATAAAGATGCATTCTTGATTTAGGGCAAATGCCATCTTCTGAATAAACAGTCTGGCATAACCCACCCCTCCTTGACTTGGCTTAAGGTCACAGTTAGGCAGCGTATCTGGCAATTGGACAATGGCAAGCACCTTTCCCCAAGTTAATCTGTAAGCCTTGAACTTTTCACTGCGAACAACGGCGATTTGTACATAATCGTGGACGTGTCTGTTCTCTTGCATCACGTGGTGGTAATTCAAGGTGCACTTGCGAGGATCATTTCTGTGTGAGGCGTGAAATATCCAATATGGCGAAGGAGGAGCACTCAGCTCTTTAACAGCCTCTCCTGTTGATCTTGTGTTTTTTAGCTGTTCCAGCAAATGCTCAAAGGATGGGCGGCCTTCTGGGACTGAACATACAACATTGACTGGTGTATCATCGATGTTAACTTCAAAGGTTTCCAGAACTGGTTCTTTTCCTTGGAGTAGTCTTCCACATTCGGAACATGTTTCAAAATGATACCAATGCCAAGCTCGTACACCACCTGTGCATTCTCGCGCCTGATACTGGTGACTGGACTTAGTCAGCTTTTGCCCTGACATAAGAATGTAAGGACTTTCCTCCATGTCATGAGTGTAGAAGCAGCCTCCAATTGAGTACTTTCCCGATGCCACTGGTTTTTCGTTCAGGCTTGGAGAATTTTGGATTGTCTTCCAATAAGGAAATTGCCAGTCTTGCTTCTCCTCCATCTCACTGACAAGGAGTTCTTCGGACAAGTGGCACTCTTTGTCGAAGTAAAAGATGCCTTCGTCAAATGCAGGTGCCGAGGAAAGAGAAGCCTTTTCCTTTCCAAGAATGTCGAGTCGCAATTCTCTTATGAGGCAAAGGTACGTTCCCGTCTTGCCAATCTGGGGTTCGGCTTGCAGAAGGATTCTGTTGGGGTGCGTCTGTACGTTTTGATAATCAAAGCTATCCGTGTGAGCTTCATGGTCTAGCCAACGTAGCGACGACCACGTCTGATCCTTTTTTCTGCTGCTTTTTGCCATATACCGGTCAGCTTTGTTACAAGCAATCGCGCTCATTGAAGGAGACGTTTCCAATGACTTTTGAAGTGTCTTGAACAGCGCCCGCCCAACAAGTACGTAAGGACTCTCATTGGCAGAAGACTTTGAATAACGACACATTCTTCCAAGCTCTTGAATGACTGTTGAAAGATACAATGACGAGAATTCCCTAAATTCCGAATTACTGTCATTGTTGAGTCGAAGGTCAAGGCAATCAAAGCTTTTGGGAAATGTGTCTCCCATGCGACCTTTCTCAACCAGGATAAGGACACACGCCAGATTTTCAAGGTCTTCATACTGCGTTATCAACTTGTGGACATGATGACATTTTGAACACTTCTTGCGGCCTTCTTCTAGGCGTAACGTCTTGCAAGAGCAATCAAAGTTATCATGGCAGTTTCCTGTCTGAAGCTTGCGAAAGAAAGGGCTTGATGATTTCATGAAGTGGTTCTCGATCTGAATGCCACCATAGTCTTTGATGACTTCGAAGCGTTCTTCAAAGCAAGACTCTGTTCGTGCCAATCGTAGAGTAAAGTAAAATTGATCTGCGGTTTTCCCGCTTTTGGCTCGTACAATTTTCATTTTGCCCATGTTTCCAATGCCACTCTGGATCAAATTTTCAACTAAAGAACTCGTTTCGCCTTTTTGGACAATACTTTTCCAGTAGTCAACCAGCACTTGGCAGTTGTTATCTTGCAACTTCTGTTTCATCTCTTCAAAAACATTGCTTGAGCGTGGGTTTTCCTTGACTTTTTGTTGGAACTTCTGCTGATCAAGGTGCATTAAACAGGTGACAAATGATGAAGTAAGGTCTTCCTCGACTTCTTTTATGTCCTCCTCATCTTTAGTTGAATTTCGTTTCCGTAATTTTTTCAATTCCTTCAGCTTGTTTTCGAAATCGTGTGTCGCTTTCTCAGAAAGTTCCTTGCGGACAAACTCAAAAGCTTCTGCTTCAATGTACTTTTTCGGGTTTGTTGTTTCGTTCCTGAGTTTCCCGACAAAGGAATCGAGTTTTCTGTGGAATTCAGCAACAGGTGATTCGTCAATGCTAGCAGTTAGTGCTCTTCGTATCTTCCCATTACTATCATATACGCTAGCATGGAGAATGTGGTAGCAGTACTCTGCACAAAGTAAGGCATCGATTGGAAATGAAGGAGAATCTTTATCGCTTTTGGCTTTATCGGTTTTAGATTTTTTCATCTGCCTCTTGGCCCGGTCGACGATTTCTTGGAAACATTTGTCCTCTCTGATCTTTTGGTCGTTGCGGTCGGAATTGTTGATGGTGCTCAGGTAGAAGTTCAAACTCATATACTGTTGCCCAACAATGCCGACTTCCACTGGCCCAGACTGTTCCATGTAGAACTCGAAGGCCACTCTAGCGAGTTTATGCTTTGGTTTCATGATGCAGACACCACACTTTCTTTCAATATTGGCGGATTGTAAAGTGACACATTCGTGTTCATCAACGGCAATGAAGTGATCTGGGTTTTTGCAGGAAGAAAATGCGAGAATTCCAACACCAAAATCCAACTTAACTTCAAATGTAGTTGGCTGTAGAGGATCAGCTTTGGCTATCAGATTTCCGTGTTCATCCGCAGTTATCGTCAAAGGCTTCGCTAGATCTTGTCCGTTTGTTGCCATCACTTTCAGAATCACAATACCACGGCTGCCTTGTACGATGAAATCAGTTGCTTCGCTTTCGCTAGATGTGACACCCACCGTGCCGTCTATAGACGAAACGCGGAGGTATTGGTATCGGGCATCTGGCAAGTTTAAAGTTGATTTGAGCTTCATCCGCATCCCGCCTTCAAAATTCTTCAGTTCAACTTCTGACCAGTGGACAACGTGAAGTTCTACTTCCTTCGAGTTCTTACGAACACGTTCTTCTAAGTCAGGCTCTCTTTCTAGCACCACAAGATCACCTTCTTCGTAGTCCCTTTGGGTGGTAGACACCTTTTCATTTAGAATGGCGCATGGAACGACAGGAAGACGGGAGTTCTGTGTGAGAAGATTAAAAGGTGTTGCAGAGATTTGAACTACGATCACATTTTTGGGAGAGTTTCCTTTGCACCATTCATTAATGAAGAGATTATGAGCAGAAGATTTCTGCCCTCCATCTTTCGTGATTCCCCAATGACATTCGTCTGCAATTACGACGAAAAGAGTGTCAGGCCTTTCCCGGACACTTCGTTTAAGTTTCTCAAAGTGATCATCCGTTTCAAGGCTGCGAATATACATGAACATTCTTTTCTTTGTGTCCGAATCATCCCGTGACTTCAGTTCTTCTTTCGACAATACACCGGCATCGGGATGGCGTATCCTCTTCTCTGTCTGATCGCTGAGCATCCTGTACCTGGCTGTGTACACTACGAACTCAACATCATTGAAAACATCGCTCAGGCTAGTAATCTTGTGGTAATGGTCCATAATCGTGTCAATTCGTTTCTTTAGGATAGCTGCCATCTCTATTTGCGAAGGAAAATAACAAGGCTTTTCAGGATTAGCTCGTACTTCTTCGTCAATCTCTTCTTCTTCGTCTGACTGGTATTTGTCATCCACAAAAGCATCGAGACCTTCTTCGATTTCCTCATCTGCATCTGACTCTGCGTCAGCAGTAAGGTTGATGGATGCTATAAGCTGATTAATTTTTCTTCGTAGTTTTCCAGAGGGGTCTATTTCGTCGGTGATTCGAACGTCGACACTCTTGATGTCTCCCTGTGATGGGAAAAGGAGAACGAAGTCCCCAAGGCTTGTTTCGTGTGAACAGGTTTCGCGTACCTTCGAGCAAGTCTCTTCGCTTCCAAACCATTTGACACGTTTTTTGTTCCACCTTCGTAACTCGTCCCATAATGATGAAAACGTATCGAAGATTTCAATGAATCTATCTGTGTCCGGATCGGAGATTGTGTCCACGATCTCGGTTAGGATATCAATTAGAAGAGTATCTGGGATTTGCCAATATAACACTTTATCGTCTTCCAGTGGAAGAGCGCAAACCGTATCTGCAGAGCTGGAAAAATGGACCACAACCTCATCCGGAGTCTCATCCGGTATGACCTGGCCTGCAATTTGTTGAATTTGTGATGATAAGACAGCGATTTGAAAATACTTCTGAATATTGCAAAATAAATCAGTTTTTAACTAGCCATCTACCAACGGAGTACAGCAGAAAGCGGTTAATACTGACATGTCAGTGGAGTCAGGATAACTGAGATATTTTGCAAGTAGTTGCTGCCTCTGTCCCTAATTCCTTTCCACCTACTTACACTATGATCTGTTTTGGTAGTCCGCAAGCAAAGCGCGCGATCGCACGCAAAACTAGAGAATGAGAATATCTTGCGCATACTGCAGTGGTGTACACTAAATTTTAGGTATACATTCCCAATTTGAAAGATAATGCATTCAACAAGTTGCTATTTTTCTTCAATTAAAACTGATATTGAACGGTTTGGTTGTGATCTTCGCTGAATTTAGAAACTGAAGGGAACTGTCATCATTTCTCACACGCAGTTCTTTTTGTAAATACTGGGGCTTTAACATGAGATGTTACATCTTAATAAAAGTGTTTTACCTTGGTTAGACATTTTCTTTCCTTTGCTGATGAATCTCCGCTAAGAATCGAACAGTCCTAGAAACCAAAGAGAAACGTTTTACCAGATGGCAACACCTACAAGTACACACAGCCGTAACCATTATGTCTATGCTATAATATATTCAAACGATGTTAATAAATGAGCGAAGGTAACACGTAAGTGATGAAATGTTTGATGTTTGAGTTCAGCGAGAAGCACACACAGCCTTCGATGGTATTTTTGAGACAACCAAAAAAAGTTGTTTCGCAGGAGAAGTTTTCGTATCCTTTCCTTTTATCAAACATGGCGAACTTTATTTTAGAAAATGCTTAACAGAACGTTCTTTTCTTTGCGTTCGAAATTTCCTTTCATTAGTACTTTACGGGATCGAATGATACCGTATTTTCTCAATTAAACGCCCCCAGCGTTTATTTCAAACTTGGTTCTGTGGATCCGGCGTTTATTTGAATGGTGCAGTATATTTGAGCAAAATATTCATTAAACAAGGGTTTTTAGTCATTATTTGAGACATGAATGTATCTTGCCATCATACCTAAAGCATATTACACCTCAAATAAATGCCTAAAAGGCTTACTGATCACTCTACCTTGGAGACCCGGCGTTTATTCGGGGCCCGGCGTTTAATCGAGAAAATACGGTAAGTTGCTTGTTGCGGCATTTGACAAACAATACTCAGTAGAATAATGTTAAAGTTTCAAAGTAACCAACAATACTGGATTCAGCGTAAAAGGGAAGACATGAGGTAGGGTTGCGTCTAGAAAACAGTCTCAAGTTTGTTTTGAGCCTCAATTTTTCCTTAGGTGGGATTCCGTCAAAATGCATAAACCGGAGGCGACATCCGAAAATATGTCTTGGTAGAAGTCTTAGTGAATGACTGATGAGTGGTTCCTTTTACAAAGAATTTAAAATGATCGGTTTTTCTGTCGTGAGGTCGTCGTTTAGTTTCATAATACGAAATGTCAAATGTTGTTTTTAATTAGCGGGGTGTGAAATTTGGTTAAACGTTTGCTGGCTGAGTCAAAATTAGCTAAAGAAGGATTTGATTTTGAGTAGCTGTGCTGTCCTCCCAGGGCTGTCCTTTGTGTAAGAATTGCGGGTAAACTTTGATTGTGGATGAGAGTCATATGGATATCGGTGTAATCGACAGCTTATTGACAGCTAAAATGTATGGACTTACCACTATTCAACCGACTCTTTCAAAGCCGTAATCTAATACTAATAGAGGTTTTACTCTATTGCTATCCTTGCTAGCAAATGGAGGTTCAGACAATTTTTATCCTTAAGAACAGACAGAAACTTTACATCAGCAAATGATTATTTGTTGGCGGTCATTATGGTCCTTGAAAAATTGGGTGGTTCGATGTCAATCAAGTGACTGTAGTCCGATATGACATTTGGATCAACATCATACGATTAACATTTTCCCATCTGCTTGGTCGAGCTTTTTATGCAAATTTATACTTGACCGTTGCGGTCGACGCTAAGGTATTAAATTTTTAGATGGAATTCTTTGTATTTTGGACGTATTTGGTATCTCACAGCCTAAACAACCTTCATCCATGCCATAACTTCAAAAAGAAATTGAGAAAGATTAAGGGCGAAAGGAAACAAAATTTTGCGATACAAAGTCAGAACGACAGTGGCATTCGCAATCATGAGACATTGGTCAAACAGAAATATAAATACAACAAGAATAAGTTTCAAAAATCGTTGTTTTCCGAATTATATACGAGCCTTTATATCTAAGAAAAATGAAAATCGGTTCGAAGAATCGCTTGTTAAATTGAAGTGTTCGACTAAAGGAAAGGAAACAACTTCTTGGTTCGAGTTGTCGAGAACTACGAGAAATTAAGAGCACATATGCACAAATTTCAAACAAAAATGAAAATTCTTGGCAAGAGCCCTGTAATGGATTTCGCTCATTCTCTTACCATGGGTAGGACTTAATATAAAATAAATCACAGTATACTTTGTTTGGATAAATATCGATTTGTTTTCGAGAAAATCGATAATTCTAAAATCCAGCAAAATTGACGCTTTCGGAGCTCAAAATTTATGCCGAGTTTGTTAGCTTCGCGTCGAAAAATAAAGCACTCTGGAAGAAAAATACCTATTTAATATCGAAGAATAACATCAAATTAGTACGTCGAAAGCAATTTCTGCTCTTAAAGTCCTTTTATTTACAAAATATAATTAAGTTTATTCGACACACTTTTGATTTAATTCAAAATAGGTCAAACTTATCGCTTTATTTAAGTATGAGCGAAGCGAAATAAATGGCCGAAAATTTGGTGTTAGACAGATAAATGATTGTTCTTTTCGATACTAAAAGGATTTCCTGGAGAAATGATTTAGTGCGATGCTTTCAGATCTCAAAGTTGCTTAAAATTCGTTAATTTAACCGACCGTGACATTGTTGATCTTATCAACATTATGTAAACATTCCACGCAAAGGTTAATTTTCCCCATGTGAACTTCAACTGAGTAAAATAAAAACATAGACTTGCTTACCGTGGTGTTCGCTGATATGTTGTAAATCCTGTTTTCCTCATTTACGACAAAACCTAAGCCCTCGGCGAAGCTGTTATCCAATTTTCTTGACGCGCCATTTGTAACTGATTTCCACGTCTTGAAGTGACAGTTCTTTTCCATGCATTCTTGAAAACAGTCCTGAGTCTTAAACTGATCAGTGTAAACAGGAATACGAAGTACTTTGCTTTAAATCAACTTAAAGCTTAGCAGCAGTGGTAGATAAATCGATACGGCCGGCGAATCTTCGTTTCGAAAACCGCCATTTGAGATTTGTCGGCCCTTTGTCCTGCGGTATGCAGATAATTAATTCACACTTGAGTAACTTCCGGCACATGAAATCGACAACCACCGTGACCAGAAAGCACCCTGCTTTTTGGTGATTGGTTGAGGCACTATTTTTATCATTTTAACATAAGCTCTCAATGAAAAACTTTTGGGCTGAGAGAGTTGTTAAATGGTTGCATGAAAGCGCTTTTAACTTCCGGGTCGAAAGTTCTTCTGTTGCGTTGCTTCGCTTTGCTGCATATTTTTTATCCAGTTCTTACCCTTGTTCAAATTATTGATTAGGCTAAGGCAAAACAGTTGTAGAGTCAACTCTCCCTTATTGAAGATCTCTATAAGACGGACACCTGGTGTTAGTCCTGTCCTTGCCGTTTTTTCAGTCATTTTTATACTCTAACCAGCTAGGCTACGTTTACACGGGAGCGGACCGGAGCCGTTCCGAACTGGACCGGACCGGATCGGCCTCTGTTTACACGGAAGCGTTTGGCACCGATCCATGTGTTTACACAGGACGGTTCTGGAACCGGTCCGGAACGGTTCCATAACTTGACCTGCAAAATAGCAGGTCCAGTTTTGGTTCCGTCCCGCACCGGTTCCAGAACGGCCCCGTGTAAACAGAAGGCCTATCCTATCCGTGTAATTAGAAGGCATATCCTATCCGAAAATCGGACCGAAACGTTCCGGACAGTAGCAGTGGTTGATAAATCGATTCGGCCGGCAAATCTTCTTTTCGAAAACTGAGATTTGTCGGCCCTTTGTCATGCGGTGTGCAGATAATGTATTTCACACTTGCGTAACTTCCGGCACATGAAATCGACAACCGCCGTGACCAGATCCCAGATAGCACCCTGCGTTTTGGTATAGTATTGGTTGAGGCACCATATTATTGCTATATTAATATAAGCTCTAAATGAAAAACTTTTGGGCTGAACATGTAATTAAGTTTCACTTTAGGTAGCTACCGTTTGTGAAAGTTGCTAAATAGTTGCATGACAGCGCTTTTAACTCCCGGGTCTAAGGTTCTTCTGTTGCGTTGCTTCGCTTTATAGTTTTTTTTTGTTCTTACCTTTGTCCAAGTTCTTGATTAGGTCAAGGCAAAACAGGTGAAAGCAAAATCTAAGATGTTATCGTTGGATCCGTCTTCCGTGAATGTTAAAAAATATGACCATGTATATATTCTGTTGGGGTCCGGCGTAAACAAGGGAAGGTGCCCCCCGCCAGAGCTTGCGGGGAGGGGCAAGCGCCTCGCCGTCAGGGAACCCAAATGTTTTAAAAATATCATAGTCATTATATAAATATTTTGTTTTTAAACCTGTTTTCCGGTGTGTTTTTGCCGTTGATTTGGAAGCTATTAGGGGAAAACGGTTTAAGTTTCAAATATTATCCGCAGTCTATTCCTTCATAAATAAGACGGTTATAATTATAATACGACTCAAGTTTCCAAACAACAAGAGATATAAAGTAATAACTTTATAATCACCTTAATTCTCAATTCAATAGGCGAACTTTATTAGGAAGGAGTTGTCGAAGCTGGGGTATTCCCAAAAACGGCTCTGTGCCGTCCAATGAGGTCGTGGTTTTGGGTTCTAGAACGGGATTTTCAATATCAGACGATATCTAGAACGAGATATGGTATTTTGAACACACAAAAGTTCCAAAATATCAGCAGCCAAAACGGGGTGACTTGTTTCTAGAACGCGGTATCTTTTGAATGCAAGTTCTTTCTAACTGAATACCAGAGGCCCTTCCAATTACGCTGGTAAAAAGGGAATGTTATGCTTCTAACAATGCTTGTTTTTTGTCCGATATAATGCTCAACTGTAATTATGCTCATTTTTTTTAATAATGCTACTTTGGTATAAATGCTTTGTTGTACTTTGCAGAAATAAATACAAAATATGGCATCACGTCAGAAGTCCATAACAAACTTCTGATTACGTGTACTTTTCTTCACCTAGCTTAATCTAATGAAGTGAAAAGCACCCTTTCCTTAATTTTTACACCAATAATTTTTTATACAGTCATAAATGTTCAGCGTTTTATTATAAATTGTTTACCGTGACTGGTATTACAACTGCATATACATGATATATGGCCCCTTTTTTCCCCACCCCTTCCCCACCTTTCCTTCCCGCTTTTATTTCGCCCAATCCTCCACAGGAGAAAGAAGGAGAGCTTGTTTACAGGCTAGACTACACAGCGGAATATATATTTTTAACTGACATTCACGGGAGACGGATCCAACGACGCCATCTAAGGCTTTGTGTACAGCCAACTCTCTCTGAAACGGGTACCTTCGGGACCGGCTCCAACTCAGTTCGTCTAAAAGAGATCTCCGTCTTATAGGGATTTTAAGGTCGTTTCAAATTTTCCACTGAAGAAGGGACAAGAATTTGAACAAGGGTAAGAACTGGATAAAAAATATGAAACAAAGCGAAGCAACGCAACAGAAGAACTTTCCACCCGGATTTCATGCAACCATTAACAACTCTCTCGAACGGTGGCTAACTGAAGTGAAACTTTATTACAAGTTCAGCCCAAAAGTTCTTCATTGAGAGCTTATGTTAAAATGATAAAAATAGTGCCTCGACCAATATTTCGAAAAGGAGGGTGCTATCTGGTCACGGTGGTTGTCGATTTCATGTGCCGGAAGTTACTCAAGTGTGAATTAATTATCTGCATACCGCAGGACAAAGGGCCGACAAATCTCAAATGGCGGTTTTCGAAACGAAGATTCGCCGGCCGTATCGATTTATCTACCACTGCTGCTAAGCTTTAAGTTGATTTAAAGCAAAGTACTTCGTATTCCTGTTTACACTGATCAGTTAAGACTCAGGACTGTTTTCAAGAAAGCATGGAAAAGAACTGTCACTTCAATACGTGGAAATCAGTTACAAATGGCGCGTCAAGAAAATTGGATAACAGCTTCGCCGAGGGCTTAGGTTTTGTCGTAAATGAGGAAAACAGGATTTACAACATATCAGCGAACACCACGGTAAGCAAGTCTATGTTTTTATTTTACTCAGTTGAAGTTCACATGGGGAAAATTAACCTTTGCGTGGAATGTTAACATAATGTTGATAAGATCAACAATGTCACGGTCGGTTAAATTAACGAATTTTAAGCAACTTTGAGATCTGAAAGCATCGCACTAAATCATTTCTCCAGGAAATCCTTTTAGTATCGAAAAGAACAATCATTTATCTGTCTAACACCAAATTTTCGGCCATTTATTTCGCTTCGCTCATACTTAAATAAAGCGATAAGTTTGACCTATTTTGAATTAAATCAAAAGTGTGTCGAATAAACTTAATTATATTTTGTAAATAAAAGGACTTTAAGAGCAGAAATTGCTTTCGACGTACTAATTTGATGTTATTCTTCGATATTAAATAGGTACTTTTCTTCCAGAGTGCTTTTTTTTTCGACGCGAAGGTAACAAACTCGGCATAAATTTTGAGCTCCGAAAGCGTCAATTTTGCTGGATTTTAGAATTATCGATTTTCTCGAAAACAAATCGATATTTATCCAAACAAAGTATACTGTGATTTATTTTATATTAAGGCCTACCCATGGTAAGAGTATGAGCGAAATCCATTTAAGGACTCTTACCGACATATGTTTGACCGTAGGAAACCTGTGCTCTTAAGGGTTCGAGAAATCGGTATAACTCGAGCCAAAACAACGAATACTGCAATCTTAACCCTGATCCCTCGAGCTACCCTGTTTCTCGAACCGATTTTCGTTTTCCTTGGAGCTCAAGAAATCGGGATTCTACTATATAGCAGTTCCTCTGATTCTTTAATTGTACAGATAATACCTTGAATCGCTCGAGATTCGACGTTTTGATCGCTAAATAGATTCCTCTTGTTTCCGTTCAAAACTTCCGTTCCATGACTGCCCCAGGACCAGAGACGCTCGGCTGCAAACTAACCAGAAAATCAAATTAATTTTGCTCAACAATATTAACTACATGTAACTACAACCACTTACTACAAAGCCAAAACTTACTTAACTGCCGCCGCTTGGATTTCTGTTTGTGTACACGAAGGTCAGCAAAACAACTGAAAATATCCGCTACGAAGAGCATCAGGAGTTATTTATTGCTCACACATAACGGGCAGCATAAGCATTTACTGACTGATCAGGTATGCTGGATTCTGTCTGCAAAATGCAAAAAAAAAACTCGGTCGTTTGGTGGTTTCCTGACGGATCCACTTGGAAAACACAGCAAAAAGGAATCGAGAGGGTAACAAGATAGCTTACGGTCACTCCACCAGACTTGTTGTCGAACAACCGTTTGAAATTCGAACTGCTTTAAGTGACCCTCTCAATTCTAAGAATTTGAGATCAACGTTCCGCATTTTCTCGGAAAACTAAGTGTTCATTTAGCGTGACCTTGCATATATAACACAGGCCTGTCAATCATTTATCGATATTTTTAGCCATAAGTATGGGAACACATTATTTATGCGTCTAAAACGGAAAATATAGACGGCAAACTGATCCTG
Organism: Oculina patagonica; assembly: GCF_052425735.1. Lineage (NCBI taxonomy): Eukaryota > Metazoa > Cnidaria > Anthozoa > Scleractinia > Oculinidae > Oculina > Oculina patagonica. Next base: position 55,744,622 of record NC_135761.1, on the reverse strand, counting down.
ACGGCTAAAGCGGTCAAAAATAAACAAAGTGGATAAAAAGAAAAAAACTAGAATATATAGAAAAAACTTTGCCCTATATTTCGGTTTGCAAAACAAACCTTCTTCAGGGGCTGGGCGGAGAAAAAAAATGATGAGAAAAATGAAAGGATCGTTACAAATAGAAAAATTTAAAATAAAATACTAAACAATGATTGGTTCTAACAAGTGTCAATGACGTGTTTCGTCACGTCTGTGGTCTGAGGATGTAAAGTTTTTGCCTTGTTAATTAAATGGGCTTCACGAGCCTTCCTGACTGAGTCTCGTTTGCTGCGTATAAGTTCAAGCGGGATGAGGTGAACGTCGTTTATGGAATGGCCGGGTTGGTTGAAATGAATAGATACTGGTGTAGGGTCATCAAGTTCATGGTGGTTGAGAATGGATCTGCGGTGTTGTCCGAAGCGTTCGTTAAGTTGACGTTTGGTCTCCCCAATGTATTGATGGTGGCATTTTTTGCAATCGATTAGATGGATAAGGTTTTTAGAGCGGCAAGATATGCTGTCAGTTATTTTGCGTGTCTCGTTGGTGTTGAAGAAAGTGTAGTTAGTTTGGCCTTCTTGAAGAAATGAACAAGTGAGTCTATATTTTCCGTTTTAACTAAGTTACTGATCCAGGTCTTCAATAGATCCGGCACCACTCATCGGTTTGTCGCTGTGATATTGCAGTATCTTATTATATTTATGCGTCTACAGGGACATTGTACAGGGCGATAGTTGCTTACGCCATTGTTTACATTCGACCTAACCAATATTAAAATAAAACATGGGAAATTTAGCCGTCATGCCAAGTTTGAAAGGAAACGTGTTGTAACATTAAGCTTCAGGGGTGACGCTTTTCAAAAAGAAATATCAAACATATACACCTTTTCTGAGTTGAAATCGAAATACTCTACGGCCAAAAAGATACAAAATCAATGAAGTGTATGAACTGTCGAAAAAAAAAGGGTTCAAAAGATTTTTAAGCTATGATGTCATTGCTTAATGTCGGCATGCAATGTCAGGATTAACACCTCAACCGAAGAACACTAGGAACTTTGCACAATGGCTTATTCCCTTTTTCAGCCTCGTAGTTAGTTGGCTTGAGGAAAAAATTCGAACCCGGGACCCCCTGCACCCAAAGTGAGAATCATGCCACTAGACCAACACGCCTTACACAAACAATGAATGGCGAAGAAATGTAGATATATTTAGCGGGTACCTATCACTAGAGTAGTCGTACGGAACAAAGCTCCAAAAAGCAGTTGTTTAACTGAGTTTCAATTTGATTGAGGGCGTAAGCCATATGTATCCACAGTAATCCCAATGGGCTTGGGATACCTGTGTTGTGGTGCAAATTGTTTCGTGTTTTTGCACGTGTTACCACCCGTGTTGGATGTTGCGGCAACATGTTGCACAACATTATACTGATGTCTACTTCGCACAATGTATAAAAAATTTGATAACCTAATTCTTGGATTATCAATCTAGCAGTTGTTTCCGTAGTGTAGTGGTTATCACGTCCGCCTCACACGCGGAAGGTCGCAGGTTCGAGTCCTGCCGGAAACATTTTTGTATAAATTTGTACTTTTTTGGGATAGAAAAGAAAATTCGAACAGTTCAACGCTTCGCAATAATTTTTACAGTCGAGGGTCGAAGAAAATTGAGTTCCTTATTGACTACAGGCGGCCAAGGGAGGAGCGAGGTAACTTAGCTTATTATGAATCAGTTTTACCAAGAGTGTTTTTACTACTCCTATAATTTTGGCAGCAGAATAAACCAGTCATGTATTCAAAACTCAGATGAGAGATTAAACCTGGTTCTTTCATGGAATATTACACCAACGCTATACTAAGCTATTAAAAATAAATGGAAATGGAAAAAAAACATGTCTTACTGATGCGTGTTTTAGCGCAGAAAAAAGGACAAGGACAAAAAAGTACGTCAAGAAAGGCACCGATGGGATTTGAACCCATGACCTCCTGTTTACTAGACAGGCGCTCTAACCAACTGAGCTACGGCGCCCTGATAAAAGACTTTCCATGAATTACCAACTTTATACATCTACTGTAAGATACTCCGAACAATCGAGATCACAGAAAGGTATGTCCTTCATAAAACTGCCCTAAATCGTCTTTTCTATCCTACTTGCACTTTTTATGCGATGACGTCATCGCTTAATGCTGGCATGTGATGGGGGATGTCAGGATTACACTCTCAACCGAAGAGCACTGGGAACTAGGCATATTGGCTCATTCTCTTTGAGATCCACTATATTGCTTTTGGTAAGGGAGAGCCGTTCTTTGTTTTCGGATGTTATGGTTATTTATGGTTTATTTTTGATAAAGTAAAATACTCACTCCTTTCAACGCTTGAAAGTTTGTTATGTAGTTCAATTGGATTTAAAAAATACAATCATATTCTTACAAAGGAGCTGACAAACAGTCCCCTATCATGTCAGTCCCCGTGTCACGTAATTAGTTACGTCAGACGGAGGCAAAAAGGACTCCTTTTTGCCCCAACCCCTGTTAAGCTGTTATAATAATAATAATAATAATAATAATAATAATAATAATAATAATAATAATAAATAATAATAATAATAATAATAACTTTATTTAATGAGGGTTACACATTACAGTTAAAAACTGAAAAACCTGTGGCCCTCCCCTAGTTGTTGCTGTTGAGGTTTTTTCAATTGCTAGCAGGTACAAAGATTCAATTTTAAAGTGAGGGAAAAGAATAAACATTCTGTTCTTGTTTTCTATGAGCATGGAATGATACTAGCATTATGCATTAGCCTTAAATGCCGGTGTATTTTAGCGAGCATGCGCATTTTAATGCGCCCGCTCACGAGAAACGCCTGTACTGCAGACTAATAATGAAATGGTTTAAAGAGGTTACTTTACGGGGATTTTCGCAGATTTTTGGTCTAAACTGTTGTGAAATTAGTGGTAGACAACTTAATTTTCTCTGAACATCTTGCGGATAGAAATCAAGCTACAGCTATAAAAATTGATTTTTTTTGGAAGACGCGTGGAAACAACTTGAAAAGTTAAGCCTTGATTTTTCAAGTTAAAATTCATTCCCATCCGAGCCATCCGCAGCCAAAGACGCTCGTTTACAGTTTCAGTGCTCTAATAAAGGAATTTTTTCATAAAAAGACTACTTTTTTAAGTTTCCTGCGACACAAATATAAATTTTAGCTGTTCAGAAAATCTGGTAAAATACGTGTAACAAAGCCCCTTTAATAGTCGCGCGCGTATTGTATCCTCGACAAATTAATTAATTAATTAATTAATTAATTGATAGATCAATTAATTCGTAACCTTTGTGACTTCATCAGCATTAATGGAGCCATCATTGGAAAAGAATGTATACACAAAAGAAGGAATGGGAAATTTCACTGCACTTTTCGTAAAGTACTGAAATGAAAAAATTACAGATCAGTTGTTTTCTGCTATTGATTGGGTTTTCTACTTTTTCTTTTGCTGTTGCTTCGAAAGTCACTTTGAGCTTTTACGGCACGAGGTAAGTTACAAATACTTTGACCGAACTTTTACCAGAGACTGTTTTTTTAGTCTTTTTTGTGTGAAAGTACAAACATGCCAAGGGATTCGCTGCATGGATGTAATGTCAACAGATGGTGCTTGCGAAAACATGTAGACTTGCTCAAAAGTCGATCGTTTGGCTTTAGTTACTTTTAGTGGTGCCACGCTTTATAGAGAAAACAACTGTCTGAATGCACGCGCAAAATGGTGTAAACAAAAGTGATACAGTTATTTATTTTTAAAAAATGCTGTCCTTACTAAATAAAAACTAACCGCAAGCAAACCGAAATAAAACTAACGGCAAGCAAACTAGAGTGAATCTAACCGCAAGCAAACCAGAGTGAAAAAGTCAGTAACGAAAGACAGTGAAACTAACGGCAAGCAAACAGAAGTGAAACTAACAGCAAGCAAACCGAAGTGAAACTAACGGCAAGCAAACCGAAGTGAAACTAACGGCAAGCAAACCGAAGTGAAACTAACGGCAAGCAAACCGAAGTGAAACTAACGGCAAGCAAACTAGAATGAAACTAACCGCAAGCAAACCGAAGTGAAAAGTAACGAAAGACAGTGAAACTAACCGCAAGCAAACCGAATTAAAACTAACGGCAAGCAAACCGAAATGAAACTAACGGCAAGAAAACCGGAGTGAAACTAACCGCAAACAAACTGGAGTAAAACTAACGGCAAGCAAACCGAAGTGAAACTAACGGCAAGCAAACCGAAGTGAAACTAACGGCAAGCAAACCGAAGTGAAACTAACAGCAAGCAAACCGAAGTGAAACTAACGGCAAGCAAACCGAAGTGAAACTAACGGCAAGCAAACCGAAGTGAAACTAACGGCAAGCAAACCGAAATAAAACTAACGGCAAGCAAACCGAAGTGAAACTAACGGCAAGCAAACCGAAGTGAAACTAACAGCAAGCAAACCGAAGTGAAACTAACGGCAAGCAAACCGAAATAAAACTAACGGCAAGCAAACTAGAGTGAATCTAACCGCAAGCAAACCAGAGTGAAAAAGTCAGTAACGAAAGACAGTGAAACTAACGGCAAGCAAACAGAAGTGAAACTAACAGCAAGCAAACCGAAGTGAAACTAACGGCAAGCAAACCGAAGTGAAACTAACGGCAAGCAAACCGAAGTGAAACTAACGGCAAGCAAACCGAAGTGAAACTAACGGCAAGCAAACCGAAGTGAAACTAACAGCAAGCAAACCGAAGTGAAACTAACGGCAAGCAAACCGAAGTGAAACTAACGGCAAGCATACCGAAGTGGAACTAATCGCAAGCAAACAGAAGTGAAACTAACCGCAAGCATACCGAAGTGGAACTAATCGCAAGCAAACCAAAGTGGAACTAATCGCAAGCAAACCGAAGTGGAACTAACCGCAAGCATACCGAAGTGGAACTAACAGCACGCAAACCGAAGTGGAACTAGCCGCACGCAAACCGAAGTTCAACTAATCGCACGCAAACCGAAGTGGAACTAACCGCAAGCACACTGGATCTAGTGGAACAAACCGCAAACACACAAGATTGAAACATTTTTATCGCTTTTAGGTTTCAGTGGACACGCAATAAAATTCGTCATTTTGTGCGTGCATTTAGACAGTTTTCCCTACAGAGTGCGGCACCACTACAAATAACTAAAGCCGATCGTTTTGAATTTAAGAAAGAGTTTTTCGCAGTCTGTAAGTCTAAGCACAGCACATGACTTACTGAGGCGAAGCTCGAGAATTTTATCCAGAACGGAACGTTGTTTATGTTAGCGCAGCGCACTAGGCAAAAATGGATCTTATTTTCGAAGCGCGCGTCGAAATGGCTAGGAAACGAACACAGTGACACGCGTCTCCGTTTTTTGTTTTGGTTCGCTCGTTTAACACACAAATCATGCGCTTTCTCGGCCTGATTTACAAGCGACCGGAGTGCAAAAACGGTATGTTAGATTTCAATGCAGCACCACGTAAAATTTGATGTTATTTAAAACTTTTTTTTAGAAAACAAAAATGGAGACAACATTGGCCGATGGCGTGAATAGTAGGAATTAGATATTTCCCACTGTTTTCTATAAATCACTGATAGAACACTCTCGCGCGCTCGTTGTGCTTGAAAGGAGAACTTATTCGCGATTTATGGCTTTAAAATACATAAAATTGCAGGTTCTGGACTGGATCCTTAGGGTGGCTTCTAAAACAATTAGACTACTTCCCGCCAGCGGGAACTCGGGATTTCAAGTGACGGGGATGATCGAATGGGTGCAAAATACAAGATCCCAAAAAAATCCCTTAGGCTTCCAACAAAACCCCAAAAAACCCTGGACCGAAAATCTACCCCCCAAAAAATCCCATGCCGAATTTCTGATCCTTAATTTTCCAGAAAGGGGAAATGATATAACACAAAGAAATATTTGAAATTGAACGCTCGTGTTTGTTTATTCATCATATCATCTGATTTTATCTTTCCCTGCCCCCTCTTAACTTCCCCAAAAATACTTGTCAGGGAAGATGAGAGATGTTGTCTTACATGCTCCTGGTCTTACTAATTTATTATGAAAATTGCTACTTTTAAAAAAAAAAGCTATGTTGTTTAATGTAATGGGAAGACGTAACGAGAATAAAAAAAAGACTTTCATCTACGGGATGTTGTCTCCAAAAATTCTCAGATCGAATAAACATTATAGAAAAATATAGCTATTGGTTAAGAGATGTAGAAATCTGATCTTGGAATGAAAGTGTAATTATTTTTCTGTTTTATTTTCTTGCAGAGAGAAAGAAAACAATGAGCCTCTTCTGCTTAAAAGTAATGCTAAGATAGCTGTCAAGTGCGAATGGTCTTTGGCGAAGAATTACTCTGGAAAAGATCTCTGGAAAAATACTCTGAAAAAATACTCTGGAAAAGTAGATATTTACTCTGTAAGCTATGACGGATTCCAAAAATGTAACGCTACCGAGGGAAAGCGGCTTGTCTCCTTAAAATGTGGCTTAAACCATCACAACAATACAAAAACTTTGGATTTTGTTAGGAGGGAAGGCGAGACGTATTTCTTAATCGGTGAGTCAAAAATTGTTGAAAACAATTATAATCGATTTATTAAGCTTTATTTCCGTTTAGAAACGCGACCATTTCGAAAAAGTGGTGAGTGTAATCGTGTAGGAGTGGAGAGAGGAGGGGGGGGGGAGGGGGATAATAAGGAAATTTTAAGAGTGTGGCTTTACATAGAAAAGGTTGCTAACTATAGCTACAACACTCGCACGACTTGGTTTTAAACCCCAAGATGGGCAAAATCGGAAGTTCCTTTTATAAAACGTGCAAACGGCTGTCAGTTGCAGAATGAAAATGATGCTTCCCTCTCTTCCTTATCAGAGAAATCTAACAAACCACTTTTAACCCTTCAAGGTACTTTTGGTGTAAAAACCCGCGCCAAAAAATCGCACGAGAAAACATTTTCTGACGAAGCGATTGCTCTCGCTTTCAGGGGGTTAAGTGGGGTTTTTCTGTGTGTAGGCCGGCTTGTTTATAAGAGATTTCACAGAGGGGCACTATCTATCTGGGCATTTTTCCACTTCTGTCCAGGATTGAACGCAAGTATTGTTAAATGAGTACTTCATGTTTGACTGTGTTATTCCATATTTCCATATTACTTCATATTTGACAAATTTAGGTGTGTTTTGGTGAACTTTTATTAATGAGGACACTTTGTGATGGCTGTCATGAGAAACGTGCATCTCATTAGCGTTCAATCCTGGACATATCTGCATTTTTCTCGGACGGGTGCTATGGGCCGATAGTGCCCTCCGCGGACGAACACTCTCGGGTTACGTGATCAATTTAAACCATTTAGAATCGGAGAAAATTTTGTGGTGAACTATAAATTGGAATATGGATTACGTATGCTGAGTTTGATTGCACGGCTCTGCTAGCAATGTTATAAAGTGTTTTGTGCAAGCACAAAAAAGTCAGTTTGGAGAATGCTTTTACGACCCATGTGCTTTTTCTTTGACAGGTTTCGCTCGAAAGAAAAACAATACCCGTAAACGTGTTTTGTATGGTGGGACCTGTGAGTCACTCGCCGGAACCCTCCAAACGAAGCTCATACTTCACTTCTGTGATCCAGCTATCACCTCGAATGGAAAGCCATGTACTATGAAATGTACGTATTGCATATTGTTATACATTTTCTAAATTATCTCGATTTTGAATCCACAATAGCATTTAATTGTGAAGTTATATTACAGATAAGTATATACCACACTTAAGCAATAGACCACACTTTCTAGGGCTTTAATGGTGTAATAAAACCACGCGGGGTTTTGGGAGAACACGAGAAAAGATCACGAGCCGTCAGGCGAGTGATTTACTTTTAGATTCCATTTTGATGTAATGTATATGAAATGATTCATATATGAACTGCGGATGTATATGAAAGTGATAAATGATCATCGCAGTGAATTTCCAATTTAAGCAATTGGGCTTCAACGGGATTCGAACCCGTGACCTCCGCGATACCGGTGCGATGCTCTACCATATTTTCCCGTGAGAGGAGTGAAATGATGTAATGTATATGAAATAATTCATATATGAAAGTGATAAATGAAAATTAAATGATAAATGGAAATTCACTGCGATGATCACTTTCAGATTCCATTTTGCCGTGCGTCTGTTAGTTATAAATCACAGATGACGTCATAATGTGGTATGAACAAAAGAAGTGGCCCGCGAGCCGCTAGGTGAGTGGGTCACTGATGTTCATACCACACTTGGACGTCTTCTGTGATCTATAACTGAACAGACCCACGGCAAAATGGAATCTATTTGTTTTATATAATAACACAAGACTTCTGCATACTTCAGTGTGAGCAATGCCGCCGTAAAGATGAGCTACGTTGTTTTGATTTCACTAACACGAAGCACTCTTAATCCGATTAAATAAACATAAAAATGGTCAATTAAAAGTCAATGAAAAAACTAACCTTTATTCCGATTTGGAAAGTTGTTCAAATCTGTAAGCATGAACCAAAGCGTTCAACCGCAATTCTTTTGTTTCCCGTGGCGTCGTCCAACTGTACAACATCGGTCAAACTTTCATACAGATTTCGGATAATTTCTCGAATAATTCACTGCCTTCTTCAAGCTTGTTTCGCCCAGTTAAATGCTTCGAAAGGTGAACGATGCTTGGCGTATTGTTTCTCACTGAAGATTTGTAATTTAGCTGAACGTTTTTGCTTTGTTGTGGCCCTACAAGTTTGAAAAACTTTGCCGACAATTCTGATTTGGACTATGAACTTTGATCACGCGCGTGAGTCACACCACCGCGTGACGTCATCTATGTGTCTGTACTCTAATAGATTATAAGTAAGAACCAATTAAAATGCGCGTAGAATCCAGGTTACTATATAAAAGCTTTTCGATAGCCTGCGTAGCAAGTGTTGTAGTTTCGAGCGCGCGTATGGGAAACGCGAAAGGAGAGAGGGGGCCACGCGCTAAAAAACGTAAACAGACGCCTGCTGCGCAGGCTAGCTTTTCGAGTGTTCCCCCAACATCCCAAGTAGTTTTATCACGCCAGTAAAGCCTTAGAAAGTGTAATCTATTGCTTTTATGAAATAACTATAGAAAACGTCCTTCAAAGAAATAGGAATCTATTTTATTTTCGTGATCAAATGTCTTATTCTCAACAAGTTCATCGGATGACGCGATAAACCAATCACAGCGGCTGAAAGAATAAAACACAGGTTCAGCAAAACACACAAAATTCACGAATCGACGCGACAAAAAACGTTTAAAAGTTCTCTTAAAGCTATAAAAGTCATAAAAAAGGAAAAGGAAAAACACAAACTGTCACGGTATAAAATGTATTTAACGATTTTAAAGTTCTTTTACGTGGAAATCTAGCAAATTGTGGCCGAGGTCATTCACCGCGAAAGTAAAAGCGGGTAAAAGAAACACGATAACTTTGTAAGTTTACAAACTTCACAGACTGATGAAGGTTTTGAGAATAATGGTTAGTTCCACAAACACTGCTTTAGAAATTTGTTATGAATTTATTTATTCCGTATTCTTTTGTTTTCGCCGAATAACAGACTTGGGAAAAAGCACTGAAAGCACGCAAAACTGAAGATATAACTCAAGCGCGTACAAGAACTCAGCGTGTCTGCCATCAAAATAATTCAAGTTCATCGCCACCAATTTGATCAGTTTTAATTCCTTTCAAATAACATTTCCGAGTTAATGTTGAATGGAACGATATCCATGTTTATAATATTTTTCCAGTCCACTGAAAGCGGACCTGTTTATTGTGTTCCTTCTCATATGTTTGTCTCCGTGTTTTCGTTTTTTTTTTAGTTGCTTTGCTCAACTGTGTTGGGCGGGAAAATTCAATCTTGTGATCCACCCTCAGTAAAAATTTCATAATGATCATTTACGAGAATCAGATATCCTCCGTTTTAACCATCAGATAGACCAAAAGAATACATTGAACTAACTTTAATTCTTCGGCCATGCCTGGACAGATGCGGGACTTTCCCAGTACAATAGTACATAGGTTTTTGTCCAATCAGAGCGCGCGTAGTGTCTGAGTTATTTTATAAAAGTGAATAGTGCTATTCGCCCGCGCTGATTGGTTAACTCGGGGGTGACTAGCAAAGTACTATTCACCTACGAGCAGCTTAAGAGAAACACTAAAACTGCCTTCGCGCGTCGCTTTGTTTTTGTCCGTTAGTTATTCAACTTGTGTGGTATACTTCTAAAACAATTCGCGGCTCGGTAAATATCCACCACTATTCACCTCCACTTCGACGAATAATTGTTAATTAACGAGTTTATTGTCTACATGAGCCTTTCTTATACAAGAATCAATCTGCAAGGAAAACACACACACACACACACACACACACACACGCACACACACACACACACACACACAAAGAAAGAAAAGAACACAACTTTCCAAATACCGCTCTTAAGCGGCAACGGGTTCAGAGCTGCATGATTGAAAAATCAAAATTAAAATTGAGAAATACTGCTAGTGCTTCTTGTATATAATGAAATAAGTATATTATTCGGTTTTCGTGCGTGGAGAAAGACCAATTCGAGGCAATGAAAACATGGCTTTGTATAACTAAAAATAACACGCAAACTGCGGCGATGAACATTACAGAAAAACGCATTGTTATAAAAAATAGACTTTTACTTGACGTTTTATATACTTGAACATACATCTTCAGAAGCTAAAGGTAACCGTTAAAATGAAGGTACAACTAAATTTAAATTCGAAAAACAATAGGATTGTCAGATGACAAAAAACAGATGATGAAAACATAATAATAATAATAATAATAATAATAATAATAATAATAATAATAATAATAATAATAATAATAATAATAATAGTATTAAATAAGATTTAAATAGCATCGAATTTATAATAATAATAATAATAATAATAATAATAATAATAAAGTAAAATACAATGAAATAACGATTTGCACAAAACAAATTGTGCGAACTAGTAAGATTAAGTTTTCGTGGCTGGTTTTAAATCTGTTAACAATTTGTTTTGTGCAAATTGTTATTTCATTGTATTTTATTTTATTTCATTATTACTTTTTTACCAGCATTTCGTGGTTGGACGTTGTTGTTTTGTCGCATGAAAAGCGCAGGTAGCCATAGAAATCATTACGCATTAGGCATCATTCAGGTTATTTAATGTAAACGTACCTTGCACCACACGGAAATTCGGGTTACAGCAAGGCGCCCAAATGTGTGACCACTTTTAATTTATTCACATTCTTTCGTGCAGATTTAATCCAATCAGAAGTCAACTGCAAGCTATCCACGACTTTTGATTGGATTAAATCTGCACGAAAGAATGTGAATAAATTAAAAGTGGTCACACATTCGGGCGC